>NC_058407.1:53750082-53840711 GCF_002201575.2 Neomonachus schauinslandi | reverse complement strand
TGGCAAGATGTCATTCTTTGTTATGGCTAAGTAATATTCCATATTTTATATCACATCTTTGCCCATTCATCCGTCAATGGACACTTGGGTTGCCTCCATATCTTAACTATTGTAAATAGTGCTGCAGTAAACATAGGGGGTGCATATATCTTTTCAAATTAGTGTACTGATCGTCTTTGGGTAAATACTCAGTAGTGGAATTCTTGGAACATACAGTAATTCTGTTAATTTTTCAGGAGCCTCCATTTTGTTTTCCACAGTGGTAGCACCAATTTGCTTACCACCAACAGTGCATCAGGGTTCTTTTTTTCTCTATGTCCTTACCAACACTTGTTGTTTCTTGTGTGTTTGATTTTAGCCGTTTTGACAGGTGTAAGGTGATAGCTCATTGTGATTTTGATTTGCATTTTCTTGATGATTAGTGACGTTGAGTATCTTCTGCCCATTTTTAATTGGATTATTTGGGTGGGTTTTTTTTTTGGGGGGGGTTATGTCCCTACTACCCAAAGCTATCTGCAGATTTAATGTAATACCTCTCAAAAGACCTACAACATTTTTCATATAACTAGAAAAAACAATTCTAAAATATATGTGGAACCACAAAAGACCCTGAATAGCCAAAGCATGTGGAACCACAAAAGACCCTGAATAGCCAAAGCAGTCTTAAAAAAGAAGAACAAAACTAGAGGTATCATAACCCCAGATTTCAAGATACACTACAAAGCTGCAAATCAAAACAGTGTGGCATTGGCACAAAAATAGACACAGATCAATGAAACAGATTAGAGAGCCCAGAAATAAACCCATGATGTTATGGCCAATTAATCTATGACAAAGAAGGCAAGAATATGCATTGGGGAAAGCGATAGTCTCTTCAAATGGTGTCGGGAAAACTAGACAGCTACATGCCAAAGGATTAAACTGGACCACTTTTTTATACCATACACAGAAACAAGCTCAAAATGGATGAAAGACCTAAACGTGAGACCTGACATCATAAAAATCCTAGAAGACAACATAGGCAGTAATTTTGTTAACATCGGCCATAGAAACATTTTCTAGACATGTCTCCTCAGGCAAGGTAAACAAAAGCAAAATTAAACTATTGGGACTACACAAAAAATAAAAAAGGTGTTGGACAGCAAAGGAAACCACCAATAAAACAAAAAGATAGCCCACTAAATGGGAGAAGATACTTGCAAATGGTATATCTGATAAGGGGTTAATATCTAAAATATATAAAAAACTTAGACAACTCAGTACTAAAAAACCAAATAATCTAATTAAAAAATGGGTAGAAGGCTTGAACAGACATTTCTCCAGAGAAGACATCCAGGTGGCCAAAAGACACATGAAAAGATGCTTGGCATCACTCATCATTAGGAAAATGCAAGTCAAAACCGCCACAGCAATATCTACTTTTCTATTAATAGCCTATAAAAGGATTTTTAAAGAAATGCTATTCTATGCTAAGCTTTTTTCCTTTCAGTCTTTCAGTGTTCAATATAATGTACAGAGTAAAATTAATACAAAAATGAACTCTAGTTCACTGTTCTGTTTCCCACCCCCCCCAACTCCTGAAGAATCTTTGTTTTCTAAATTTCACTGTATGGTTTCCTTGTAGTGATATCCTCTTATGTTTTATTGTGGATACCAAGGTTTTTAAAAAATTGCTGAGTTTTGTAAGAAGTATGTTTTAAGATATGGTTGCCAGGATGATGTTCCTTTTGTTAAGATTTTATAATAGTCCTTTTAAATCCATTATTGCTTTTTATTCATTCATCATTCTAGTCTAAAATAGGTGTCTTCACATACAATGTATTCAAATATTTTGTTCTTGACTTCACCTGCCATCCACTCAGGTACTCACTGAGTGCCTTCCTCAGCTCTGCAGTTGTAAGGAGGGAGTACAACAGGTACAACCAGGTGGCCGGTGGGCTCTCTTGGGGTACAGAGACATTGGACTGAATTGAGAGTCTTTTACTTGGTTGGTTCTTGGACATTCCTGGTCCACTCAATATAAGATAGACAAAAATTTCCACAGAAATTCCTGTTTTGGCTCTCAACAGGTTTATGCTTCTCTAAGTGCCCAAATCCTCTTTCAAAGCCCACATTCTTTATGCACAACTGTGTTATCAGAGTTGAGCTACTAAATGGAAATATATGAAAGGTACTTACAGAGGGACATTTTAAGTTTCTTAGGAGAAACATCTTTTAGTAGAGAAATGGATGCCTAATTTTCAGGTTATAATTCTCTTGGACTTCAGAGTTAAGAGTTAAAATGTGTCAGGGTCGGGGAAAGAAAGGTTTTCTAATCTTGGTTCAATTGAACAGCTTTCCTCTGTTTTCAGCAGCTAAGCATATATAGCTCATTAAATTTGTTTGTAAACTCCATCCATTCATTCTGGTTTTAATGGAAATTTCTTCAAGAATCGGCTAATGAATTTACTACAGGGCTTTATGTTGTGATTGTAATCTTTAAAAAAACTCATCTTAAAATATATATTCATAGGTATATTTTAATACCTTGGAGAGTTTGGAGAAGCGGCATCATGGGGTGTTAAAACCTTTTAAACAGACATTCTAAGGTGATGAATTTAAAGGACTTTTTAACTCTTTAAGATGTCACCAAAATGAGGGAATTAGAGGGAGAATTTTCTGTGAAACAAATGAACTTGTCATATTTCTTTCCTCGTCCTTTTGCCAAGTATGATATCACTTCCAAGTTAGATTTGTTTTCCTTGTCTTCTTGAATTTTTGAACTTCGATATTTCTGTATTTATAACCCTCTAAATCCCCCTTTGCTTTAGATTTAAATTTTTTTTTTTATTCTTATGTTAATCCCCATACATTACATCATTAGTTTTAGATGAAGTGTTCCATGATTCATTGTTTGTGCATAACACCCAGTGCTCCATGCAGAACGTGCCCTCCTCAGTACCCACCACCAGGCTAACCCATCCTCCCACCCCCCTCCCCTCTAGAACCCTGTTTGTTTTTCAGAGTCCATCGTCTCTCATGGTTCGTCTACCCCTCCGATTTCCCCCGCTTCATTCTTCCCCTCCCGCTACCTTCTTCTTCTTTTTTTTTTTTTCTTAACATATATTGCGTTATTTGTTTCAGAGGTACAGATCTGAGATTCAACAGTCTTGCAAAATTCACAGCGCTTACCAGAGCACATACCCTCCCCAGTGTCTATCACCCAGTCACCCCATCCTTCCCACCCCACCCCCCACTCCAGCAACCCTCAGTTTGTTTCCTGAGATTAAGAATTCCTCATATCAGTGAGATCATATGATACTTGTCTTTCTCTGATTGACTTATTTCACTCAACATAATACCCTCCAGTTCCATCCACGTCGTTGCAAATGGCAAGATCTCGTTCCTTTTGATGGCTGCATAATATTCCATTGTATATATATACCAGATCTTCTTTATCCATTCATCTGTTGATGGACATCTTGGCTCTTTCCACAGTTTGGCTATTGTGGACATTGCTGCTATAAACATCGGGGTGCACGTACCCCTTCGGATCCCTACTTTTGTATCTTTGGGGTAAATACCCAGTAGTGCAATTGCTGGATCATATGGTAGCTCTATTTTCAACTTTTTGAGGAACCTCCATACAGTTTTCCAGAGTGGCTGCACCAGCTTGCATTCCCACCAACAGTGTAGGAGGGTTCCCCTTTCTCCGCATCCCCGCCAACATCTGTCATTTCCTGACTTGTTAATTTTAGCCATTCTGACAGGTGTGAGGTGGTATCTCATTGAGGTTTTGATTTGGATTTCCCTGATGCCGAGCGGTATCACTGATTCTTTTGCATCAACGGTTTAACCCAGAATTTCCTCAGTCATGTCCAGTATTTGTGTTCTCACAAAACTAAAGCCAAGTCCATTTTTTCTTTCTAAAAAAAATTTCATATATTTAAAAAATATACAAACATGCATTTTATATATATGTATAATAATATGAAATTTACACAGGATGCACTATTGAATATTAATATAGTATATCATTATATAGTCTCTGCTCCAAAACTTTTCTTACATAAACTCTCTCCCACAATGACCCAGCTCTCAAATTTCTTCAGTTTCCTAGACTCCCTTCATTGTAAAGGCTTTGCTGTTAACTAAAAAAGTTTTTCCTTCTTTACCCCGCTTGAAACATAAAGTCTTCAATACTCTTACTTAGGGTTTGCCAGGTTGTATATTTTGCAAATAATCTAGGCCCCCTGGTTCCCCTTTTTTCACCATTCTTGTTCTAATTTATTGGTCTTTCCTTTTTTATTTATTTTTATTTAGAATTTCCTCCAGAGGATAGTTTAGGATAGTTTGGTCGGCATCCAAATCAAACTAATCCATGCCTATTACAGTTTGTATTTAAAAAGGTCTGGGAGAACACAGAGTAGATGAAAATTTCTGCATTTCTGGCTACAAATAACCAAGCCTTCTCTGTTTAAACTGATAATGATAACATTTCACTCTTGGAGGAGCCTGGATTTTAGTTTTTTTTTAGTAGATGTTGTAATAGTTTTGCATTTTTCTAATCATAGTTTCAAAGAGGCAGTAGCTATTAAAGACACTCTAAAACCCAGGCCCTTAGGGACGCCTGGGTGGCTCAGTCAGTTAGGTCTGCCTTCTGCTCATGTCATGATCCCAGGGTCCTGGGATCGAGTCCTGCATTGGGCTCCCTGCTCAGCAGGGAGCCTGCTTCTCCCTCTGCCTGCCACTCCCCCTGCTTGTGCTCTCTCTCTCTCTCTCTCTCTCACATAAATAAATAAAATCTTTAAAAAATAAATAAATAGGGGTGCCTGGGTGGCTCAGTTGGTTAAGCATCTGCCTTCGGCTCGGGTCATGATCCTGGGGTCTTGGGATCGAGCCCCATGATGGGCTCCCTGCTCAGCAGGAGAGTCTGCTTCTCCCTCTCCCTCTACCCCTGTTTGTGTGCTCTCTCTCTCTTGCTCACTCTCAAATAAATAAAATCTTTTAAAAATAAATAATAAAATAAAATAAAGGCACTTGATTTGGTACCCTGGCCTGACTAATCCAGTCCCCTCCATTATACATAATTGAGAGTTAATTTGCCTGTCAACACTAATAAAACAACAATTCTGTATCTTAAGTGTAAATGTTTTTAATCAAATATTTATTGTCCCTTTATTTCTATTACAGTAATATTATGATTCAAACCACTCCACTCTAGCATTAAATGACTTGTTTTATTTTGCCATTTTTCTAAAACTGTCGCTAACAACAACAAAAACAAAAACTCTTCGACATACGATTTATTTTGAGAGGGCACAGACCAAAGCTAAAAGTAATCCTCATGTGTCCTAACCACAGACCTGCTGATACCACAGGCATGTAAGTAAAAGGCGACTTTAACTGTTTTTTCATTTCTATACACTGAATTGCTGCTACCAGAATGGAGATAAAGAACAGAAGAAAAAGAAACTGTTGTAAATTCCTGATATTTATATGCCTCAGTGAATCTTACTTTCTTTTTCTAAAATCTGATACTTAGAGTGGTTTGAACAAAGACATATTTTCTTTTTTTTTTTTTTAAGATTTTATTATTTATTTGAGAGAGAGAGAATGAGAGACAGAGAGCATGAGAGGGAAGAGGACCAGAGGGAGAAGCAGACCCCCTGCTGAGCAGGGAGCCCGATGCGGGACTCGATCCCGGGACTCCAGGATCATGACCTGAGCCAAAGGCAGTTGCTTAACCAACTGAGCCACCTAGGCGCCCCAAAGACATATTTTCTAAACAAACTACTACATGTGTTAACTGAAGCACACTTTTATTCTTGAGCACATGTATCCAGTTATCTTTTTTATTTCTGTCACATAGCAACTTTTCTACTTACTATGAAATTTCCCAGAGTGTGGGCAGGGAAAATAAGACAAAATGAAAACAATATAATTAGTTTAGCTAATTAATAACTGGCAAGAGTTAAAAGTTGAAACTTTGGGATAAAATTAGATTTTTGGCTTATTTAGTTTTTATTTGCCCATATAAATCTAATTGTCAGGAGAAGTATGTTTATTTTTTGGAACTTTCCCAAAAATGTAAACAAAAATTCCTTTATTTTTTATTAATTGAAAATGGACATCCACCAAAAAGTCTCCCCATAAATAATGGGTCTAGAGGAGACCCATGCATTATCTAACTCCTGGTTGCAATGAAAGACATACCAATAAATAAATAAATAAATAAATAAATAAATAAATAGAACTTTACACATTCATCTCCTTAATTTACAAAAAATCATCCACTTTTATCCACTTTTATCCACTTATCCACTATTATCAAATAATTTCACAAACACCAAAGAAAATCATCTGAGTCTCAATGTTTTTATAGAATGTTTAAAAATAAAAGTCAATTGTATAATTTTCACACAGATCAATTTGTGTTATTTGTCATTGCAACATATTAGATTATCTACTTATTAATTACATTTTACAGGTTCTAGTATTCTCAACTCTCAGTATTTACTGTAAGAGAGCTATTTATGGTCAAAATATAGTATATAAAAATCAAATTTTGTGTAACTACATTAAGACATTTCCAAAAATTCAAAGCGCAGATCCTCAAAAGCATAATTAGAAGCCTTAGAAAGAAAAAACAAAAATCTAATAATATCTGAAGAAAAAAATTCATCTTCATTGCAGCATATTAATTTTTTAAAACCTACTTTAAGGATGTTCTGTGGTCACATGGGTCCCATTAAATATACAGCAGGTGTTCAGAGATTTGACTGTTTAAGATATAAAGTGCAGGAAGTACCTGAGCCAAATAAGCCAGGGGACTTGACTCTATCCCTGACCATATGAGAGTTTTCCCCATGGCCAAATTTGCCTTCTGGAGCAAAATTCACCCTGAACTGAACCTTTCTGACTGCACTAACTGGATAAATTCTCTCTTCCTAAGTTAAGAGCTCTCAACCCATTGAGCAGGAGTTCTTTAAACAGTCTTGAAACCTACTGACAAGAAGTCATGCCTAGCTTCTGACAGTTAAAACAGTTGGCTGGGTGTCTTTTGTTATAAGATGATCAGCCCAACCCTTCCCATTGATATTTATAAAAGCTATGTACCTTGGGAGCCCATATTGTTTTCCCTATGCCAAGATTTAATATGGATCCAGCCTCCCCATAGGGAACATAGCACTGATGACATAAAATGCCTCTACTCTCTTTCTTTCCTAGGGTATATCTTTCTTGCTTCCTACTATTCCTTGGTCATCTGTCCCAGGGACCAAACAGACACTTAACTTATATGGCCACTTTGGGTGTAATCATTGCCCTTGGTGGTTTGGCCTGCTATCTCGCTAATTCCTATGTATACCCCTTTAGTGCACCCCAGTACATCTTCACAAAACTGGTTATTATTTTTCTGCTTATCCTGGATCTGGTTGTTTTCAGCCTATGGTTTGATAACTGTATCTCTGTTATTAAATTAAATCTGGTATGAATGTTATAATGAAAACATTTATTCTATAAAAAAATAACAAAGTAATTAAAAATTAATTATGTTTAAAATGTGTTACATAAAGCAAGTGAAGACTTCAAAATATTATATACTATAAATAGATGTTGAGGTCTATTTTTTTCAAATTGGCATCTGTACCATGAATTCTGAAAAGCTTAACTTTTCACCAAATAGAAAAATTAATATGAACTTTTCAAGGATATATACCCTACCTCATTTACTAATTTAACTTTAATATTTAGCTACAGAAGAGTATTTTGTAAAAAAATGACTTTTTGTGTTCTTTGAACTGTTCTCTATAATCATGTGAAAAATAAGACAAAACACATAAGAGGAATAGTTTTTCAAATATTTAAAATATTAAAAATATGAAAAAATAAAACCATGACATCCTGGTTTACTGCACTGTGAAAAATTTCTAACTGATTATTTTGTCCTACAACCTCTTACCTCTGTTATTTCTGACCTATCTATATGCTGCCTATAGGAGACTAATTTTAGACCTAAAGGCACCTGCAGAGTGAAAGTGAGTGGGTGGAGAAATATTTATCACACAAATGGATGTCAAAAGAAAGCCAGAGTAGCAATACTTACATCAGACAAACTAGACTTTAAAACAAGCTCTGTAAAAAAGAGACAAAGAGGGCATTATATAATCATAAAGGGGACAACCCAACAAGAAGATGTAACAATTGTAAATATTTATGCACACAAATATATAAAACAATTAACAACAAACATAAAGGAACTAATCGATAATAATACAATAATAGTAGGGGACCTTCACTCCCCACTTACATCAATGGACAGATCATCTAAGCAGAAAACCAACAAGGAAACAATTGCTTTGAATGACACACTGGACCAGATAGACTTTACAGATATATTCACAACATTCCATCCTCAACCAGCAGAATAGACATTCAAGTGCACCTGGAACATTCTCCAGAATAGATCACATATTAGGTCACAAAACAGGCCGCAACAAATACAAAAGAATTGAAATCATATCCTGCTCATTTTCTGACCACAACACCACAAGAAAAATTTGGAAAGACCACAAATACATGGAGGTTAAACATGATACTAAACAATGAATGGGTCAACCAGGAAATCAAAGAAGACATAAAAAAATACATGGAAACAAATGAAAATGAAAATGTAATGGTCCAAAATCTTTGGGATGCAGGAAAAATGGTCCTAAGAGGGAAGTATATACCAAGAGAGCCCTAGCTCAAGAAGTAAGAAAAATCTCAAATAAATAACTTAACCTTACACCTAATGGATCCAGAAAAAACAACAAATGAAGCCTAAAGCCAGTAGAAGAAGGGAAAAAATAAAGATTAGAGTAGAAGTAAATGATATAGAAACTAAAAAAAACCAATAGAACAGATCAGTGAAACCAGGAGCTAGTTCTTTGAAAAAATCAATAAAATTGATAAACTTCTAGCAAGACTTACCAAAGAGAAAGGACCCAAATAAATAAAATGACAAATGAGAAAGGAGAAATAACAGCTGACACCACAGAAATACAAACAATTATAAGAGAATAGTATGAAAAACTATATGCCAAAAAATTGGACAACCTGGAAGAAGTGGATAAATTCTTAGAAACACATAAACTACCAAAACTGAAACAGGAAGAAGTAGAAAACTTGAACAGACCTATAACCAGCAAAGAAATTGAATCAATAATCAAAAATCTCCCAATACACAAAAGTCCAGAACTAGATGGCTTCATGGGTGAATTCTACCATACATTTAAAGAATTAATAACCTGTTCTCAAACTATTCCAAAAAATAGAAAAGGAAGTAAAATTCCAAATCCATCCTATGAGCCCAGCATTACCTTGATACCAAAACCAGATGAGGACTTCACTAAAAGAGAACTACAGGCCAGTATCCCTGATGAACATGGATGCAAAAATTCTCAATAAAATACTAGCAAACCGGGGCGCCTGGGTGGCTCAGTTGGTTGAGCGACTGCCTTCGGCTCAGGTCATGATCCTGGAGTCCCTGGATCGAGTCCCGCATCAGGCTCCCTGCTTGGCGAGGAGCCTGCTTCTCCCTCTGACCCTCCCCCATCTCATGTACTCTCTCTCTCTCTCACTCTCGATCTCTCAAATAAATAAATAAATCTTAAAAAAAAATACTAGCAAACCGAATCCAACAAGACATTAAAAAAAATCATTCATCACGATTAAGTGGGATTTTTTTCCTGGGTTGCAAAGATGGTTCTATTTTCATAAATTATCAACATAATATTGACCACACTAATAAAACCAAAGATAAGAACCATATGATCCTCTCAGTAGATGCAGAAAAAGCATTTGGCATAGTAGAACATCCATTCATGATAAAAACCATCAACAAACTAGATTTAGAGGGAATAAAGACCAAATATGAAAATCTCACAGCTAATATCCTCAGTGAGGAAAACCTGAGAGCTTTTCCCCTAAGGTCAGGAACAAGACAGGGATGTCCACTCTCCCCACTTTTATTTATCGTAGTCCTGCAAGTACTAGCCACAGCAATCAGACAACAAAAAGAAATGAAAAGCATCCAAATCAGCAAGGCAGAAGTCAAACTTCCACTATTTGCAGATGAAATGATACTCTATATAGAAAATCTGAAAGAATCCACCAAAAAACTGCTAGAACTATAAACAAATTCAGTACAGTTGCAGGATACAAAATCAACATAAAGAAATCTGTTGCATTTCTATACAATAAAGCAGTAGAAATAGGAATCAAGGAATCAGTCCCATTTACAGTTGCACCAAAAATAATAAGATAACTAGGAATAAACCTAACCAAAGAGGTGAAAGACTAGTACTTTGGAAACTATAAAACACTGATGAATGAAATTGAAGATGACACAAAGAAATGGAAAGACATTCCATGCTCACGGATTGAAAGAACAAATATTGTTAAAATATCTATACTACCCAAAGCAATCTGCACATTTAATGCAATCCCTATCAAAACACCAACAGCATTTTCCACAGAACAAGAAAAAACAATCCAAAAATTTGTTTGGGACCATAAAAGACCCCGAATAGCCAAAGCAATCTTGAAAAAGCAAAGCAAAGCTGGAGGCATCGCAATTTCAGACTTCAAGTTATATTACAAAACTATAGTGACCCAAACAGTATGGTGTTGGCACAAAAATAGACACCTAGATCAATGGAGCAGAATAGAAAACTGAGCAATGAACCCAGAGCCATATAGTCAATTAATCTTCGACAAAGCAGGAAAGAATATCCAATGGAAAAAAGACAGTCTCTTGAACAAACGGTGTTGGGAAAACTAGAAAACTAAATGCAAAAGAATGAAACTGGACCACTTTCTTCCATCATAAACAAAAACAAATTCACAATGGATTGCAGACCTAAATGTGAGACCTGAAACCATAAAAATTCTAGAGGAGAACACAGGCAATAACTTCTTTGACATTGGCCTTAGCAACTTCTTTCTAGATATGTCTCCCAAGGCAAGGGAAGCAAAAGCAAAATTAAATTATTGGGACCTCATCAAAATAAAAAGCTTTGCACAGTAAAGGAGACAATCAACAAAACTAAAAGGCAATCTGTGGAGTGGGAGAAGATATTTGCAAATGACATATCTAATAAAGGGTTAGTATCCAAAATATATAAAGAACTTCTAAAACTCAATTCCCCAAAAAACTAATATTCCAATTAAAAAATGGGAAGAAGATATTAATAGACACTTTAACAAATAAGACATACAGATGATCAACAGACACATGAAAAGATGTTCAACATCACTGATCGTCAAGGAAATACAAATCAGAAGTGCAATGAGATGTCACCTCATACCTGTCAAAATGGTTAAAATCAACAACACAAGAAACAACAGGTGTTGGAGAGGATGTAGAGAAAGGGGAATCCTCTTGCGCTGTGGGTAGGAATGCAAACTTGTGCAGCCACGGTGGAAAAGAGTACGGAGGTTCCTCAAAAAGTGAAAAATAAAACTACTCTACAATCTAGCAATTGCACTACTAGGTCTTTACCCAAAGAATACAAAAATACCAATTCAAAGGGATACATGCACCCTGATGTTTAATAGCAGCATTATCTACAATAGCCAAAGTATGGAAACAGCCCAAGTGTCCATGAATTTATGAGTGGATAAAGAAGATGTGGTATATATATACAATGAAATATTATTCAGCCATAAAAGAGAATGAAATCTTGCCATTTGCAGCAACGTCGATGGAGCTAGAGAGTATTATGCTAAGTGAAATAAGTCAGAGAAAGACAAATCCCATATGATTTCATTCAGATGTGGAATTTAAGAAACAAAACAAATGACTAAAGGGGGAAAAAGAGAGATAGAAACCAAGAAACAAACTTTTAACTATAGAGGACAAACTGATGGTTACCAGAGGGGAGGTGAGTGGTGGGGGGTGTGAAATAGGTGATGGGGATTAAGGAGTGCACTTGTGATGAGCACTGGTAATGTATGGAAGCATTGACTCACTATATTGTACACCTGAAACTAATATTACACTGTATGTTAACAAACTGGAATTTAAATAAAAACTTAAAAAATATCACAACTCCAAGAATGCAATATGGTTTTGGAAAGAGAAGACTGGTGATACAAGCCCTCCTGTAATTTATAGTTGTTTAGTGTATTTTTACCCAGTAAAGTTTCAGGAATAGCACTCAGACTTGGATGGGGGTGGCATAGATTTTTTGTGTCAAAGTATTTCAAAGAACTACAGGCTGTATTTAATTCTGTCATAATCAGAAATTCTAAAAGCTTTAGAAGAATATTTCTTTGTAATCTGCACATTATAAGGGACTGAAAAACATTGGAAATGAAGCGAGATACTATCGTTCAAATTTTGATCTGAAAAAGAAATGAATCTGTTCACTCAAATGGACAGTTAGGAGAAGCAAAGCATTTCACATATTGTACTCACCTATAGATTTACCACATGTAGATAATGCCTTTTATTTATAAATATATAACTAGAAAATAGTAACAATAATAATTTACAAAAATGCCCTGAAATATGAGGGAAAGAAGGCATTACTCTGAAAACTCAGGGGGATAAAGGAATACCCACACTATTTATAGCAGGAAACAGTTAACACTTTACAAATTGTGTGTTTGGTTCAAAAGCAATAAAGAGGTAACAGAATGAAGAAAATAGTTACAATCAACAAGAGCATAAGGAATCAGGGAAAAAAGCTAAAATGAAGACAGAAAATATTGCTCTTTAAAATAAAAGAATGCAAAATCAAATGAAGGTAAGTATTAAAATATGCAATAGTGTAAGTAAAGAGAAGATATGATGCTGCAAAACACTGAACCATAAATGTTAAGAAATACTTGTGAAGGGACGCCTGTGTGGCTCAGTCAGTTGAGCTTCTGCCTTCAGCTCAGGTCATGATCTCAAGGTCCTGGGATCGAGCCCCGCATCAGGCTCCCTGCTCAGTGGGGAGTCTGCTTCTCCCTCTCCCTCTACCCCTCTCCCCACTTGTGCTCTCTCTCTTTCTAACAAATAAATAAAATCTTTTAAAAAAAAAAAAAGAAATACTTGGGAAAATTCAGAATATATAAAGAGAAAGAAGAAAAAGAAAAAGATGATTAATATAAAGGATAAAAAGAAAGAACCAGTCTGTAGAGTTGTACCTAGAGTTGTAGATAACATACTTCCCCTTCCTCTCTCCCTCGCCCACTCCTTCCCTCCTGCCCTTCCTTTCTTTTTGGCTACATCTGATAATCCCAGTTGTACCAAAAAATAAAACCCCTGTGAAAGAAGCAATAATTAAGATATAATGGAAAAATAAATTTCTAATATGTAAAATTAACTACGTAGAATGGAAAGACATGATATTCCAAGAAAAAATAATCATAGGGAAAAAGGACATGTCCTGGAAATTTAATAAGAATGAAAAGGAAGAGAAGAAGGAGAAGAATGAAGAGATGGAGAAGGAAAGGTACAGAAATCCTCGAGTACTTTTTATTTAGGCAATTTAGTATAATTGTCAATATGGATGAGACAGTAATTTTAAAAGGTAAGAATTCAGTATAACTCTGCCTTTTGATGATGAAATCCTCAGCTTCTTTCACTAATACACTATCAGAATGCCAGTATAAGTGAACCAGTGTTACATGTTCCTGGTAGGAAGTGGGAGAACAGCTTTTGGGGAACACCAAATAACCTAAGAAAAAAATGTGCACATACTGAAATTTTTGAGATCCTCAATAAAAAGAGCTTTCTGCCTTAACTAGTTAAAGTCAACCTCTAACTCTCAATAACCAGTTAGAGGGCATAATGATAAAGAAAACCCTATTGCCAAATTTAAAAAAAATATTAAATACTTGGGTTAATATTTAGCTTAAACAAGAAATATTAAAAAAAAACACCTTATGTGAAGAAAACTTTACAACACTCATGAAAGATACAATAGTAGATTATAGCCAATAAGAAGACGTCCCCTGTTTTTGGATAGAATTACTGAATATTATAAATAATTTAAAAAGCAAAAACAGCCAGGGAAATATTCAAAAAAGGGAAATAAGTTTTATCAGACATTAAAACATACTAGAAAGCTTTTCCAATTAAGACATCTTGGCACTGGCAAGTGAATACATAAATAGAAGAAAAAGCCCCAAGATAGACTGAAGTAATGGAAATGTATTATGTTAAAGGTGACTCAAATCACTGAGCAAACATGGGTGGATATCATAATAAATGGTGCTGGGACCACTGAGGGGAGCATGTGGAAAAAGATAAAATCAAATCTATATCTTACTCCATATAGATGAATAAACCTCAAGTGTATCAGGAATCTAAAATCATACTGAAGAATAACGATGTTAGAAGACACCTTGGGTGGATTTCTGTTTAATCTCAGTTTAGAGTAAGGCTTTGTAACAATAACTCAAAGTCCAGAGAAAAAATAAGAAAAGGATAATAAATTCAATTACATATTTTTTCCCAAAAAATGAATGGTAAAGGAGCAACATGAGTGAAGTCACAAGACAATTGACAAATGAAGAAAAAATATTTACAACATATGGACAAAGGGCTACTATTACTAATGTATAAAGTCAAGAAATGGGCAGAAGACATGAACAGACATTTCTCCAAAAAAAAAAAAAAAAAATACAATGGCTAACAGATACATGAAAAAATGCTCCACATCATTTGTCATCAGGGAAATACAAATCAAAACCACAATGAGATACCACCTTACACCAGTTAGAAAGGCAAAAATTAACAAGGCAGGAAACAACAAATGTTGGCAAGGATGGGGAGAAGGGGGAACCCTCCTACACTCTTGGTGGGAATACAAGCTGGTACGGCCACTTTGGAAAACAGTATGGAGGTTCCTCAAAAAGTTGAAAATAGAGCTACCCTATGACCCAGCAATTGCACGACTGGGTATTTACCCCAAAGATACAAATGTAGTGAAATGAAGGGGCACGCTCACCCCAGTGTTCATAGCAGCAATGTCCAGAATAGCCAAACTGTGGGAGGAGCCGAGATATCCTTCAATAGATGAATGGATAAAGATGTGGTTCATGTATACATGGAATATTTACTCAGCCCTCAGAAAGGATGAATACCTACCATTTACATTGATGTGGATGGAACTGGAGGGTATTATGCTAAGTGAAGTAAGTCAATCAGAGAAAGACAGTTATCATATGGTTTCACTCATGTGGAATACAAGAAACAGCACAGAGGATCATAAGGGAAGGGAGGGAAAACTGAGTGGGAAGAAATCAGAGAGGGAGATAAACCATGAGACTGGACCCTGGGAAACAAACTGAGGTTTGTGGAAGGGGAGGGGGGTGGGGGATGGGGTAACTGGGTGATGGGCATTAAGGAGGGTGCCATTATAATGAGCACTGAGTGTTATATACAACTGATGAATTGTTGAGCACTACATCTGAAACTAATGATGTACTATATGTTGGCTAATTGAATTAAAATAATAATAATGTATAAAGAACTAATAAAAATTGAGGGAGAAAATGGCCAAAAATCCAAAGAAAAAGATATTTATAGATAACATATAATACAGATAAAATGGCTCTTAAAGTATTTACTCACACTCATAATTTGAACTAAACTTGCCTCAGTCTGATTCTCCTCTCAAAAATTGGCAACAACAGTAAAAATCGGACAGCACAATCTGGTGTCCAGGCTTTTGGGGGGTGGGAATAGCACTCTGTGTATTGCTGGTGGGAATGCAAACTGGTGCAAACCTTTTGGAGTACAATTTAGCAGAATCTATCAAAATTACATATCCACATACCTTGTAATCCATGTTTAGTAATTTATCTCAAAGTACATATGCACAAGTGCATTCATTGTAGCACTGTATGTGACTACAGCATACTGGGCCAACCATGACAGCGCCCACGTATAGGGGAGTGGTCGAAGCATCCTGGGCCAACCATGACAGCGCCCACGTATCGGGGAGTGGTTGAATAAAAATACAGTAAATACACATCATGGAGAACTATGCAGCTGGATGAACTGGTAGGGAGTGATTTCAGGTTCCATCATTATATGAGGAAAACAAAGGGCAAACAAATCTAATGTAGTAAATAAGGGAAGATAATAAAATAGACATGCATCTGCTCATGTGTGCAAGTAGAAACACAAGAGGGATAAATTAGAAACTGAGGAAATAAAGTGCGTATGGCAAGGGTTTATAAGGGTCCACAGGGGTGTACATAGAAACTGGGTGGAAAAAATGGAGAATAAAACAGATGAGATGGAACCGTAGGAGGGATAGGGACACTACTCTGAATAAGTCTCTTCATTTTTATTTCTGACTCTTACAATATGTTAATGTTTTACACATCCAGATATATAAAATCAATAGGGATGGGGTTCAGAGCCCAAAATGGAATTAAAAACAGAAACAAATGAACCTAGCTGTACCGTAAATGAATAATATAACTCATCGAAGGGGCAGGAGGAGAATCAATGTAAATAACCTTGAAAACAATATTTTGACTGTATTCTCTAAGGCCAATCATAAAAAAGAATGATACACAAATATTACACTCTAGTTGGTAGGTTTGTTTATTGCAGAGATATGGATTAGCAATTTTGAAGCTATCTTATGCATATTCTAGGTTTGAGCAAATAAGAAAAATGCAGTGCGTAATGAGAGTCATGTTTCTCATTACTGTAGAAAAGACTTATAAATAAGGAAACAGGGAAGGCTAAAATGTGCCCTGTAGTGGTGTTAGATATGCACTGGAAATATCAATACGACATCTTGGTTTTATACACACACACACACAGAGATGTATATATGCACACACATATCTACCTACATACTAATTTTATGTTCCACCTTCCATTTTCAGGGAAAAAAAACTTATGGGGAGAATGTGTTCCTCAAAATGAGTGAGTAAAACAAAAAAGATACAGTATCTAGGATACAGAAAGTCAACACAGGTATAAGGCTAAGAAAATCAGCAGGAAAAGGGCAAGGAGAAACACAAGAATGAGAATTGTTCATGAGGCTTACTGATGAGCCAGTCCAGATAGGAAAAGAAGATGTAGGCCTCTAGGAAAGATGTCTCTAAGAAGGAAAATGGTTGTGTTGGATTGTCTGATATATCTTGTCCATGTGGAGAGGAGTTTTCCATCTCTGGCAAAGACATGTGGGCAAATTATTACTAGATAGAAAGCAAAACATATGAAAAATGAGGCAATTATTAATTCCAATACAATTTATTTTATTTTTAATTCCAATAAAATTTAAAAGATACACTGGAAAGGACAATTAATCATAATGTTTGACATTATGTTTCTCAATAGTAATTTTGGATGCAAGATGATCACAGAGTATAAATTTTAAAGAATAAAGGGAATAGAACTTTGAACCTACAGCTTTATGTCCGGCCAAATTACTACTTGAAAGTCAGGACATAATAAAATTATTTCCAAACATTCATGGTTTCAGAGGATTAGGACCTACATAAACACCTACAATGAAGATATTTTTGGATGAAGTTCATGGGTAAGGGAAACAAATCCAGAAGAGTGGGGAAAGATAAGGTAAATAATAGTAAGTAATAAGCAGAGATTTTAAATTAAGGACAAGTACTATAAAAATCAAGAGTACATAATTTTAAGCCAGCAGAACAAAATTTCACCTATTGAATGGAAAACAGAAATAGAAACAATAACAAAAAATACAGTAAGTAGAAAATTTGCAAGAAGATGACAGAAATAAGTGCTAAAATCAGAGTGATTACTATTAATTAAATTCACCCATTGAGATCTAGAGGCTCCCAGAAAGAATAAAAAATAATATTGAACCGTACTCTTTTAAGAGACACATATAGGAAACAGTAATACAACTGAAAATAAAGAAATAGAGGGGGGGGAAAAAGAAGAAGAAACAGGGAAAAACAAACCCAGTGACACCAGAATAGAAACCTTAAAATCTGAAAGAAAAAAAAAAAAAAGGCAAAAAACATCATAAGAGACAAGACAGATATCATATGCTTGTAAAAGGAACAATAGGACAGAAAGATATACCTGCCATAGTCATACAAGCTCCTAAAAAAAAAATCAGCCTCAAAACATGTCAAGCAAAAACTGATAAGGGGAGAGATTAAAAAAAAAAAAATCTTTTTCAGCTTTATTGAGATATAACTGACAGGGTAGAGAGATTTTAATCTAGATCAGAGTTTGGCAAACTATGGACCATAAGCCAAAAGCTGCTGCCACATATTTTTGTAAATAAAACTTTATTGAGACACAACCACTCTCATGCATTCACATGTTGTCTGTGGATGCTTTAGCATTACAGGGACAGAGCTGAGAAGGTATGACCACCATTGGGCCCACAGAGCCAGAAATATTTACTGTCTGGTTCTTTACAGAAAAAGTTTGCCAACCTCTGATAGAAACAATACAGATACTAAATTCAAGCCCTTAGATATTTATAGACTTCTACACCCAGCAATCAGAGAATGCACATTGTTTCCAAGCATACACAGAACATTTATAAAAAGAGAACACATTCTAACCTCCAAAAAGGAAAACCTCAAAAATAATAAAAAAGCAAGATTTCAGCATTAGAAAATTAAATTATATATTCATTTTTTTAATGAGTAACCAAAAAGTCATTATGTACAAAAACCAAATAAGATAGAAAACAATCTCTGGGTTTAAAATAAATAAATAAATAATTAAATAAAAACTGGTAATAGTTGAAGTTCAGTATATCTGTGGAAATTAATGAAGACAAACTAAATGAGAACAAGAAAAGGTGACATTCAGAGTTGGCTGTCACCAGGGAGTGAGCCATCAGACCTATTCTGTGTAAGAATTCAAATTATTCATAGTACTTCTTAACACATTTTAAAAATTTTGTTCTATCTGAAATGTTGCTTTATTTTTCAGTATGATTGTTGCTAAATTATGTCTTGCCTTTTTTCTATTGACCACTGTTTCCAGAGCTTTATCTGTATCATTAGCCTCTAAAAAACCAGTTTTTTTAAAAAAATTACAGATGCTATTTAATCTATTTTTCTGTCACTAATTTTTGTCATGTTTTTAATTCTGTCCTTTTACTTTCTTAGGACTTCTGTGCTGTTATTTTTCCCTTCAAAATCCTTGTTACATGTTTAGCTCACTAATTTTTAATTTTTCTTTTCTTTCTTTTAAAAGTACATATTATTATTTAAATCTTAAAGATTACGAGTTTTACAAAGTAAGAAGTTAATGAGGAAAATAAAGTATTCTCTTTGTTTCTGTGCTTAACCAGATGCAGTATTTTGGCACTTTACAGTGCCAATTTTTTAATTCATTCACTGTTTCCTGTACTTTTCCTAGCACTGGGAAGGTTCCACAGCTTTGTATTGTCAGTTTTTCTTGAAAGATACACTGCCAGTAGGTAGTATAAATGTAGACTCCATACCCACGCTTAAGGTGTTAATTTTTCATTAACGTGGTATTTTCAACCTTTCTCAGAATGTTCAAGATAGGCCTCTTAAAATGAAAGAATAGGGTGCCTGGGTGGCTCAGATGGTTAAATGTCTGCCTTCAGCTCAGGTCATGATTCCAGGGTCCTGGGATCGAGTGCCGCATCGGGCTTCCTGCTCCTTGGGGAGCCTGCTTCTCCCTCTGCCTCTCTCTCTCTCTCTCTTTCTCTGTCTCTCATGAATAAATAAAATCTTTTAAAAAAAATGAAAGGATAAAGAAAGAAAAAAGGATGAAGACCCAGAACCAGATCATCCAAGAAGGGAAGAGACTGATGTTTCAGTCAGCTTCTTTGTGTCTCACTTTTAAATATGAATAGACAGCTAAGATCACCTGAGAAATACACAGAAGAGTAGAAAAGCTGTATCTCAAGGTCAAGTCTTTGCACACAGGCCCACTGAAGAGCAGCTGCAGTTTTTTTTTGTTTTTGTTTTTGTTTTAATATTTTATTTATTTATTTGACAGAGACACAGCGAGAGCAGAACACAAGCAGGGGGAGTGGGAGAGGGAGAGGGAGAAGCAGGCTTCCCGCAAAGCAGGGAGCCCGATGTGGGGCTCGATCCCAGGACCCTGGGATCATGACCTGAGCCGAAGGCAGATGCTTAACGACTTGAGCTACCCAGGTGCCCCTGAGAGCAGCTGCAGTTTAGAGCAGGAGGAAAGAGTGCTGTATCCCTCCGACTGCCTGGATTAAAATAATGGCTTCATCTCTTGGTGACTGTGTATCCTTGAGTAAGTCACTAAGGTTCTCAAAGTCTCGGTTTTATAATAAAGATTATTATAACACTTCCTACCTCTTAGGTGTTTAAAGGGTTAAGTAAATTAATCCACATAGAACATGGTATTTGAGTACTGGGCACAGGGTATCAGTGAATAAGTGGTAATTATTATTTTTATCTCCCACATCAGGACAAATAAATCCATCTGTAGCAGACTAAACTCATACTCATTTCCCTTCTTGAGATTTTCCTACACAACCGCCATCCTGCCTATTGCTGATTAGTCTAGAGTTGCACTGTTCGTTATGGTAACCACTAGTCACATATGGCTATGTAAATGTCATTTAATGAAGGTACATAGAGGGCGCCTGGGTGGCTCAGTCGGTTAAGCGACTGCCTTTGGCTCAGGTCATGGTCCCGGGGTCCTGGGATCGGGTCCCGCATCGGGCTCCCCCTGCTCTGCGGGGAGCCTGCTTCTCCCTCTGCCTCTGCCTGCCACTCACCCTGCTTGTGCTCTCTCCCTCTGTCAAATAAATAAATAAAATCTTTAAAAATAAAAAAATAAATAAATAAAAAATAAATAAATAAAGGTACATAGAACTCAAAATTCTGCTCTTATGTTATACTTGCCACATTTCATATGCCCAAAGGTCATATGGGGTTAATAATTACCATATTGGATCATCACAAAAAGTTCTCATGGGCAGCCCTGATGGAGACACAATGTGAAGCTGAACCAACCACAGTGGGAGCCAGTGGGAGTCTGAAATTTGAATGAGGAAACGTGGAACCCTGTAGCAGTTGGGAACAAGTCCGTTGTTAACCACATCCTAAAAAGAATGCTAAGAACTCTTAATGCTGGGTATGAAGAGATGGCCTCACTATTTGGTTACCAAAGCCCAGGTTTCAATCAATTCTCTAGAATCTTCAAAGTACCCGAACAAGTAATAAGGCAAAAGAGCTCTACTTAAGTTGCAAAGGTCTACCAGTGAGTTGCTCTACTTTTAACTTTGCTTATGATGGTTTTCAACTGGAAAACAAAACAAAACACTACATTTTTTGATTACTTTGAATCTGCCTATATTGTATCACTTCTGAGATTAACAGCATGCTTAGGACATCCTATCCGTTTCTACAGTTATAAAATTTCTTCTAGTACCTGTATGTTTGTCTTATTTCTATAGGATTAATTTCCCAAAGTGGCATTGCTGAGAGTATTTATTTTATTGCTTTAACAATACAAATAATGGTAAATAATTTAAACCATGTGAAAAACTATAAAGTGACAATTAAATTCCCTGACACCCCTCCCCACAGCCCTGCAAGTTTCCTTCCCTAGAGGAAAACACATTTATCAGTTCTGTGTGGTGTACTACCAGAGATAATTTTCTCCTTTTATGGTATTAAATTTAGATTTCTAATCAACTTCTAATTTATTCTGTTTGGTTTAAGGCAGAATTGCATTTTTTGTCAAATAGATAGCCAATTATCCCAACATCATTTATCTGTAGAGCAGTCCATTATTTCCCTAAGGATCTTTAAATGCCGACATTTTCATACCCTAACTCCCCATTTATACCTAAGTCATTCTTGACTCTCTCCCATACCACCAACCTACTTCATTTTTCTATTCTCACACTTGTCAAATAGTTTTAAAATTATGGGTGGAAAAATAGAGTAAGTTTTAACAGAGAAACTAACTTTAACAGTTGGTTTCATGACAGGGCAAAGCTCTTACTGTTTTTTTTTGTTTTTTTTTTTTTTCTTTTCAACATCCTTGTTTTAGAACTTTTTAATCAAATTTACAAGATCTGCTTAACATCCATTGGAAATTGGTATAGGGTTGGTTGAATTCATAAAATTATTAGGGAGGGGCGCTGGGTGTCTCAGTTAAGCATCCGACTCAATCTCAGCTCAGGTCTTGATCTCAGGGTCATGAGTTCAAGCCCCATGTTGGGCTCCACGCTGGGCATGGAGCCTTCTTAAAAAAAAAATTATTAGGTAAAATGTATTTTATGATGAAAAAAGTCTTCAAGAAAAAACAGATACTATACACATAAGTACTTTAAAAATGTAAAACACTATATAAATTATTATTAGAAATCCTTTGAAGTTGAGAGGTAAATTTTAAGCCTAAAGTGTTAAAGTATGCCTGACTGTCATGGAACAATATTCCTTTTGGCATACTGTTGAATATATTTTGTGATTACAAAGTAGCTAAGTTAGATCACAAGGCTATATTTAGTTAAAGCATGTAAAGTGAATTTCAAAAGAATGCATTTTTAAAAAGACACACAAAAAATAAAGTTGCTGCATACATAGACAAGTGTGGAGGAGGTCAAAGTTGTCAGTTATATAACAATTCAGCTTGTTTCTTTGACTCAGAGCTCTCCTTAATTCACTTACTTCACCATAAGGGAAGCATGGATAACTCAGTACTCACTGCATACCAGGCTCTGGCATTTTCTTTCAGACTTGGGTTTTGGCCATTCAGATTATCATAAGGTTGTCATGAGCCTTTATAAGTATTATTTTAAATATAAGTGACTCTGTTATTATTGCTAATCTTTTTTTTTAATGAGGTGATCACATGTATCTTCATAAATTCTCTTTTACCACCTCCTGGGAACTATTCAAAAAAATTGGTTTTCTTCCTTAGCTTCTTCGCATGTGAAACATTTCCCTATCAACCCTGGCACAATTCCCATTAGTTTCGGGAAGCTTATCAAATTCCAAATTCCAACAGTTTTCACATTCTGGGCAAAGGGTAGGACTAAATAGATATTTAACAATGGAGCAAAAAAAACGAACACACTGAAACAGTGTAGCGTGTGTGGGCTACCTACAATGCAGTGAATAATGTCGACCCTTATGGAATATATATTATACAGAGCCCTAATTCAAAACTAAATACATTTATATATTTGGTATTCAGTTGGTATTGAATATATGATAAAGGACAGTGATTCATTTATTGGTGGCTTGATGGAAAAAGTCTGGTTCTGCCTTCATAGTCTGAGGAGTGCCAACAACAAAGGCTGACCGTGGGTTCAGACTTCGGGTTGTCCTCTGCCATTGGCTTTATCAAAAGCCACTGCAGACCATATTGGAACAGAATATAATGCTATTATCCCTGACACTAGACTGTGTCTAAGACACAGGCCTAGACTGTGTCTAAGACAAACATTTCTCAAGGTGAAGTGAGACAAACCCTTCGGGCATCCTCTTAAAAGGACCATTTTACCACTTCTTAAATGAGACTGTTGGAACAGATAATAGTGTTTTTCTCATCACCTATTTTATCAGTCAGTTTTTGAATTGAGGGTCAAAAAATATATATCCCCAAGTCATACCAATCCTTTGAGTTCCAGGTCCATATATATATATATATATATATATATATATATATATATAATATATATATATATATATAACATTATATATATATATATATTATATATATATATATATATATAACACTGTCTAAACATTTCTTTTATATGCCTCAAAAACACCTTAAGGTCACTAGGTTTGAAACTCAGTTGATGAACTTCTCCAGATCAGATACTTCCCAACAAAATCACCAAAATACTTGTAGTTCATGACTGAGACTCATTCTTGTTCTTAGCCTCACATCCAGTTGATCACCAAGTCCTACTATTTTTGCCTTCTAAAAATCTCTACAATCCATCTATTTCTCCTCAGCACAACTGCCAGTTCATTAACCCAAAGAGTTCTCGTCCCCCTCGCTGCTTAAACATGTCTTTCATTCATGCTCCGTCCCATGTTGTGCCCCTCAAAATAGGTATTTACCTACAGCTAGATTTTCTTTTTTCAATACGTAATCCTGATTTTGTCACATCCCCATCCCCACGGAAAACATGCCATTGGCTTTTTATTGCTCTTAAAGAGGTAAATTTACAACATGTTCTACACCATGCAGCTTACCTTTTATTCCTCATATTATTCCATGGTATCCGAGTTACCGTTGATTCTTTGCATATGCTTTTCGTTTTGTAACTTTTGTCTGCACTGCTTTTCCTATTGCAACATTTCCCTATTTCCTTAACTAAAACATTGCTTTTCATGGAAATTTTTACTTACACAACTTCTCCTTCATTCATTAGGTCAGGTCCATCTGATAAATGCCTCTTAACTTTATATGCCATTTCTTTATAGAATTATTCAAGCTACAGTTTCATATCTATTTTGTTAGTGTTAGCTTTCTGATAAATGTAGATGCACTGAGAGAAGAAACCAAGTCTATTGTGCTCATCATCATATCCTCAGCATTTAGCTCAGTGCCTAGAAAAGCAACTAGTATTCAATACTCACTTAATGAATAAGTAAATATACTGTGTCCCTACTATATATCATCCACTTTTTTAGCTCTATAAAAAATACAAAGAAAAAGAAGATATGAAGAAAAGTAATATAGTTCTTTCCTTCAAGTTTCTTTTAAATCTAAGTCTTATAATCCAATCATCTCCATTTAAAACTGCAAACTCCCCTCCCCCCCTCCAGTGCTCCTATTCCTCCTTACCCTACTTTATTTTTCCTTGGCACCTCTTACCTTCTAATGTACACTTTCTAATTTACTTAATCATTCTGTCTCCTGAGAGCAGGAATTTTGTCTCTTTGTTGACTGATGAGTCCCAATCACTTAAAACAGCTCCTAGCACATAGTAGGAATTCAGCAAATATTTGTTCCAGGAAGGAATGAATGAAGATTTCCAAAAACAATTAATCACAAAATATCTTATTCATCGATTTCCACCTTAGTGAGCTACATTAGACTCCTACAGCAGTGTTCTCAACAGAGGTGACCTTCCCTTCCCCACCCACCCAGGGAACATTTGCAATGTCTGGAGATAGTTATCATTGTCACAACTTGGGGTGGGAGGGATGATTATTGGTATCTGGTGGTAGTTGCTAAACATCCTCAATATACAGGAGCTCCCCACAACCAAGAATTAGGGGGCCCAGAGTGTCAGTAGTGCAGAGGATGAGAAAATCTGAATGATAGTCTCTACTGCTCTGTGTCCCTGCCTTTCTCTCCATCAACTTGCATTATTTCTTTCTCTCCAGGGTCAAAGGCTTTCCTTCCGGTGTACCCCTTCTGCTCTCACTTGTTTGCACCTCAGGCTTGCCAATGGGCTCATGAGCTTTGATTCATGTTACTGAGGGCTTTTTAAGAAGTTGCTGAATTTCACTTTACCAGATGAGATGTCTTATTTAATTTTTTCTCTTCAGTGGAGCCCAGAACGTGGATCCCAGCTCTGTCTGTGAACCAGGCTGTTTGAAATCATCATGGTTACCTCACCTCTTTTTGATTCAGTTTTGTCAATTTGAAATCAAATGTTACTTTAATGATATTTCAGTACCTCCCATTTATTTTGCAGACCAAAGACCAGAGACCTATCCCAAAGATATATGCCCTCAAAGGTTGATCCCTGATATAACCATTGAAAGCACTGAATTTGAGAACCCATTTAATTTCAAACAGCATATGTTTCCCTTTCAAGCAGTTTACCAGGGATAATGTATAGTCACTCTATGGAATTTGGGCATATTCCTCAAGGACTCCTATTAATTCACATTCTAAGTAGAATAAATATTAGGAGTTATTCACATTCAGTGAAATAGAATATTTTTGAGTGCTAAATAATTCATATGTGGGCCAAATAAAATAACATGCATCCTCTAGGAAATATTATGGATAGCTTATTCATTGTGATATTCTTGGTGCCTAATACGGCATTATCATATACTAGATGTTCAATAAATGTTTCGACAGGAGGCAAACAAATACAGGGCATTAATGACTACTCTTTCTTTATGAATATACATGTGAAATCCCTAACTTTAATATAAATATTATTTCTTTTTTAATAAATTAGTAGAAGATAATAAGACTGATATTCTGAGAATATATTGAGTGTCTGTTGAGGCTTACTGGGGAAAAAAAATGGTGGAGCAAGTATCTGGCACGAGTATTAGGATGGTGAGTGGCAACATAAATGGCATGCACTTAGCACCCCTAACTAACTCTTGCTCAGAATAACTAGGGATCTCTCTATCTCTTGATTTTAAATAAATACTCATATGCTATACTGGATCTGTGACAAGCACTATATTCCATGATAGTTGACATCAGTGCACATAAGAATTATCACTTATATGGAAGCAGTCTCAGTTTCCTTATCTATATGTGAAAAATGAGCCATGTTGAGTCTACCTTGGGATGTGTGCTGTATTAACCAGCATGCATATATAGGTTTGGGCAAGATTTACAGGAGGGAGGGGGTTCTTTAGGTCTCTGGACACAAATTGATACTTGATAATGCTTGTTGAGCATTAATGTTTTAATTTGGGCTACAAAAAAGAAGGAAAAATCGTCTCTGTGTGTGTGTGTGTGGTGTGTGTGTGAAGTTACCTGAAAAGCAGTCTAGAAAGTGGGAAATTAAGAAGGCCTAGCCCCTTTGATGGATTTTAAGGTGCTATGAATGAAGAGGGGTATACTAGTTTTCCATTACTGCATAACAAATTACCACAAATATAGCAGCTTAAACAAAATCCCTTAATTACCTCACAGTTTCTGTAGGTCAGAAGTCCAAGCACAGCTTAAATGAGTTCTCTACTCAGGATCTCAGAGGGTTGAGATCAAGGTGTTGGCAGGTCTGGGGTTTCATCCAAAGCTCAGGATCTTTTTCTAAGCTCACATTTTTGTTGCCAAAATTCAGTTTCTTGTAGTTGTAGAACTCATGGAGGCTTGTAGATCGGTGGAGAATCTCAGACATCTAGAATCTCTTAAATGGCTTATCTGATTAGGTCAGGCCCATTCAGGGTAATCTCCCTTTTGATTAACTCAATGTTAACTGATTCTGGACTTTAATTACAGCTGCAAAAATCTCCTCACCTTTGTCTTATAACATAACCAAATCATGGGAGTGACTATCCCATCCTATTCACAGGTCCCACCCATACTCAGGGGAGGGGATTAGATAGGGCGTGCTCACCAGGGGGCAGGAATCTTTGGAATCATCTTAGAATTTTGTCAACCATAAGTCTAGTTAGAGAGGAAGCCAAGGGAGCTATTTTCACACCCATTATTGATTTGGAGTCTAAGAGACAAAGAGAAACATAGAACTGGGGAGACAAGCATCTTCAACCAACTCTAACAGAGATCTCTGGGAAGCTAGGGCATACCGAGGGCTCAGGGTAACCCAAGAAGAGAAATACTCCAAGGCAGGGCCACATCACTAGCATGGCACATGACTGGACACTGGTCCTTTTGTGGGAACCGGTCACAGTGCCATCATGACGTTCTCCAGGGATGAAGGCCAGAGATGAAGAACCAGAGTGGACCCAATTTCAAGTAATTGTGAAATATTGTATGGGGAAATCTAAGAATTTTCCAGAAAGATTTTGTTAGGCATTGAGGGAAAAGTTTTCTGAGTTTTGGAAGTCACCACTGTAGTGGTTGTGAGCTCTCAAAATGTAACTTCTTAATATAGATTGCCGCCTGTGTTCCATATAAACTGGTTACTGTAATGACTCAATTATAGTTTCTGTTAATGTGATTTCTATGGCTTTAGTGATACCTGCTCTGATTAGTCACCAAAACAAACACAGAGAAGCACCCAGTCAACCCTGGGCAATAATGCACTGCTGGGGATTGGCTCTGCTCTCTGTTGAGCATGCCCTGCTGAAGCCTACTTCTCTGAGATACTGCAGCCCATGGAATATGGTAGAATTCTCTGTTTATTTATTTATTTATTTATGATTTTATTTATTCATTTGAGACACAGAGATACAGAGAGAGAGAGCACAAGCAGTGGGAGAGGCAGAGGGAGAAGCAGGGTCCCCGCTGAGCTGGGAGCCCGATGGGAGACTCCATCCCAGGACCCCAGGATCATGACCTGAGCCAAAGGCAGATGCTTGACCATATGAGCCACCCAGGCGCCCCAAGGATTCTCTGTATTTTAAAATAAAGAAAAGATACTTAAAGCCTGAGTACTACAAGAAAAGTGTTCCTCCATTACAGAGAATCTGTATTTTAAAATAAAGAAAAGATACTTAAAGCCTGAGTACTACAAGAAAAGTGTTCCTCCATTTCAGAGAATCACTATACTGTGTGGCTGTTTACTGTGTCCTGTTAGTAAATGTCCCCTTGGTAGCCACTTTGAGAAAAAGTGTATTTTCACTTTCAGCCTCACTAGGACTTTTTGTGTTAAACTGTCTCAGGCCCTCTTGTATTTAGGATTAACTTTACCTCTGAGTTGTTCTGTAATATAATGGAGATAATCACTGCTTCTAACTGACCTGTAAGTCATGAGGGCAAGTATAACTTTCATCTGTTCTCATAAAAATAAAACCTTTCTATTCTTCCTTTCACCATTCTCCTCCCTGGCAACTAGGAATATATACACTACAGAAAACACATTCACTTCAAGTATCTGAAATGGGAGTTGCCTTGTTAGAAGAATTATGACATGGAACAATAAACAGAGCATTTTTACAAAGAGCATTAAATCGTGGGTTATCACCAAAAGCATAGATTCCTGCTGTGAATAAAAGAGCTGCAAACTGTGGACATGTCTGTCTGCTTTTTTGTGATGGGATTCTAAAGCTAAACAGTCACTAGAGAATCCTGTCTCTTACGCAGACCGTCCGAGTCACAGGGGACTCTGACAAGCTGGAATTGGTTTTGGTGGGGGACAGAGGAGGAGAGCCTGTACTTGGGAATAAGGGTTTGGATTGTCCAAAATATGTAAGAATCTTATTCCTAATGCAAGAATTACATGGCCCACAGTTGCCTTGCTTGGAAGAGACACTAAAGCCCCAATTAATCCAGAAGTGATCCATTGCATTTATGGATGGTTTTATAGTTTTCAAAGTGTTGTAAATATGTTACTTAAGTCTTACTACACACTCTATGCAGTCTAATAATAACAGAGAATGACAAACGGAAAGTAGGGCTCCATTCTACGTATAAGGAAGGTAAAATCATGAGACAGCAAGTTATTTTCACATTTTCTATATCTATCTATCTATATATAGTCAAAGTGACAGTCATATTTCTGTATATGACAGAGCCTAATATTTAATTCCTGTTAAACAAAAGAAAAAAGACATTCAATTAGAGGAAACCAGTTGTCCGATAAGATAATAGGAAGGGCATGCATACTGATGTTTGGAAAACCTATATATAATTCTTAGATTTCTCACTTTGAAAAAGATCCTGGGTTTTCCAGCACAAAAACATGTCTATTGGCCCTTGGGTGTTTCATAAATCCAGTTCTTGTTGATTCACATGTGTACTGTGTCTATATGCAGATGACAGTCACCTGTATTTTAATAACTTAACGATTGCCTTCTACCCCCAACCAAGAAGGAATAATAGGAAATCAAGCTCTCTGATCATAAATAATAAGAAACACCAAAAGGAATGACAGGGTTTTTTTTTTTTTTTTGACATTAAACAATAGCAGTGCCACACTGTGATCCTCAAGAGAAAGGATACAACCGAGTAGAGATTACAATGATATCAGCTAAGTTTCCAGAAACTGAGAAGGTGAATCTGCACAGAATCCAATGATCTTGCTGAGATGAACACACAAAGGTTAGAGCTCAGAGAGGTCAAGGTGGCTGGACTTTGCTCAGAAGAATACAGCCTGTTCATCCAAAATGCTTGAGATGACAGTGGCATTATTTTCTGCTTTCAAATTGTGGTGGTGGAGGGACAGTATTCTGTGTAGTATTTTGCCATGAGACACAAATGGCAGATTATATTTAAATACATGACATAGTCTCAGGGACATATCCACATTTTGATCAAACAAGGAGACACTCTGGTGGAAAATAAGCAAAACTACCCATTTGGCCCTTTTAAGATTAATTTTACAAGCATGAAAATAAAGATTTATAGCGATCAAAAATTGGTATTCTGTGAATAAAAATAAATGTGGCTAATTTCACTTATATAGTATTAAATTTTATTTTAATGTACTTTAATATTTTTAAGACTCCATATGTCATGTCAATAAAGTGACTAGGTATGGAAAATTGAAGAATAAACATTAAAAAATGCATCACTACCCAAAATTGCAACATATAGATTTCACTGATTTTGAAGCCATAACAGAAAGTATCAATATGGCTTTCACTTGTATCATGCATTCAGTGGCTCTCATTTAGCCAATGTCACTATTATTTATTTGTTTAGGGAATCATTTTAACATTATTCTTACCAATGTGCAAGGTATGTGCTGTTTCTCATTTAAAAAACAATATTTATTGAACATTTGTTCTGTGCTAGGCAAAATTTACAGGGAAAAAAACACAAACAAAAGTCCTTAGCCTTGTAGATCTTATTTTGTATGGGAGGAGACAGAAGAAAATGAGATAAATAAAATATGTAGCCTATTGGGTGTAAGGGCCAAGAGGAAAATAATGAAAGCCGAGAAAATGAATATGCATTATTGGGTTGAAAGGGAGGCAGGATGCAATTTTAAATAGGGTGGTCACTTGAGGAAAGTAACTTCAGACAGGAGCCTGCCTGGGTGGTGTTTAAAACAGCAAGGAAACTTGTGTGTTTGGAGCAGATGAGGGAGATGAAGGACAAGAGTTCAAAAAAGTAACAAGGACCGAGATCATGTAGGGCCTTGTAGGTCAAAGAAAAGGGCTTTGGCTTCCACTCTTAAATGAATTTGAAAGACACAGAAGATTTTGAGCAAAGAAGAAATATAATCAAACTTACATTTTTTAATAAGGTCACTCTGATTGCTGGATTGAGTGTAAAGAGAAGGGCAAAGTTACAAATAGGGAGCACCATTAAGAGGTTATTGCCACAGTCTAGGTAAGAGTGATGGAAGCTTGAGCAAGGGATTCAGTAGTGGTTGGATTCTTGGATATATTTTTAACTGAGAACTGAGAGCATTACCTGACATATTAGAAATGGGGCTGAAATAAAGAGAGAACCCAATCTGTTTTGAACTTGAACATTTAGAACGATAGAATTGCCAACAACTAAGAGGAGGAAGATTTCAGGAGAGCAGGTTTGGTGGGGATTATCAGAAACTCAGTTTGGATTTACTAGGTTTGAGATGCCTGTTAGGCATTCTAGGAGGGAATTAAATCATATGTTTATAATCAATCTTTGCTCTCTCTTATTTATAGCTTACCCATTGATAAAACTTAGAATAAAAGAGAACTAATCCTTGAATTACAACTGGAAAACCCAGCAATATTGTATAATCTTTGCATCTATTAAAGATATATCAGTGTGTGCTACGGGCAGTAATAAGATGGGCTGCAGATTATGGCAAATTATCTGATGACCATTGTTGACTTACTCTTTTCTTCCCCACTCAAGAGAGGAGTGTATTAATATGTAAAGTTAGGTGACCTGAAAATAGTTTGAAATAGTTAAGACTTAAAGCAGTACCAAATTTTAGTATTTTACCTATTATTAGGAAACTATTAAATGTGACACCTTTAACAATAACCACAAGTTAAGAATGGAAAAGAAAATGAAATCCAATCGGCGATACTTTAGAATTACAAAGACTTTCAGAAATCTTAGTGGGGGGAAAAAATAACACTTCAGCTTTAATATCATACACCCTTTACTTCCTAAGACCTATTTGTAAATGCATGGAAGCTGAGATCAGAATCCTAGCTGAATAGTAGATAACCTATTTGTTCTCAAAATCATTCTTCCATTAATGTTTTATGAAAGAGGCTTTGTGATCCTCTCTTTCCACAGTGTAAGTTCTTTCCCGAGAGTCATATGTGTTCATTATATAAATGGACTTCTTTGCCATGACTTAGTGTGTCGTTTTATTTTATTTTATTTATTTTTTTAAAAGATTTTATTTATTTGACAGAGAGAGAGAGCACAGGCAGGGGGAGTGGCAGGCAGAGGGAGAGGGAGAAGCAGGGTTGAAAGGGAGGCGGGGCTCGATCCCAGGATCCTGGGATCATGACCTGAGCTGAAGGAAGACACTTAACAGACTGCACCACCCAGGCACCCCTACTGTGTCTTTTTAAAAGATGTCCAGTCCTCTTCCTCGGCGCTGCCTGGGGAGGTGGCAGCCATCCTGTTCACATAACGGCCACCCTCAGACCCACCGTGAAGCTGAAGATCATTAAATAGAGGACTAAGAAGTTCACTTGGCACGAGTCAGACCTATATATCAAAATTATGTGCAACTGGCGGAAACCCAGAGGCATTGACAATAGGGTGCACAGAAGATTCAAGGGCTAGATCTTGATGCCCAACATTGGTTATAGGAGCATCAAGAAAACAAAGCACATGCTGACCAGTGGCTTCCAGAAATTCTTAGTCCATAATGTCAAGGAGCTCGAAGTGGTGCTCTTGTGCAACAGATCTTACTGTGCAGAGATTGCTCACAGTGTCTCCTCCAAGAACAGCAAAGCCATTATGGAAAGAGCAGCCTGGCTGGCCATCAGAGCCACCAATCCCAACGACAGGCTGCACAGCAAAGAAAATCAATAGACAGCTGTGTGCACATCATATTTGTGTTAATGAAACCATAAAACTGAGGCACCTGGGTGGCTCAGTTGGTTAAGGACCTGACTCTTGGTTTTGGCTCAGGTCATGATTTTAGGGTTTTGAGATCGAGCTCCTTGAGGGGCCCCACACTTGGCTCGGAGTCTGTTCGAGATCATCTCTCCCTCTCCCTCCCCCTCTGCCTCTCCTTCTGCTCATCCTCTCTCTTTCTCTCTCCTCTCTCTCAAATAAATAAATAAATAAAATCTTAAAAAAATAAAACCATAAAACTACCAAAAAAAAAAAAAGATGTCCAGTCATAGCTCAGGTTCAGACAGAGAGAATGAATTAATAGCGTGCGCAGACACAGTTACGTGCGTGTGTCTCTCTTGTACATGCACAGACACAGGCTGCACACAGATGCACACACATAGGGTCATGGTTTTAGAATAATGATTCACACTGATCCTGCTTCACACTGACACTCAGTTGACTGGGAGGAATGATGCAAAGCCATCCTAAATGATGGCAACGATCTGTACTAATTTACAGAGGTTACCAGTGGGTGCTTTAGAAGACTCCTGCATTGCAAATGTAACTATTAATTATCATGTTACTGGAATATTTGTAATCACTTCAAAATTAACCTTTATATCCTCAGGAGGTTTGTATTTATAAGAGTCACTTGGTGTCTCGTAGAGAAACTAATTAGTCAACAAACGGTAAGTACAGAAAGAACACAAATTAGTTCTTTGTTTACTGCTACATGGTTGTGCCATATAATTTGTGTTGTAATTAAAATGTTTTATATCCCAAACAGAAAAAATATTTAATTCAGGTATAGATAATAACAGCAGTTTCAAATGTTGCAAGAAGCATGTTGACACATTCACTAGGGTTTACTCTTCAGGCACTCACAATGCGAGTAAGAGAAGGTGGAAAAATAACTGCAATCTAATCATTATCAAAAGACCTCCCTCTCATCCATTACCACTGTTGGAATTACTATCATCCTATCTTCATAAAAGCCAGCAAATACTTTGGAAGAGAGAGAACAAGAACATCCAGGCATGAGGGATAGGTTATTTTCTTTAATGTAGCAAAACATACTTTTCTCTATAACATCTCATAAAAAGTAGTGTTCAAATATATGGAGGAAAAAAAAACCCACGAATATATGGAGAAAAGATTTCCAGAGAAATCCTGACTCTGTCAGTTAATCATAGAAAGTTACAAGTACTGCTGTGTCATGTCATTAATCTTCTCGTTTAATGAGGAATTGAAAAGAGGCAAAAATTGGTGGGCTCAGAATTTTAGTTCTCTTTACTCTGCGTGAATGAAGGCCTTGATTATTCCTGCTTATTTTGGTTTATTAACAAAATGCCTTCCCTGTGCTGCTAACAGCGCTAAAGAACCAAAACACAGAAAAATTAGGACATTTGATTTTGTTTTATTCATTACAGTGATGACAGATTTAAATTGCATCTTCTTTGTGCTCAAATTTTTCTCTTCATTTGTAGCACTTTTATTTCATTTCTAGTAATTGTAATTGATTCTTCTTCATATTATCATCTCACTCTATTTCTGGCCATTTTTTTGTTTCATTTTGCTATTTTCTGTTGGACCATCCTTGGCAGATTTATTTTTAAGTCCCATTCAGATTGCTCAACTTTTTTTTTTTTTCATTTACCTGGAAAAATCCTTCTCCTGACTTTTGATATTGGTAATTATTGTTCTAGTGTTGATTTCATCATGGTTATCAAAATAATGACTTTGTAGGTTGTTTTGAGGTGAGAGTTTATTGGTTTTTTTTTTTCTCTCCAGTGTTCATCCTTTGTTGTCTAGCAATTTTGAAATTTTCTCTACCTAACCCCTCCAGCCACGGAGGCTTGGCCCAGATTCTGACTATCGGGCTGTGTCTGCTTCCTCCCATCCCCCAAGAAGGGAGATTTAAGTAAGCTGTAGCCCAGTGATAGTTGCAAGGATTTCTTTCTTCTTTTTTTTTTTAATCATCTTTCACATACAGTGAAACCTAAATCCAGCCCTTGCTTTCTATCCCTGAGACTTTGCTCCTCGACCCTATGGACAGACTTACTGGAGTATTCTGTCAGCATGGGGGGCATCCCTTGGCTTTTTCCCTATTTGACCTATTGTATTTTAGTCCCATAAATGGGACAGAGATGCTTACCTTTAACTGACCACCTTTTTAGGGGTTTTAGACTCTGTTCTGAGATGACAAGAAACAGCATAAGTTCAAAGAAAAAAGCATACAGAGGCTGCTATTTTTGCTCTCTATTCTTATTCCCAACCCTATTACTATTATACATTCCTTCATATCCTGGCAATATATTACCAAACTTAGTTTCCACTGTGGTCTGGCAAAGTGAAAGTTTTTGACATAATGTAGCAAAGTGGCTAAAAGGCATGGGCTTTGGGGGCGCCTGACTGGCTCAGTCGATAAGAGCAAGGGACTCTTGATCTCAGGGTTGTGAGTTTGAGCCCCACGTTGGGTGTAGAGATTACTTAAAAATAACATCTTAAAGACATCGGCTTTGACATTAGAGACCTAAGGTCAGATCTTACCACTTTATCATGTAGGAACTTGCAGTCTGTCACATAAAATGAAGATAACAGTATTACCACAAAACAGTTTAGTTGAAAAGAATAATGAAAAGGGCTTAATCATAGTAAGTGTCCACAAAATATTGTTTTCATTATATGTTTATAACCAGGCTTTTACCTTGTGAACCATCCTTTACTGGAAAGTATGAACTTTAGCTGGGAAAAGTGGAACACATCACCTTCAGATTCTTCAGTTCATACTCAGGCTTTTACATTTACTTAAAAAATATTCATGCTTTCTTTGATTATCAGTATTCACCTATCACGTGTCAGCAGAATGTTTAGGAGTTGGCGGTTTTGATGTTCCTTGTGACACTTCTCACTACTTTTCAGTTATAACCTCCTGGAAGAACTGTCAACTCTGAATTTACCATTAGGACCGACCTCTCACCGCTGAATCAGCAAGCACTACATTTTTGCTTTTTAGAATGAAAAATGGAAGTTTAGGCATCCATAAGGAACATCCTCCTACAATTCTTAGAATGGGAGCTACTGGCTCTTATAATTGTAGAAGGTCAGATGTTAGAAGACAGTCTCGTGTTCCCTCACTGACGGTATCACTTACTAACTGTGTGACTTTAGATACCTTATTTAATGTATTTGGCTCTCAGTTTCTCATCTCTAAAATGAAGAAATAATATTCTACAAATTCACTGGTAGGACTAAATAAGGTGATATATGTAAATTGTTACCAAAGTGTCTGATAGGTGACTAAGGTAATACTTAGTTGACATCTTCTTTCTTCTTCAAAAGGTCTGTTTTCAAGTTCCAGTGGGAAATCATCCTAACAGTTGGCTAATCTTACTTGCATAATGCCTTTACAAAAATTGTATAATGCCTTTAAAAATTAGATTTTTCTGTTATATGAGAAAAAAAATAAGTCACTCTTTAAGACACTTGACTGGTTTTCTGCTGTTTTCTGCTGAATGCTTAACACTCTCTGACTCATCATCCAAGTTTTGTTCCTAATGAGCAAATGAGAAACTGGAGGAAGCAATATTGGGATAAGAAATCTAAAAATCTGGGGTCACTCAGATGGTAGTTACAATTTGAATGCTTATATTTTATTCATATAATCCACTTCTCTTCCTTCTGTTACTTATGCTTCCCTCCTTCCATATATTTAAGTTAAATTTTAAATTAAGATAATATGCATATTAGATAGCAAACCAAATAGCACAGAAAGAGCTAAAATGAAAAGACATTATTCTCTGATGAGCTACTCAGAGAAGTCCCTTTCTACTCTGTTATGCTTATTTTCCTGGTACTCTCCTCCATCTTTCTACAGAATACAGTTGTGATAGTTCTTGATTTATAAATTTAGGCATTGTTTATTACTGTCCCTTTGTTATAGATAATGATTTGGCTCACATTAAACTCCATAGCTCTCCCTATCCTCCCAGTATTGTCATATCATTCAATTATTAATCAGCCTTTAAACTATCATGAACAAAATAATAAGTTTGTACTCCCTTTTTTATGCAGCTTTCCTACCTAGAATTTTCATTTGCGTTGATATGCTTAATGGTGAGTATATTTCATTCATTTCACTGAGCTTTCAGTGGTACCATTCATTCAGATGACTGACATCTTTCAGTTCTGGAAAATTTGCCATCATATTTGCTAATTACCTTTGTTCCATTTTCTCTGTCCTATCCTTCTGATATTGAATCTCATCTCAGTTTTTTTTTCCCCCTCTCATAATTGCTCTATTTCTATTCTATTTTCTAAGAAATTTCTTTGATTTTCATCTAATCTTTCTGTTGGAATTTTTTTTTCATTTTAGCCAGTATAGCTTAAACTTCCAAGCTCTTTCTTGTTATTTTAAATAGAATTGTATTACTTTCTATGTATGCAACTAGTTCATGTACCTCTTCGGTAGGTGAGATTTGGGTTTTCTTAAATTTTAGTAGGATAGAGAAGATGGAAGTTTTCTTTTGTGCTGTCAGATAACAATATTTCTTCCAAGGTTACATTTTTTGTTTGTTTATTTTATCACCATTGCTCATGTTCAAGAGTTTACTCAAATGTTTGATTAATCATTGACTCATCCATTATGATTAATAGGAAGATAGTAAAAAAAAAAACAAATTCTAAGAAGGGAATAAAGGTCTATATTAAGTGTGTTTGGGAAAAGAGTTTGCTTTTTCACTTGAAATGTTTCAAATGTCAGTTTTTTTCAGACTCTGGGAAAGAGTAGATATCAGAATGCTGGTCTTTTGAGGGTTAAAGGTGTGGCTCTTAGAAGTCAACCATTTGGCATCAAGAGTTTTCCTTCATTCTCTATTTTCAGCTTCATTTGTCAGATTTTGCCTTTGGTCTCTACTTGGCATCTCTGATTCAAGAGCCTCCTTTATTTTTACCATGGTGGGGCTGTAGGCATTTGGGTCTTATCACTTGGTCAGTAAGGTGAAGGAAGAGAACACGTTGATCCCCCCAGATATTGACTTCCAACCAATCCTCATGTTGTCATTTAACTTTCTCTGCCCTCTGTTGTAAGCAGCATCATTGAGATGAGAACATCTCTGTCATTCAGTGAGCCTAATAAACCTTCCCGTCGTGTGCTTCAGTGTGAGAACACTCTATTCTAAACCTTCCTCCTCTCTCTGGCTGCATTTATTTGTACAAAAGTTGATAAAGTCTCTTATCTACCGATCTCTCTCCCATTTTTATCTTTGTGGATTTTCATCTTTTCCACAGTTATGTTTTCGTGAGCACTGAGAAAACTAAGAAATGTGGTCAATCCACACCACCAGTAAACAAATTATTTTTAGATGACATATGGTATATTTACATAGTGTACAAAAACTAAGACTAGCTTAAGTTATACCAAAGATAGCAATTAGAATCGGTTCAGAAATGCTTGTCTCTCTGTGAATATGGATTGGAGAGTGCTCTCTCAAAAGAGCCAATCAATTGGTAAAAGAAGAGCAAAATAATGAGTAAATATTTGGAAAATATTGCCAATTAAAATGGTTTAGAGTAATTGGGAGAATTTAGCCTAGAGGCAGTAAACTGACAGTGAAGGATGACTTAGTGCTCAGATGTTGTGACCACTTCTCCTCCTGTCTTCTATCGAAACAAGCAATAAGAAAAAAACAAACAATAAGCAAGCAAAATGTAAAATGCTTGCCTCAAGAAATTTTAAAGAATCTTACCAATACCAAAATACCTATTTAGTGAATGATGGAACTTCATTCACATAGATTGAGGTGATTTAGACATGTATCCAGTATTATATGAAAGAGTATATGAACATAATATAGAGGTTTAGATTAAGAGAGTAAAAGACAAAATTACATAATAACAAATATAGGCAGTCCTTGATTTTGCATAGCACCTGGTAAATGACAATCTTTGTATTCATTTCCTGTGTCTGACATAAAGAATGACTACAAACTTGGTGTTATAATTAGTAGAAATTTATTTTCTCATAGTTCTGGAGGCCAGAAGTTCAAAATCAAGCTGTCAGCAGGGTCTCACTCTCTCTCTAGCTCTAGGGGAGAATCTCTTTTTTGCTCTCGTAAAGCTTCTGGTGGCTGTTGGCATTCCTTGACTTACGGGCACATCACCACAATCCCTGCCTCCATGGTCACCTTACTCCTCTCCACTTTTCTCTGTCTTCTACCTGTCTCAAATTTATGTCTTCCTTTCTTTTATAAGGACATTTGTCATTGGATTTAGGGCCCATTTGGAGAATCCAGGATGATCTCCTCATTTCAAGATATTTAATTTACAACAGCAAAGACCCTTTTTCCAACTAAGGTAACAATCACAGGTTCCAAGGATTAGGGCATGAACATACTTTGTGAGGGGCCACCTTTCAACCCACTAAGCTCATGTGTGTAGGAACCATGTCTTCACACTGATCTCAGTTATCACGTAACTGTGCAAAGTGAGACCTACCTGTAATTTATAACAATTATCTGGGTTTACAAGGTGAAGAGTTAAAACCTAGAAAACACTGTCAGATTATTCAGTGTAGTTTAGCATGACAAAAAGAACATCACAGATGTGAAGAACTAGAATATAGTATTTTAATTGCCAGCCCTGTATCACCAGGAATGTGAAGACAAAGCTATAAACTATGTACAACAGGGCTTCTATGACTATCTACCAAGTAGGGCCAGATGCCTCAGTGTGATACTCAATTTCCATAAAAAATTATTCCGATTAGTCATTGGGCCATCTTCATGAAGTCACATAGGATCTGAAATATGTAATATAATGTTATTGTGGGTATATATGTCTTTAAAGTGTTGAATTCATATGGCATATAGATTATCCATTTCTCCTTCTATGTTTAAATATATTATTGTAGTGAAATTTATGTTATTACTGGTTTTAAAACAATACTAATTTATTTCTTATTAGTTTGCAAATGATCATGGGAAAAATATCAAACTCATGGAAAATTGATTATCAACAACAGAATATACAATAATTTAGTGTATTCCCAACACAAATATGCAAGAGTATTTAAAGCAAACAAAACGAAAGTTTATAAATTAATCTTTATGTGAATAATATATCAGTAGGAAAAGTGCACATTATAGTAGAGAGATGGAATTACCAGTATCAAATCTTCAAAATATAAGATCATGTGTTTGTTATCTAATTGGTGATCTTAAAATATGTGTTAATTAATGTAACTTTATGATTTAATTAAGCAAACAAGGATACAATAAGGAACATTTCAATGCTAAGCAAATAGTTCTGTGGATAGATCTATTTTACAACTGAAGAATGTTACTCATTCTAAGTAAGTTAATATGGAGAGAAGTCATATAGATTTAAAGTAAATTCATTAATATGCAAATAGGTTCAAATCCTGAATTCATTACTTATTAATCCTGTCACCATGTATAAGTTCTTTAATGTCTCTTTACCTCAGTTTCCTCATTTGTGGAATAGAGATAATAATGCTTCTTTTCATCAGGTTATTGTTAAGATTAAGTGAGTGAATATATTTAAAACACTAAGAATAATAAGGGCTTTAAAAACCTTACTGTAATAATTATCATTTTTTAAAAGAATCTCATGGAATCCTCATGGAATTGAGGTGGAATCCTCATCAAATATTTTCTCATACCTCCTTAGTTATATACCAGCAAAAGGAGTCAGTTCTAGTTTTTAGCTATCCAATTATAAACATGAGAGACTAGCAGTAAGCTAACATACTATACCCAATGGCTATAACTAACTAAATTCATTTTTTTAAGTTTTTATTTAAATTCTAGTTAGCTAACATATAGTGTAATATTGGTTTCAGGAGTAGAATTTAGTGATTCATCACAAACTAAAGTCATTTTTGAAATATTTTTAAATGCATTCTTTGTGGCAGTTACTGAGCTGGATTGAGATACAAAGATGAGTAAAAATTAGTTTCAGCCTTCAAAACTTTATAGTTTAGTTAAGAAGGTAGTTAATTATACAGTAACTCAATACAGTGTTACAAGTACTGCCACAAAGAAAGGGCCTAGAATAGTAAAGGGGGAAGTTATTTTGCCATGTAGGTTTTGTAGTTCTGTAATAAAATGGATTTACTGACACTTCTTAAGATGGACTTCAGAGTCTGAGATTGATGAGGATGGCATATGAGGCAGAGTGTCCACAGACCTGGGAGAAGTGTAACTGGAAGCAAAGGGCATGCATAATGGTTTGAGGGTAAATAAGGAAGGAGTATTTGCTTGAAACTTAAACTCCAGGATGAAGGTCTATATTTTCTTCAGTGACAAGGGGAAATTGTTAATATTTTTTTTATTTTTGAGCAGTGGAAATGGCATATTAAAGCTACAGTTTAGGAAGATTTATTTGACTTGTAATCTAGGTTGAGTTAAAATAAGGAAAGAGTAAAAGTAAAAGAATTAATTACAAAGCTACTTGTATATAAATATCAGTCTACATGGGAGATAATGCAAGTCTAACCACTGTACCTGGGCATGCAGGTAGCATATGTAAACAGCATTATGGAAGTCAGATCAACAGGACCAGTTGTCTGTAGTGGAGAACAGAGAAGATATTCCTAGAAAATGAGATCCAATAAAGAAGAATAAAATCTTATGGAGAAGAATGAAGGATGATTCTAAGTAATTATAGAGTCACAGAAGCAAAGGCAGATCAGATACCAAGCAACCCACTGCAGTGGGAGTTGTCATAACTAGCTTGTATTTTGTGATCATTCTGGCTGCAGGGTGGAAGAGAAGTTATACAGAAGCCAGTGAGAATAAAGAAAGATCATTTAGTAAAGTATTGCAATAAGACTAGAAGATATTAAGGTGATTTGATGTAGGGTTGGAAGGGGGGAGAAGTTGATGAAGTTATAGAATATTTAGGACGGTCAGTTGACTGACAGGACTTAGTGATGGATGGCATGGGAGTGAAGGTGAGGAAGTTGTCAAGGATATCCTTTTTTGGCATAGCTAGATGAATGATGGTATCATTTATTGAGATAGGGAACTCAGGAAGAACATCATGTTTTGGAGCAAGTGAACTGAAGTGCTTTGTATTTTAAATAATCACATTTGGTAGTCCTTTGAGATTTCTTAGTGACGATGTCAAGTTAGCAAATAAATATACTGGTCTAGAGCTTAGTGGAGGGGTCTAGGTCCAAGCTCTGAGGTTTCTGACAGCTAGATGGGGAAGACTAGAATGGCAAAAAATATGGTCAGCATAGTAGATGGATGTCCAGTCTATGAAAACAAAGGGAAGGAAGGTTTGCTTTTGTTCAATTTTATTTTTGTTTTGTTTTTTTTCCAAGGAGAAAGATGGTAATCAAGAATGCCTTACCCTGCTGAGAGGTTAGATAAATTGAGAAGTGAAAAAATGCCAACTGGCTTGGGATGCAGAAGCCATATAATAATCTTAGACAAAACCAATCAGCAGAGAGATGAAAATAGAAAACAGATTAGAGTGGGTTGAGGTGAGAGTGGGAAGTGAGGAGATAAACAATGAAAAAAAAATTAAAAACCTGGTTAAGAAGTTTATCTTAGGAAGAAGGTTGGGGGAGAGATTCTTCTCCCAGCTATTAAGAAGTGACTGGGATGCAATTTACGCTCCTGACATAAACAACCAAAACACCAGACAAAGCAAGTAGAATGACTATTTTCAAATATTGGTCAGCTACTCGGTATTGTTATGACCCAGGAAAGAATGAGGTGTGCCCTGTGTTTTTCCAGCTTTTCTGCCTAGAGATTCCTTGACAAGAAGGGATATCTTGAAACATTCATAGAACCTTAGAAAAATGAGGAGATAGAATTAAGCATTCAGCAAGGGGTAGGGGTGAAATGTACAGGGTAGATTAACAGAGAGAAGGAAACGACACAAGGAAATTGCTCAAGAAATCTGCACAGGGCCATCCTTCAATCTGCTGCTGAATATTAAAACACAAATGCACATATGGAAAATTCATGAGATTAAGTGGGAAAAAGTTACAGGGGTTTTTAAGAAAAGCAATTTCCAGAACTAATACAGTGCTGGAAGAGCTTCTGGCCAATAAAAGAACTCTTTCAATACCTGGAAGATTCAGTAGAAACACTTAGAAGGTTTATATTTTACCAGTAGAACAAAACAAACCCTAAAATGATGGTTCGCGGTTAGGGATGATTTTACTTCTTTAAAGACCTTTGGTAATATCTGGAAACGTGTTTGGTTGTCACAGTTGGGGAGGGAGGGATACTACTGGCATCCACTGAGTAGAAAGAGGTCAAACATACTGATAAACATCCTACAGTGCATGGGACAGTCCTCCACAGCAAAGACGGATCCAGTTAAAAAGTAAATAGTTCTGAGGTTAGAAACTCTGTACTGGAGTAAAAGAAGTTGTCCTTCCATACAGACAGGGGCCCTGTCCCTGGTCCCATACTTCAGGGCATTCCCTTGCTTTACTTTTTCAAAAAAAAAAAAAAAGTCCCCTCCATTGCCTAGGACAGCTGAGGCTAACAGTGGCATACAAGTGGGGTTTCCTTGAGCCCTGACCAGAATTTGTGGGGGCCCCCATCCCCATCTCTCCTTTCAGTGCTCTCAGAACTTTCCCATGCATAGTATCCACTAAATGCCACAAGGAGTTCCAGCACTCATGTTTATAGAATTGTCTAAAGGCTTCGTGATTCTACAAAGGAGCCCTGGCATGCTTATAGCTTCTGACTGGCATAGTATTTCTTCAACAAGATCATGTGAGATTGGGTCACCAAAATGGTACATACATGTTGATTTGTTGTGATGTTCAAATTTGTTGGACACAAGTGAATTTCGTAGTCTCTAGTTTGATGAAATTCCTCTAACCCTTGGACTTGAAAAGCTTGTGTGGGCTAGTTGATCAGCTCTTCCAACCATGTGCCACTGCCTCTGGTCTTCAGCACCTGAGGATAGTGAGGTGGAAGCAGCTGTCCCTTACTCTATTCATTCTACCATCAGCTCTGCATCCAAGACAGTCATCTTGTCACATCCATGAGCTCATATGTCATACCCCTATCCTCCAAGAATTTTCAGACAATTGCTCTGCAATACCGATGAGTTTGATTATCTCTTGACTCCAATCTATATGGTGATGTTGTGCTTTTCTGGGTTGGCTCTATCTGTCCTAAGTGAGGAACGGTTATTCCTTGACCAAATGGCGCTGCTGTTAACACTCCACCCACAGGCCTGTCACCCATCCATCCCATTAATAGCTATGTATGGAAGTCAAGAGTGCTCTCAGCCTTGAAAAAGGTTTCATTTTATGAATGCAGTCAATGCAGCATAAAGAGTTCAAAGAAGAAATAGTTAGAAGATGTGCTGTTCTATACTTAGGTTATAAAATTCTGAATGGTAAATTTAACATAACCAGAAAATAAAGTATTATTTGCATTTTCCCACATATTCCAATAAGACTTAGATTTGTATTCATCATCAATAAAAACATCCTTACAATCATTATTGTTAGACATCCCTGTAACAGTTCACAAATGGGGGATATATGTAAATATATTTTAGAAATAGATAATAAAGAAGCACCATGCAAATGTGCATTTGAATCTGGTAGGCATTCATAAATACATTGTAATCCCACTGTGAAGGGAAACTTCCCTCAATGTAGATCCACTGAGTTATTGCTAGTGTAGCTTGCATAGTTGCCTTCAAAAAAAAAAAAAATCCTGTGAGTGGCATTTATTTAAATTAGCCTACATTAAAACAATATCCTATTATGTTTATTGCTTAATATAGCATTAGCTTAACTTGGAGTAGATTCACAATATTGTGTAATTGAACTTTAACTAAAAACTCAATTTTGAAATAATTTGGCATTTCTTCCATTTAGTTTTAAGACATATTAAAACAAAGTTAATGAATATTAATATAATGAAAATAAATGACAAAAGTATCTAGAAAAATTAGGAAATGTTTAGTAAGCATATATTCTGAATTAAAGAATATAAAGGAGTTATCTTGTTTTGGTTGTTTTTTTTTTTTTAATATTGCATTGAGGAAATCTACCCTTTGGGGTAAAATGAAAGAGAAAAACAGCAACTTAGCAGAAGCTTTATATTCATAGACCTTTTATATTTTTTCCATTGGGAGGCTTGGAACAGGATGCTTCACTGTACATGGAAACTGCCTGGGGCAACTAGAAATGCTTGGGGCTGCTAGAGCCTTCGGGTGCAGAGGTGAGATGGGCTTTTGGGCTCACGGGAGCCTGCCATAAGCCTGGTGTTGTGGAAGCACCTGGGGCAGAGATGTGTGGGGTCACTGTAGCCGTCAGGTGAGCTGACAGTTGGCAGGAGCCCACCCGAAATATGGTGCCATGAGGTTACCTAGGGTTGCTGGAACCAGATTTCACTGGGATGTGCCCAGATCCTGAGGCCGAGGGTGCCACCAGGGCCATTGGAGTGGGCAGGTGCATGGGGAGGGGTGGAAGGAGGGTCTGGAGTAGGGGGATGCCAGGTGAGCTCACTGCTTGAGTCACAAGAACTGTGGGGCCTGGTGTCATGGGGAGCCTCCTAGGGTTTTGGGAGCCAACAGGTCCCAGAGAGGGCCTCGGGCCTGATTTTCCAGGAGCCCCCAGGGACCCCTGCTATGGAAGCTGCCCTGGGCCCCATAAGCAGCCTAGAGCCACAGGCACCAGATAGGGTAGTAGGGGATAGGTTTGTTGGAGCCCCCAGGCAGCCACCTAGGGCTGTGGGAGTCGGCTGGTACAGCGGCAGCACCTCTGGGGACCTTTGGGTCTGGGGCCCATGTTACTTTCCTTCTTCCGTGGGGAAGGTGTCTCTCTGTTTTGCATTTCTCCATCTTTCCTACCCTCCTCAACATGCCTTTTCTTATTACTGTGCATCGCTCAGGTTCTGTAATCCCTCATCCAGAATCCTTGGTCTTGTGAAGGCATTTTCTGAGCATATGGTTAGTTGGGGGAGGGGGCTGACACCAGTGGTAGAAATTCCTATGCTGCCATTTGAGTACTGTCCAGACAGGAACTTTGAAATAATTATTATAAATGTGTGGAATTATGCAAAGAAAAATATGGACATGATGAAAAGAAATTAAAAAATAAACCTTAAAAAAATCACCTAAATGAAACTTCCAGAGATGAGAAATTTCATGTCTGAAATGAACATTTCACTGCAAGGTCTTAGAAAAGATAGACACTGAAGAAGAAAAAGACCAGTGAACTTGAAGACACAGCAATAGAAACTATCCAGAATAAAGCACGGAGGGGAAAAAGACGGAAAAAATATAAGTGCTTCAATGATCTAAATGACAGTATTAAGCATTTTAACATATTTGGAAGGTAAGGGAGAAATTCAGAGAAAAAAAAAATATGTGGAGAAATCTTGGCTGGAAACTTTCCCAATTTAATGGAAAGTACAGTATAAATGCATAGATCCAAAAGACACAATTGTACTGATGCATGTCATAATCAAATTACTAATAAAAATTGTTAAGAAGTCAGAGACAAAGATTCATTGTATACAATGGGGCAAAGATAATAATGATCACAAACTTCTCATGAGAAAATGGCAAGCCAAAAAACATTGGAATAATACTAATGGGCTTAAAAGAAAGAAAAACACAAACCTAAAATTTTGATCCAGTAAAAATGTTCTTCATAAATTAAAACAAAATAACTTTTTTTCAGAAAAGCAAAAGCTGAATATGCATATCACAAGCAAAACTAAAGTATGAAAAAATGTTTTAATTAGAAAGAAAAAGATATATACACACACATTCTAATGGTTTAGTTGTAATACTTTATTATCTTCTTCTTACTTTGAGTAGGGGAAATTTGGACATGGTTATTACTGCCTTTATATATAAGTCTGAAGATAATGCTTTTTATTGAAACTCTTTATTTTATTATTTTTTAAAGATTTTATTTATTTATTTGACAGAGAGAGACATAGCAAGACCAGGAACAATTAGGGGGAGTGGGAGAGGAAGAAGCATGCTTTCTGATGAGCAGGGAGCCCGATGCGGGGCTCGATCCCAGGACCCTGGGATCATGACCTGAGCCGAAGGCAGACGCTTAATGTAACTGAGCCACCCAGGTGCCCCTTACTGAAATCTTTAAATGGACTTCCAAATGTGCCTCTCAGCTAATGGGCCGGTCTTAGCTTTGTAACCGTAGAATAAACACAGCCTAGACCAGATGGCTGTGATTAAAATGAGTTAACAGTCCTCCAGTTTTGTAAATTAATTTGTTTCAGACTCCTTTAAAAAATTATTATTGAAGAACTTGACTTTGAAATACAGTCTAATTTCAGTCCTCTACAAATTATTTCCATTCGTTATTATTTATTTGGAAGAATTTTACTGTATTCTGCCTATATTTTTTTCACATTTGATGTTTTTAGTTCAGTCAAATGAGAATTAAACCATTTTTTTGGTGGAGTAAATTAATGTATGATTTATAGTAATTTTAATTTCACTTGAAGAATGTCTTTAGAACTATCTATTGCATCTTTCTTGACCCACAAGAGAGTTAATTAAAACTTTGTAGATTGAGTAAATTGCAATATTTTAATGTTGTTTATCCTTCATTATTTTAAACTTTGCTATACTGTGTAAGCCAATTTATTGAATATGCTAAAATATTGTTCATTCTTTCAACTAGTATTTATTTTGAATGAAATATTTTTCACCTAATAATAAATATGTATAGGAAAATTACATCTGCAACAGAACTACACAGTGCGTACTCAGAAGGAAAGTATCTTGTGTTTTTTTTTTTTTAAGATTCTATTTATTTATTTGACAGAGAGAGACACAGCCAGAGAGGGAACACAAGCAGGGGGAGTGGGGGAGGGAAAATCAGGCTTCCCGCCAAGCAGGGACCCCAATGTGAGGCTCGATCCCAGGACCCCGGGATCATGACCTGAGCCGAAGGCAGACGCTTAACGACTGAGCCACCCAGGCGCTCCAGAAAGTATCTTGTGTTTCATTAGAAAATCAGGTTGAATAAAAATCTACTTCTATATCTTTATCCACCAAACTTGAACATTTTTTATCTAAAATATGTAGTGTCATGTGCACATCACTTAAATATAGAGTAAAAAAAAGAGCTCATTTCATCCATTTGAAAGGTTCTCACAGGAAGAATTTACTGTCACCCCAAATGGAAATAGCTTAGCATGATAAATGTTTCTTAGAATTGTGTCTGCCCACCAAAAGTAGATATTTAAATTTATGAAATCCCATGCATATACACTCAGATTGCTGCATGATTTTGACAATATCAAGTATTGTTTTGAAGATTTCCTCCAATGCAGAAAGTTTTTGTTTATTTGTTTTCTTAATAAGCATGGATGTATTTAAAAAAAAAAAAGACTTGAAAGTGTTTTCTTATTTTGTTTTTTAGTTAAGTATTGAGGTGAGCATATTATATTCTTGGTATTATATGACATATTGGTCTTTTTCCAACATGTAGCACACGAATGACTTAATAATCTATTTTTTGTTGCTAACAGTGTATTTTGCATATATGTAACTAAAGGCTTTGGTTACCTGGAAGGAAACCAAAAATTACAGGCAATGACTCTAATAAGAACAGGAAAAGATTGTACAGGCCTGCACATAGACATATCACATTCCTGTGCCTAAACACACCCATTCATGTGTACACACGCTCATACCTGTAATACAACTTGAAACAGGAAAGCCGGGCAAATAGAAAAAGAGCAGATAAGTCATGTTCGTATACCATTTCTGAATAAAAATCGCAGAGAATAAAGCATAGACCCTGTAATTGATGATCAAAAGCACTTATGAACAATGAGAGAAGACTTCAAAATATTTATATCAATCTTTACAGACATCCTCTCTCACACTGATAAAAACATATCCAGCATTGCCACAGACATTTCCATTGATATATTGGTAGTAGCATCCATCAATCTGCAAGCTGCACTGAGATATCTGTGAAATTGGACAGTCTTCTGATTGCACTCTCTGAAGCCTGAATCTTTCTGCTTTTGATCCTTCCCACTTCAATCTCCAGCCAATTTTATCTCAACATCTTGCTCCATTGCATTTTGTAACTAGTTGATATATCTTTATGTTTCCTGTTATTTGTAAGTTAATGCCTCATGTTTTAAGACTCATAATGGAAAAAATATAAAAGATCCAAGAATATAAAGCTTCTGCTATAAGTTACTTGTTTCCTCCTTCATTTTATCCCAGTGCTAGTTTTCTTTAAAACGATATTTAAAATAAAAAAGATAATTCCGTTCTATTCTTTAATTCAGAATATGTGTTTACTAAACATTTTTTTCTAATTTTTCTAGGTACTTTCATCATTTATTTTCATATTATTAAGATTCATCAATTTTGTTTTAATATGCCTTAAAAATAAATGGAAGAAATGACAAATTATCTCAAAATTAAGTTTGTATTTAAAATTCAATACACAATATTGTGATTCTACTATAAGTTAATACTATTTTTAGCAATAAACATAAAAGATGGTCTTTTAATGTAGGCTAATTTAAATAAATGCCACTCACAGGATTTTTTGTAGAAGGTACCTGTGCATGCTAGACTAGCAATATCTCAGTGGATCTGCCTTGAGGGATCCCTTTCACAGGGGGTTACAATATATTTATGAATGCCTCCTAGGTTCAAATGCGCATTTACATGGTGCTTTTACATTATATATTTCCAAAATGTATTTACATTTCCCAGTTGTGAATTGTTACTGTGATGTGTAACAATAATTGTTAAGGATAATAGCAGCTAGGGCCGCCTGGGTGGCTCAGTAGTCAAGCGTCTGCCTTCTGCTCAGGTCATGATCCCAGGGTCCTGGGATCGAGCCCCGCATCGGGTTCCCTGCTCAGCAGGAAGCCTGCTTCTGCTTCTCCCTCTAACGGTCCCTCTGCTCGTGTTCCCTCTCTCACTATGTCTCTCTCTGTCAAATAAATAAATAAAATCTTTAAAAAAAAAGATAATAGCAGGTAATAGTTACTGAAAACTTAAAATAGGCCTGATGGATACAAAGACTTTATACAAGGCTTTTTCCATCTAACCCTCACAAAAGCCTTATGAAGTAAGTGGTAGTATTATAGAAGAATCTAAAGCCTTCAGAAAGGCTAAGAAAGTTATGTTTTTAAATGAAAAAATGTATGAGAAATATTTAGGGGATAGTAAACAGATTGACTCATTCGAAATAAGTTAGTATAGGACAATAACCAGTGCAAAATAAGGTGGATAAATAGTTTGAACAGTTTTTGAGAGACAGAACAGGGTATTGGGAAAGAATGAAAAGAACGTTTAACAATTTAACTTTGGGATCAGACCAGGATTCCCATCTTTACAGTTACTAGTTCTATGATATGGGGCAAATTTCCTTGGGTGTAATATAAGGATATTTATTACTAATGCTTTATAGGATTGTTGGGAGTAAGATGATGGATGATGGAAGCATTTGGAACATGCTTAATAACTCTGTCATCAACCATGATTCTATAGGTAAAGGATAATCATTGAAGGGTTTTGAGCAGGGGGTAATGTTGCAGAAGTCTTCAAGACATCTCTCTGTTATAAATAAAAAACTAGAAAAGAAATGAATTGGTTGTAGACATGCCTGTTATGAAGCTAAACAGAATTAATTGCTGGAATTCTTCCCTTTACCGCCCATTAATGACAGTGAGATGGAATATAATGGAAAGCAAGAGGAAAAAAAGAGAGGGAAAGGAAGGGACATTTAACATTTGCAAGTCTTGGACAAGGTCTGAATAGAGTTCGTGGTTAGAAATCTAAATAATCACAGATTTGAATGGATGGAATTTTTATTTTTATTTTTTTGAATGGATGGACTTCATCCTCACCAAATGTTTTAATTTCATCTGTAACATTCCTACCAAGTAGTTATAGAACATATACTGAATAAACTCTGGTGACAGAAATAAACACTTAAAATAGATCATTACTTCAAGCAACTTTTACTGTATAAAGGCAAATTCCTCATTATAATGACCTGAAATATCTCATATCTATCACTAGGGTCTGAATCTGTGCTATCTGATCCCATTTCCACAGAGTCCTTCAGATAACCTAGCACCCCTAAATTTTCCACAAATAAAGTTCCTCAGCTACTTTAGTGGTTTGTAAACTGAGTTTCTAAAATCTTGTCACTATCATTGTTCTTTCTTTTTATTTTTTTTAATTTTTTAAAAAGATTTTATTTATTTATTTGAGAGAAAGAGACAGAGATAGCAAGAGAGAGAGAGCACAAGCAGGGAGAGTGGCAGGCGGAGGGAGAAGCAGGCTCCCCGTTGAGCAGGGAGCCCCACAAGGGGCTAGATCCCAGGGCCCCAGGATCATGACCTGAGCTGAAGGCAGATGCTCAACTGACCGAGGCACCCAGGCATCTTTATCCTTGTTCTTTCTTAATGAGTTCTGTCTGTCCTATGTCCTTATAAAGAGAGGAACTCAATATATGGCCTCTCTGCTTGAAGAGTGTTGACAGTCTAGTGTAGTGTAGGGAAGCTAAACACTAGAGATATAGAAATATCACCTCACTCTGCCTAGAGAAGAGTGACTTCTCTGAAGACAAAAGTCTTCAAAATAGGGTAAGGTATGAACTTGGATAATTAGGAATGTCTGAGTTAGAAAAACATCAGTCATATATTTCAATGTATGGAATTTGAAGAAAAAGTACAGCATGCTAAAGAAAAATTGTGAATCCATTTCAGAGGAATGAAATTTAGAGTTCATGAAGAATAATGCTGGAAAACAAAGTTGGAAAAGAAGATGAGAACAGACAGTGAATGATTGTGTAGTATGCTAATACTGTAGCAAAATAACATGTCTGTTACATGAAATGGTTTATTATTGTTGCTGTTAAGACTACTAAAGTTACTAATTTATTTTGTTCATACTTGTTTCTGCTATCAAGCTATGTCTTACCCAACCTGAATTTAAGCACTTAATTTATTGGATCCAACACACGAGTCATCAGTCAAGCATACTACAATTTTTTTCTGTCATGATTCTGTTAAATATTTTCCTACCTTCCCATTTTCCCATACTACCCAAATTCATTCGTCACATTATAACTTGAAGTATAGTGGCTAAGAAACAGTGCTAGAAATTCTGGCTATTATATCTCACATCACATACAAAGATTAAATCAAAACAGACCATAGATCTAAATGTAAAATTTTTAAACTATAAAACTTCTTTTTTAAAAATTTTTTATTGTTATGTTAATCACCATACATCATTAGTTTTAGATGTAGTGTTCCATGATTCATTGTTTTTATATAACACTCAGTGCTCCATGCAGAACGTGCCCTCTTTAATACCCATCACCAGGCTAACCCATCCTCCCAGCCCCCTCCCATCTAGAACCCTCAGTTTGTTTTTCAGAGTCCATCATCTTTCATGGTTCGTCTCCCCCTCCGATTCCCCCGCTTCATTCTTCTCCTCCTGCTATCTTCTTCTTCTTTTTTTTTTCTCTTAACATATATTGCATTATTTGTTTCAGAGGTACAGATCTGAGATTTAACAGTCTTGCACAATTCGCCGCGCTTACCAGAGCACATACCCTCCCCAGTGTCTATCACCCAGTCACCCCTAAACTATAAAACTTCTAAAAGAAAATATAGGAAAAGATCTCTGTGACCTTGGGTTGAGGCATAGTTTCTTATATAAAACTACCAAAAGCAAAAACAAAAACAGAAAACAACATACGCATGCCCACACACACACAATAAGTGGGACTTCAAAATTAAGACAATTTACCTTTCGAAAAACACACATAGCTGCCACAACTTGGGATAAAGAAATTTCAAATCACATTATCTAATAAAGGGCCTGTATCCAGAATACATAAAGATGTAAAAAATGGGCAAAAGATTTTAAAAGACACTTCACCAAAGAAACACATGTCAAATAATCAATCCCTTGAAAAGATACTCAACATCATTATCCATTAGGGAAATGAAAATTAAAACTATATGAGATACAACTACATATCTTTTAGAATAGCTAAAATTAAAAAGACTGACCATATTGAGTGTTGTTGAGGGTGTGGAACAAGTAGAAAATTAAAATATAGCTACAATGTTACCTATGTATTGCACTCCTTTGTAGGTATTTATACAAAAGAAATAAAAGTATGTTTCCATACAAAGCTTTATCTATATATCTATAGGCTATCTATCTATTTATAGTAGCTTTATTTATAATCACCAAAAATGAAACAACCCAGAATGGATAACCAAATTGTGGTGTATCTACACAATGAGATGTTATTAAAAGAAATGAGCTATTGATACACATAAATACAGAGATGAATCTCAAAATAATCATGCTGAGTGAGAAATCCAGATGAAAGGAGTATGTACTATTAATTCCATTTGCATCATATTCTAGAGAAATGCAAATTAATGTATAAGTGACAGAAAGCAGAGCAGTGATTGCCTGGGGATGAAGAGGGGGTAGGGAGGAGGGAAAGAAGGAAACTTAAAGGATGATTAATGCGTTCATTATCAAGATTAGTAAGGGTTTCGTGGACACATACATATTTAAAAATTATCAAATTATACACCTGAAATATCTAGAGTTTATTTTGTCAATTATATCTCAAAGATGAGTTAGAAAAATATATCAGATGAATCTTTCAGTTTGAGCACAGCCTCCAACAGTTTGCTGGATGATGAATGTCCTGTTTCCTAGATCTTGCCTTTGTGCGATCATGGTGCTCACTAATAAAAAAAAAAAAAATTGACATTTCTCAACTATTTTTTAAGAGCCCAGAAAAAAAGGGTCATGACTTAGGATGGTAGCATCTCTTGAATCCTGGGAATAAGGACTTTGATAGGAGACATAGCTAATCAAAAGGAGGAGGACATCCAAATAGCTCTGGGAAATATATACTATACGTGGTGTAGCAACTCTGGGGCTACTTCAATTATTTATCATATTTTTTTCTAAATGTTCATTTTACTTATCTGCTTCTCTACTTAGACTTGAAGCTCTTTTGAGAAAATAACTTCTATCTTTTTTATCTATTGCCTGGCATAGTTCCTGGCACACACTTGTGCCCAGTAAATTTTGGTTGAATAAATAATAAAAACTGGATAACACCTTGTATGCCATAGGATGAAAACTCATAATGGGAGGAACACTAAGAATTATTTATTAAAAATAAGTTGGGAAGATGGTTGGAAATAATACCAGTGGCTTCAGAAAATCATAGCTACTCTTATTTGAATATCTTTTGCATTCAGGCTACTTTACACAAACTTCCTCTAACCTTTAAAATGAACATATACAGTAGGCATTATTATCCTCTTCAAAAATAAAGAAACCTTACATTAACAGTGTTAAATGACTTGTCTGAGATGGTTCTGCAAGTAGGTGGTAGCCCTAGGATTTCAGGTGGAGTTAGGATTTAAAGCCAGATCTGTTGAGTATAACAACTGTGCTTTTTCTACTACGTCTTGCAGGTGCCTAGAATGTATAAACAAGTTCACAGATAATTAATTATTATAATTATAATTTGAAATCACAATAAAATATGGTGACTATTCCTTTCTATCCTCAATCTTAAAAGGATGGAATTGGACTATGTCTCTAGAAGAATATTCTCTACTTAGTGGAGGTGGCTCTTGGGTGCTTGGGTGGCTCATTCAGTTAAGCGTCTGCCTTCGGCTCAGGTCATGATCCCAGGGTCCTGGGCTTGAGTCCCTCATCAGGCTCCCTGCTCAGCTTGGAGTCTGCTTCTCCCTCTCCTGCTCCCCCTGCTTGTGCTCTCCCCCTCTCTCTCTCTCTCTCACTGTCTCTCTCTCTCTCTCAAATAAATAAATAAAAACTCTTTAAAAAAAAGAATATTATCTACTTAAAAATCTAGTTCCATGAGAAAATGCTAGGTATATTTCTCCCTAAATGAAAAACAAACCCCATGAAACAGTACTCTCCAGTTCTGAGGCATTATATAGGAGCAATGGAGAACTTTAATTCTTCAGAAGAATGCTTATCAGAAGTTTTAATCAGCTAAAAACATTATCTGATCAGTTCTTGATTTTTCTTACTGTGCAAATGTCATCTTCTAGAAGATTTAAGAAGTAATGGTTGAAACCATAAGTGATATGTGTGTTCAGATAAAAAGAGAGGGGAGTAGAAGTGATGTCATTGAGGAAGAGTATTACCAACTTCTTGGTTAAATGAAGACAATGGCTGTGTTCCAACACAGATCAATATCTAAGTTGGACATCTTTGAAAACTTTCATTATTTATAGTACATCAGATTGATTACATTGGGCTGACTCCAATACACCTCTCTCTCATTATCACCATCTTGATCCACAGCACACCTCATTATTATCATCAGTAGTAATTAGGAAATAAAAAAGGGAGTAAAGAGTGGTAGATACAATATTGACTTTGATTGTTGACATTTGAAATTGAGATGATTAGGTTTATAATAAGAAATGTCTACTGGGTAAATATAGCTGTGTGTCTGGAGTACTGAAGAAAGTTGATGTTGATGAAAGTTTTGGAGCCTATGTATAGAAGTGAGAGCAAAGCTTTGGAAGTAAAAGAGGACTCTAAGGAAAGGAATATAAATAGAGAAAAGAGCAGCAGGCCAGTGATTAAAGCTACTACCCAAGGAGCTGAGAGAAATATAAACTTTAAGAGAAGTCAAGGTGTTTGCTGAAATGGGAGTTATCAGGTTTGTATCAATTACTGCCCATTTTTTAGGTTAAGAATTGAAGTGTCCTGTAAGGTAGCAGCCTACTTTGCAATGAAATCTCTTCTGGTATTATTTTAAGTTTTAAGAAATGTACTTGAAGCACAGAAACATTACAATAGGCAAGAATGGTAAAAAGCAAATGCACATATATCCAATTAAAAACATGCTTCTGTGGCCCCTGATACCATCTTGGTCAAATATATTTGCTACTCAAAGGAGCTTTGTTGTCCTTTAGAGAAACTCATTTTCTGGCAGGAGTTTGAAAGCATTTCTGGTATTAAAAAAAATCAGTGAGGAAAAAAGCCAGAAGGATGAGTGGTAAACTCTCATTTAAAAACCTGTACACTCAACAGAATGCCTCTTTGCAACCTTTCAATGAGACAGGACTTCTTTAATTTGAACTGGAACAGCCTGTATTCTGTATTCCTTAACTTGGCTGACATAGAGGTCAGAGATTTACTGTGGGACAAGTTAGAATTGCTTACATATTATCCTAAATTTAGATGTGGCCTAGATTTTTTTTCTGAAATGATGATAGACATGGCAGTAAAATGAAACTGCTGCTTTTATCATTTTCTACTTGCAAAGTTAAAAAAAATCATAAAATAAATTGGGCTTAAGGAAAGCACATTTAATAACTCAACTCATCAAGTTCTACCTCTTTAAAATGATTAAATCACATATTGCCCAACCAGCCCTGAATTGCTTTTTCAGTGACCTTGTGGCATTTCCTCAATAGCCTTTCCTATACAAATAGGATAATACAATGATGTGAACTGTATTAGTGTTCAGTTTGAATCTTTGACGTCTTTTTTAGATGCTACCCTCAACTATCCTCCCAAGTGTGCATCCTAGTCAGTATTGTCACAGAAGAATATTGAATCAATTTAGTGTGTATTTATTGATCACTCTAAGGTGCTGGAGGTGTGCCTGCTTGCAAGAAAATTACAGTTGAAGAGACAAGATAAAATTCCACAGAAACTTTAGTAACAAATATTGAAACAACTCAACCAACAGTAGGCTGTTTAGAAGAGGAAGAGATCACCCTAAGGCTGGAATGACTGATTAACTAAGAAATTATGTAACAATGCAGATTGGTCCATCAAAAGCTACTCAAGGCTAAGTCTTGTTTCCTCCCAGTAGGATTGTCGTAGTAGCTCTTGCCTCTCTTCCTATTTCAGGCCCTCATTTGCTTCTGTCCAACTACCTGATGCTCACTGTCCACAGACAGGCATCTCCACCATTGCTTCGTAATAGATCTCCATGAACATCCCCTAGTCAACTCCAACTAACCTTCCCAACCCTACATCTTGGATCACACAAAAAATCCAGTGAGTCAAATATACCACTAGATTCAAGTATGAAATATAGGTGCAACAAGAGTGACTAGAAAAGATGCCATGCAGTGAGTGTACCTGTGTCTGTCAGGATTAAGCCCTGATGGGGCATCTGGTGTGTGGACCACTCAGCATCAATGCAGTGAGTGACAAGTGAGCATTAGGACTAAGGAAAGTGTGTTAGCCAGAAGCCATGAGAAAACACAAGGATGTGGGCCAGAGCTACTATTGCTCTCCCTGACCTGTCATCAGTAGTTAAAGCTCATGTGTGAGGAAGTGTCTGACATAAAAAGTTCCAGGCTTGGTTCTGGGGTCCAAGGAGAGAACCCATTAAGGAAGGTAGAAAAACAGGGCTTAGGTGTACACGGAAGATACAGGAAGAGTGTCAGTTGGAGCCCAGAGTACCCTAGGAATTCCACCTAAAAGAAAGAAAGCACTATTAGAAAAAGGTCTAGTGCTGGCTAAAATATGATGATAATGTGGGAGGTGGCAATTGTAAATAACATGGTAAAGAAAGACTCACTAGAAGGTGCTATTTTAGCAAAGAATTGAAGAAATAGAGATTTTCTCCTTCCCTCCCTCCTCCAGTGTTCTGATGTTCTCACTTTATGATAGTTACCATCATACTCGTATTACTTCTCCCAATCTACTCTATTCTTGAACTCAGGATTTGATTTTGTACTGAAAACCTTCCAAAAGAATAAGGTCACATAAATGTTGTCTTCACGGAAGAAAGAAATGTTTGCTACCACATAGGATCATGGACATAATCAGAAAGGAGATAAAAGATTATCATAAACACTGCTGATTTAGACAAAGAGGGAAATGCCTTCATGTAATCATTCATTTACATATTTATTGCCTATAACGTTCTAGGCATGGACAGATTCTGGTGACAAGAGAAATGCAGCCCCATCTTCATAGAGTTTCCAGTCCATAAAGGTCAGTCTGCACACTGTGATGGAAACACACAGATGTAATCCAGGTCCACATAAGAAGTCTGTGGCGTCTTGGGGCACCTGGGTGGCTCAGTTGGTTGAACGCCTGACTCTTGGTTTCGGCTCAGCTCATGATCTCAGGGTTGTGAGATCAAGCCCTGCAATGTGGAGTCTGCTTGAGATTCTCTCTCTCCCTCTCCCTCTGCCTCTTGCCCTACTTGTGCACCCGCATGCGTGCACACTCTCTCTTTAAAGTAAATCAATCTTAAAAAAAAAAAAAAGGTCTGTGGAGTCTTGTCATACCATAATAAAACTGAGCTTAAGAACCTAAGTAAGAGGGGTGCCTTGGTGGCTTAGTTGGGTAAGCGACTGACTCTTGATTTCGGCTCAGGTCATGATCTCAGGGTTGTGAGATTGAGCCCCGGGTCGGGCTCTGCACTAGGCATGTAGCCTGCTTAAGACTCTCTCTCTCTCTCTCTCTCCCTCTGCCCTTCCATCCCCTGCCTCATGCTCTCTCTCTCTTAAAAAAAAAAAAAAGAAAGAAAGAAACTAAGTAAGACTTAAGAACAGAGAGATCCTAGGGGAAGTGGATGATTTTGTGCTAAAGCAGAATGGTCTGACTTAGAAAGATCTCAGAATGTTAACGAAAGAAGACCAAATAGTAGCTATATACCAAAGTAGAAGAGAAGGGTGATCAGCTGTGGGTATTCAGAGGAGGTGAGTAGTGAGGAGAAAGATCACAAAGGGCCCTGTGACTTAAATCTTTATATTTCAAGAAATGGGAAGCCAGAGAAAGGTTTTTTAAACAGGAGAATGAAATGCATGAAATTTCTAAAATGCATTTCATTTCCACTCTCTGATTTACACTTTTGAAGTTTCACTCTGGTAGCTGAATTGAAAATGTTCTAGAGTGAGGCAAGAGTGGATGTTGGGACATGGGTTAGGAGCCCGAGATGTGGTTAGTTTAGACCAGTTCATAATCATGGAAATGGACAGAAAAGGACAGGACTTGGTGTTTGATTAGATAAGAGATAGGGATATGCCAGCAATGAGTTTTCAGTTAACGTTATCAACAATTGAGGTGATTGAAAAGGCCATGCTGACATAGGATTCACCAGGATTAAAGCAAGTTTGGAAGATTCTAAGGGATAGGCAGAGAAGCTAAAGATGCCTGTGAGCTGAATGGGGATCAAATTGGCATGATCTGGGCCTAACAAAATCTAGTTTATGAATGCAAATTCCACTATTGCTAGCCCTCATCTCTGGTTTATTCTACATAGCACCAGAATGATCCTTCTGAAATGTAAGTGGAACATTTTCCTGACTGCTAAAATCCCTCCAGTGGATTCCCATCTTCCTACAAGTACTCCCTCGTGACCTGCATCCTCCATCCTCATTTTCAGCCTCTGCATTCTGTTCCAATTTCTTCTCACTCCCCACCTTGCTCACTTTCCTCCGTCCCAGTGGTCTAGTGATTTGTCTGTGATTAATGCCAAGTAATTCCTATCTCTGCTTGGAAAGATAATCCTCCAGATAACCTCAGGGTTTACTCCATTACTTTATTAATGTCTCTTCTTAAATCTCATATTATCAGGCCCTCATTAACAAACTTATCTAAAAAAACACTCATTTTCTCTATCTCTGCTCTGGTTTATTTTCCTTCTTAGCCATCATCACAACTTGATTAATTATAGTTATAGGTTTATTAAGAATACAAGTTCCTTGAGAAGAGGGACTTTATTTCCTTCCCTCATGCAACTCCACTGCATAGAATATAGTACAGTATGCACTTAATTCATACTGATCGACTGACTATAGATTTTGTTTGGCACTTCTGCTCACCAATTTCCTCTTCTCTTATACCTCTGCCCTTTTAAAATACTAGTGGAACCTCTTTTTTTTTTTTTTTTTAAGATTTTATTTATTTGACAGAGAGAGACACAGCGAGAGAGGGAACACAAGCAGGGGGAGTGGGAGAGGGAGAAGCAGGCTTCCCACCGAGCAGGGAGCCCGATGCGGGGCTCCATGCGGGGCTCGATGTGGGGCTCGATCCCAGCACCCTGGGATCACGACCTGAGCCGAAGGCAGACGCTTAACGACTGAGCCACCCAGGCGCCCCTAGTGGATCCTCTTTTAAGACATGTCTCCTAATTCAGCTTTCCAGATTAACCATTGCCATTTGTTCCCTGTATAAAGTCTGATGTCCAGAGAAATCGGAAATTCACAGCTATTAAACTACTTGTTAGCATTCTTATTTACTTCTACCAGTAAATCAATGGCATGGGTTCCCAGTCTGTTCTACCCGTTGGACTTGTCAGTGTCATTACATAAAGTAATATGAGTGTGAAAGGGGAAAAAAATGTTGTTTCTGAGAAACTAATTTGAATAATATGGAAAGACTTGATAAATGGGATTTGTGTTTAAAAACATTGCTATTGGCTGTCAACTTTAAAAGACTCAGGAAAAAATGTCATAAATACACAGATTTATTCACTTAGTGTGTGTGTGTAGTTGTATTTTAAATATGCTCAAAGTGAAAATTAGATGCCGTATGAGTGTGGTTTACACCAAAAGAACGACGTAGAATTTCAGTTAGTGAAAAAGAAAAGTCTTGGATAGGCATCAAAAAATTGGTAAATGTACATTTATATGTTTCAGTTTAAAATAAAATGGTCAGGGAATTTATGCATGTTTTTAATTTTCCAATGTAAGTATTTTTTCCATTGCTTAACTCTGCTAAATTTATTAAGTAAATTGGTTTCTCCTTAACCTAACCCCATAGGATTTCCATATTCTGCCCTTCCCTTTTTCATCTCAGCACAGATGAAAATAAAATTTCATTTTGTGTATAAACTGGTTGATCTTACTTCTGTGTCAAAAAGAATTATAAAGCCACCAGTGTACTCAGGGGAAAAGTGCGATTAGTTATCAGTTATGGACATGGAAGAGAGAATTGTAATCCCAGTGTTATACTCTTACTGTTCTTGATCTAAACACTTCATACTTCCCCTGGGAGCCTGGTGCCATGCTCCCATGAGAGCAGCACACAGGGCATCCCCACCCTGTTCTGCAACGTCGTGTATCTATCATTATTCTGCCTTTTCCTATCATTCCTAGCTTTCATTTGTGTTTCCAAATCTCACCTCCTGTTTAAGGCTGGACTTAACAGTGGCTGTTAAGGGCACATAAAAATCATCAAGGTCAAACGAACATGAAGCTGAAGAGAAAGAAGGAAAGAAAAGGGCAAGGACGTTAAAAGAATTAGGAAATACGAAGATGTATGCTGTAAAGGCAAATAAACATGCTACATGTAGACTACATATTTGGCTCTAATAGAGTAAAAATGAAGAAAATCCAGAAAATAAAAGCAAGTTAATTTCTCAGAAAAGCAAAATTATTCCTAAGTACCAAACACCCATTGTCATATCATCCCATCTACCTAGCTTAGGTTCTCTGGAAGTGAAGTAGTTTCTATACATGCTTTCCTTCCTCTGAAATCCTATAGCATTTCCTCTGTATCACTCTATTGAGAAATTTACCCATGTTTTATACTCTTCAATTAATTATATATATTTTTATCTCCTTTTTTTTTAAGATTTTATTTATTTACTTGACAGAGGGATAGAGAGAGAACACAAGTAGGCAGAGTGGTAGGCACAGGGAGAGGGAGAAGCAGGCTCTCCGCCAAGCAGGGAGCCTGACGTGGGGCTCGATTCCAAGACCCCAGGATCATGACCCGAGCCGAAGGCAGCCACTTAACCGACTGAGCCACCCAGGCATCCCTATATTTTTATCTCCTTAAAGGAGATGAATACAGTTGACCCTTGAACAACATGGGGGTTAGGGGTGCTGACTCCCCCCATGCAGTCAAAAATCCACATATAATTTTTGACTCCCTAAAACTTAACCACTAATAGCCTACTGTTGACATAAAGAGTAGATTAACACATATTTTATATGTTATATGTATTATATACTGTATTCTTACAACAAAGTAATCTAAAGAAAATGTTATTAGGAAAACCATAAGGCAGAGAAAATGCATTTATAATACTGTGTTTATTGAAAAAAAAATCCACAGATAAGTGGGCATGTGCAGTTAAGGGTCAGCCATAATTCTTTATAATGTAGTCCACACTTGTGTTAGTTTGCAAGGGCCTCCATATCCCAGTACAACAAATTGGGTGGCTTAGAACAACAGAAACAATGTTTCCTAGTTCTGGAGGCTAGAAGTCTGAAACCAAAGGGTCAGCGGAGTCATGCTTCCTCTGAAGGTGCTAGGGATGGATCTGTTTTGGGTCTCTCTCCTAGCTTCTGGTAGTTTCTTGGCTGTGGCAGCATAACTCCAATCTTTATAGGGAATTTTTCCTGTGTACATACGTGTCTGTGTCCAAATTTCCCCCATTTTATAAAGACCCACCAGTCATATTGGATTAGAGGTCCACTCCAGCATGACCTCATCTTCATTTAATTAATTACATTTGCAGGGACTTGTTTTCAAATAAGGTTAATTGTGAGTTTCTGAGGATTAGTACTTCAACATGAATTTTGGGTGGACATAAATCAATCCATAATGCTGCCTAACACAGAACTGTGAATACAATAGAACCTTAGTATATTCATAAGAGCTGTATTAAGAGGGGAATAAGAAAATAGGTGAATAAGTAAAAGTATGAGTGCTCTTACTTCCTTTTCCTATTTCTTTGCTAGTCCTATGGCTTGTCCTCTGAAAGTCAGGTTCACTTTGCCAACAGTAATGAATTTAATAAGCCAGTGCTGCAAATACACAAATGGACAGATATAAGTATTTAAGAACCTTACAGAGTCTTTTTTTTTTTATTTCTCAAATTTAACTGTATCTTTCAGTGGAATAAATTCCTATCATTTTTTTGTGCCAAACACAAACTTCACTTTATACAAGACTCTAGTTCTTACCTAAATATTAAAAAGGATTACAATTTTGGTTCAAGATTATACAATAATAGACACAATGTGTCGGAAGAATCCTTCTTCCTGGCATTGAAAAATGCAATATCAAGTCACTCTTAAGCCATTATTTCCATAATAAGGAAACAGATATATCTGTGCAAAAATGACAATCTGAATGACACGCTGAAATGCTGAAGTGCTCAAGCAGGCATAACCAAATTGAAGTGAAAGTCTGAGCAATTATTCATTGAACATAGAGCTTATCATATAGCCAGTTTAAATATATTAAGTGAATTAAAACATCCAGTTACACAGGCACTTATTAATCCACTGGCAGTCATAAAATTCTGCTTTGCTTTATAAGCCATAATGAGTAGGTCAGCTTATTATGGCTTCCAGTTTTTTGTTTTTATTTTTCTATTTCTAAGGGCACTTCCTTTTTTAATAGTGGAACAGTTCTTACACTGAAGTATGCATTAGCAATGCTTACATCTTCTCTTTGAAATAATGGGTGATTCATCATCAGGACAGGTGTAGTTTTGTTTTTTTTAATAAATGACTCATTTATCTCAGCATGCAGTCTAATCATAAAAAAATTCAATGACTTAGTATCTCTAATGGCTAAAAAGACATGCACACATACACAGAACTTATACATGCTTTCTTGCCACATTTCAAAATATTAAAGGAAGACAATGATTTTCTTCATCTATTATGAAGAAAACAGTTAATTTTAAGAAAATAAGCTGTAGCAAATAATTTTATCTTCACGGAACTGAGTTTGGGGAGCCAGTAATACAAAGAAGAGACCGCAATACCATATGGTATTTTTGAGTTGATGTGGCTACTGTGTCTCTCAGCTGACAATTAGTTTTCAGTTTATTTTGTTTTTTAAGTTTTCCCTGATCTTCACAGCAACGGTCTCATCATATTTCTCCCCATTTCTCTTTATTTCTAGTAACAGCATCACCATTCTCTTAATTAATCAGTACCGAATCTTCAACTTCATTCATCCATTCAACAAATAAATACCCAATGACTGTGAACTGAATCTTGGTGGAACTGCTCCAGCATCTGAGGATACAAAGGTAAGAAAAGATAACCTGAAAACAGAAAATGCATCAGACACTACTTCATACTCACCAAATGGAAAAAATTGAAAAGTATAAAAATGCCTGGTTTTGTGGAGGATGTGGATCACCAGGAATTGTTGCATACCACTGGGGGAGTGTAACTTGATATAACCACTTTGAAGACATTTGGACATTGTCTAATAAAGTTGAAGTTGCACACAATATAAGCTAAGCAATTCCACTTCTAGGCATATACTCTAAAGAAACTCATGTGTGTGCACATCAGGACATACAAGCATGTATGTAGCCGTAGTAGCAATAATCCATGTGCACAATATCTATCCTGGCCTTCTAAAAGTTAAGGCTATCCAATGAAATGCTAGTAAGAGGTGAGTATTTAGGTGTTGTCATTATTGTTGTTGTTATTTCTTATGTATCTTATAATTATTCTTTTCTAGGAATTTAGTTTTTAAAAAAAAAAGGGATAGGGACCTCTAGGTGGCTCAGTCAGTTAAGCGTCTGCCTTCGGCTCAGGTCATGATCCCGGGGTCCTGGGATCGAACCCACATCAGGCTCCCTGCTCAGTGGGGAGTCTGCTTCTCTGTCTCCCTCTGACTGCCGCTCCCCCTGTTCATACTTCTTCTCTCTCTGACAAATACATAAATAAAATCTTAAAAAACAAGAAGTAAAAGGGATAAAGAAGCACTGATAATTATAAAAATAAGATACTCATAAAAATAAAAGGAGAACAATATAAGCTAATAGTAAATAGAAATGATAAAGAATCCATAATGATAAAGAAGCCAGAACAATACAAACTAATAGTAAGTGCAAATGATAAAGAATAAAGAATCCATAAAAAATCATAGAAATAAAAATAAAGCTATTGATCTAGAAAGTAATTAGAAAAACTCTGTACTTGCACAGTCAGGAGAATTAGCAAATGGGAATGTAGTACTGAAGAAATCACCCAGAACATGTTTCAGAAAGCTTTTCTTGCTAAAACACACACCAAACTCATAATACCAGTTTATATATTGTCTGGTAGCTTTGAAATTTAAATGAAGCTTCCACAACTCCAATTTCTATTTTAAGACTAACTCTCCCTGACTGATTCTGCCTTCAGCAGAGTGTAAGAGCTACAGACCTCTGCCATCAAGTGTCTGTTCTGACTCTGGCTTACACATTTAGTTTGCTATGTGAATTTGTATGATGACTCCGCTAATTTTTTTCTGCGGTGTGTTCTTGTGTAAAATGAGGAAAGTAATAGTGCCTTCCTAGTATTTTGTTAAGATTAAATGAGGTAATATATGTAAAATGCTTAAAGTAATGTCTGAAGCATCGAATGTTTCCTCTTTTTTTTTTTTTCAATTTCTTTTTCATTTTGGATAGTTTCCATTGCTAATGACTCAGATGTGACCATCTTTTCTTCTGTAGTGTGTAATCCGCTAATGATCTCGTCCAGTGGAATTTTCACTTCAGACATTATAGTTTTCATCTCTAGAAGTTCAGTGTTGGTCTTCTTTTTATATCTTCCATGTTTCTACTTAATATAAGTCATCTTTCCTCTCCCTTTCTGAACATATGGAAGGAACATTGTATAAAACTGTGTTAAAGCCCGTGTCTGCTCATGCTATCTCTGTGTCATTTCTGAGTGTGTTTCCAGTAATTGATTTTTCTCTTCATTTTGAATTGTATTTTTCTGCTTCTTTTCATGCCTAGTAATATTTGATTAAATTCTTATTATTGCATTTAGAAATTTTGTATTTCTATAAATATTCTTAAGCTGTTTTCTGGGACACAGTTGTGCTACCGAGCAAAGAGTTTTGTCCTTCCTAGGCTTGTTTTTAAGTTTTGTTAGGTAGAACCAGAGCAGTCTTCGGCCTAAGGCTAATTTTATTTCATTCCTGAGGTGACACCATTCTGAGTACTCTACATAATAACGCACCTTACATTTCAAAATTTTACACTCTGGTAAGTCGAGACGCAAACTGTTCCTGGCCCTGTGAGAGCTTAGAGGGGCTGTCCTCTCTGCTCCTTTCAATGGTTCTTTCCCTGGCCTTGGGTCATTTCCTCACATGCAAGTACTAATCAGTGCTCAGCTGAAGACTCCAGGGAGTCTCTGAAAACTCTCTGAAACTCACTCTCTGACTTTTTCTCTCATGAAACACTGTACTCTGCTATGGGAATTCTAACTACCCTGCCTTGCCTGGACTCTCAACTCAATCTCCTCAGCCCAGGAAGACTGCCAGTACCTGAAAAGAGGTGTTTCATATATTGTTTTCTAGCTTTTTAGCTGTTTCATGTGGAATGGTAAATCTGGTCACCGTTTACCCTCTTGGCTAGTCGCAAAAGTCATGTAAGCCATTATTAATGATGACACTTTCCTCTGAATCTTAGCTAGCCCTTAGCATTATACATTGTACAAAGTGAGCATATATGTATGTGTATACATTTATTAGCATCGCGGTTTACTTCACATGAGAAAATAGGCATCATTGCCTTCAATGTGGTTTTCAGCCATCTATCCAGTGGAGTTTCATTTCCCATTTACCCTCATAGTTTCACCTTCATAGTTTCATTCTCATTTAATCCCTTCACACTTGCAGTCATCCCTCCTCCCTTCTTCTGACTCTTCTCTGAACATTACCCCTGTGTAACAGTAAAAACAACAACACTGCTCTTCTAAATTTTTTGTATGATGATTCTGACCTTTTCTTTGCAGATTTCGTTTTGCAGCCTTTACTCAGGCTCTCTAGGCTTTACTTTTATAAACAAAAGCAGTTTCTTCCCTAAGTAAAATGATTGCATCAGATGTTGAGATAGTAAATACAGTGGTTAAGTACCAAAGTTAGGAAATTAGACTGTTTGGTTTCAACTCTGACCTACTCTACCACTCGACCCTAAATGACTTTAGTCAGGCCATGTTGGTGCCTCAGTTTTACCATCTGAAAACAATGGTAATGATACATCATATCCAAAGAATTGTTTTGAGAATGGCACAAGATAATGTATTTTAAATGCTTTGTACATTGCCTGGTACGTAGAAACCATACAATACGTGTAAGTCATATATATTATGAGTAATATGGAAGAAAACATCTTTAAGTTGCTGTTTATTAAATCAATTTCACAGGTTAGGAAAATAAAGCTCACAAATGTTGAGTGACTTGCCTGGGACTTAACCAGTAAGTAACAAAGCCTGAATGTGACTTCATCTCTTCTTGAACTCTCAGAAATGCTGTGACTATTACTAACCCTCATTCTGACTATAATCTACCCTTGTAACGATTACATTCAGAAATAATATCATTCTTAAAACAGTTAATACAAATGAGACCATCACAGTACTGTGGTATTGGTGAGAGACCTATTTCTACTGCCAATATAGTATGCTTGAGGCCCACTAAAGTTTCTACAAGACTAGAAAACTTGACAGTGATATACAGATTTATATCCATTACAATGGTTAAAATTAAAAACACTAGCAATACCGATTCTTGATCAAGATAAGGAATGATTAGAATGGTGGAAATGCAATTTGATACAACCATTCTGAACAGAAGTTTAATATTGATTTATCAAATTAAATATACATTTATCATATGACACAGCAATTTCACTCCTACATATTTACTAAAAATAAATGAAAACTATGTACACAAAACAACTTATATGCAAATATCCATAGCACCTATATTTAGAATAGCCAGAAACTACAAGAGCCACCAGCTCTTTGTCCACCAACATGTGAATGGATAAACAGATTGTGAAACACATAGGCAGTGAGAACCTCAGCAATAAAAAATAACAGCTATTTATACATGTATTAACATGGATGAATTTCAAAGTAAATATGCCTACTGAAAGAAACCAGAGACACAAAAGTGTACATGTGGTGTGATTCCATTTCAATGAAGTTTTAAGAGAGACAAAGTGAATCTGTTGTGATAGAACTAAGATCAGTGGTGGCCTAAGGTAGGGATGGGAACTCGCGTGAAAAGGAACAGGGGAGAACTTTCTATATCTTTATTTTAGTAATGATTAAATGGGTATATACACTTGTGGAAATTTATCAAAATATGCACTTAGTATGGGCTCATTTTATTAATGTAAATTAGACCTCAATAAAGTTCATTAAAAAAAAGAAAATGCAATTGGCAAAATTTTCCACAAAGATGAACTACATTCTTTTTTTTTTTTTAAAGATTTTATTTATTTATTTGAGAGAGAGAATGAGATAGAGCATGAGACGGGGGAGGGTCAGAGGGAGAAGCAGACTCCCTGCCGAGCAGGGAGCCCAATGTGGGACTCGATCCCGGGACTCCAGGATCATGACCTGAGCCGAAGGCAGTCGCTTAACCAACTGAGCCACCCAGGTGCCCCTGATGAACTACATTCTTAGTGAACATACCATTGAAACATTTTTCATTGAGCACCACTTAAAAATAGTATGTTCCCTCCAGTTCTTTTAATTTTCTGTGTCTCCTTGCCTACAATGATTTTTCCCAAAATACCAACAAGATTCACTCAGCCACTTCTTGGAGATCTCTGTTGAATTGGTTTCAACTTATGAAAGATACCTTCCATGACACTCTATGTGAATTGTCCACCTACACCCTGTTACCATCACTCCATCTCCTTATCTTGCTTGAGTTTTCTTCCTAGCACCTGCACACCGTCTGTGTGTTTATTTATTTATTGTCTGCCTTCTCCCACTGCTCAACTAGGCAGGGTCTTTGTTTCATCCTCTTCTGTATCCTCAGAGCCTAAAGCGTGCAGGTGCTCACCTGTGCATGCTCAATAATATCTGCTGACCAATTGCAAAGAATGCCAAGGCAAAATTAGTATACAGTAGTCAGCAAAGAAAGTGGTTGCTGCTGCTACAGGCCTGGCAATGGAGTTCAAGTTACAGGAGAGTAGAGCAGTGGTCTTGAACCGGGGCTGCAAATTAATAGTAACTGGAGAGCTTTTAAGTAAAACACTGTTCATATCCAGTCCCCGTCCCCAGAGGATCTAATTTAATTGGTCTACAGTTGGGCCCAGACATTAATTTTTAAAAGCTCCCCAGGTGATGTTAATTTGCAGTCAGGGAGGAGAACCACTGATATGGAAGAACAACCCACCCCTTTCCTTGACTTTTGCTGAGGCGTCTCTTCAGTGTCTTCACAGGCCAAAAACCATGGCCACGTTCCTGGCCTTAAAAATCAAATCCCCCAAGCAAAGAGCAGGGAAGACTTATGAGGCATATTTATATTAGTATCAAATGTCTGTGAGTTTGTGTCAGTGTGTGCATCTGTAAGTGTAAAAGTGTGTGTCTGTGAGCGTGTGTCTCTGAGAGAGAGAAGGAGAGAGACAGGGTGTGTGTGTGTGTGTGTTTACCACCCTAAGTATTTGAAACATGCTTTTGGATTTATTCAGAGAGACCCACAGTGCAGTTGAATAGTTTAATAATTTATCCCAGTGCCATGACATTGATTTGGTTGGCATGGTTGCATGATTTTTTAAGTCTTGTTAGGAAATAGCCTCTAGAACAATAGCCCTTTCTCTTCCACCTGGTGCACAGCTTCAGGGGTGGTGGACTGCAGATTGCAGAGAGTGTGTGAGGTGTCCCTGAGATACCCTCCTGGTCCAGAAGTAAATGGTTGAGAACAAATTTCAGTCTGAGGCTGGGGTGAGAAACGAGACATTCAGTGGTGGGATAAGGTAGCAAGTGGACAGTCAAGAAGATCAAGCACATGGATTTGAGAAAGGAGATGAGAAACTGAAGCTAGAGATACCGTAAGTGCTATGATGTGGGCAGAATCTCATCGGCAGCTTCCCGGGGGCATGGACATGACCTCCTGTTGTTACCACCATATCCTACCCATCCCTTTAAGACAGCATTAAAAATAAAATAGAGCAGTGAAAGGAGCAAAGCTGAACAAAGTAAGACAAAAAAAATATCATTTAATTACTTTGTCTACATAATGCACATATGTTGGGAATTAATGTTTTACTAAACAGACTGTTTAGCCTGACTTTACTCTTTGGTTGAATCAGTCTAGATCATTAGACATTGTAAAAAAAAAAAAAAAAGTCATACTAAAATGAACTAAAAAAAACTATTCACATTTTTAAAATGCTAAAATAATTTTAATATTAAGTAGGCAATTTACTGCAAGTTTGGAATAACTTTTTAATATAGCTGCATAGAAAAAAGACTTGAATTTTCAAAGCATATATATTAGGGGATAGTATTTCACAGTACCAAGAATATACTTTTGGAAATGGAGTATGTCTTCCTAGCAGGGAAAAAGGTGCATTTATTGGAGAGTATTTCTTACATTGAAAGGCAAGTGATATCTAAATATGCAAAGTAATCATAAAATATAAACAAGATTTACATCAAATATTAGATGAGGATATGGTAATAGACATTATGAAAATAAATAAGATTTCAATCATAGCAAAAGAACCAACTGTACTAAATACATCTAGCTCCCACTAGTTTTTTTTTTTTTTCTTTTTATTAACATATAATATATTATTTGTTTCAGGGTAACTGCCACTAGTTTTTGAAAGCATTTAAAAATGTAGTTATGGGGTGCCTGGGTGGCTCAGTCAGTTAAGTGTCTGACTCTTGGTTTTGGCTCAAGTCATGATCTCAGGGTGCTGGGATCGAGTCCCACATTGGGCTCCCTTCTCCATGGGGAGTCTGCTTCTCCCTCTCCCTCTGCCCCTCCCCCTGCTCAAGTGTGCTCTCTCTCTCTCTCTCTCTCAAATAAATAAGATCTTTAAAACAAGTACTCATATTTCCAAATACACTAAGAAATGGAAGAATTTTTTAAACAAAATGATTGAATCATGTTCTTAGTGAAGCTTTCTGTGACCTACTATGATTACCACTAAATTCTCTTCAACCTCTATATCAGTCAGGGTCCAATCAGGAGCCAGAAATCACATGGTAATTTCAACAGGGAAAGTTTAATATATGAAGAAATATGAACTACTTTTAGGGAATTAGCTACTCCAGGGGATAAAAGGAAAACTCTAAAGAATACACTAAAACTAAGAAAGAATAACAAGAATGAAACAAACTTGGAAAGGGGCCCCTTCCCAAGGTTGGAGTTTAGTTGTTGTTCCAGAGAGTTTTTTTTTTTTTAAGACTTTATTTATTTATTAATAGAGACAGTGAGAGAGGGAACACAAGCAGTGGGGAGTGGGAGAGGGAGAAGCAGGCTTCCCACTGAGCAGGGAGCTGGATGCAGGGCTCGATCGCAGGACCCTGGAATCATGACCCGAGCCGAAGGCAGTCGCTTAACCAACTGAGCCACCCAGGTGCCCCATGTTCCAGAGAGTATTGTTGAAGTACAGTGGAGGCTGGAGAAATTCACTGCACTCCCCAGAGCATGAACTAGCCCACAGTCAGTGATCTGAGGCTGGTAGGTGAAGAGCTTCCAGGTGATGTCAGTGAAATTCACTGGGAAGCTGGTTGGACTCCCACAGAACTCACTAGAAGCTGCCACAAGTGTGGGAGGGAGTGAGAAGATGCCGCTGAACCCACCAGAAAGCTGTGTGGGCACCCAGGGAACTCCTGGAAGTCACCTGGTGGGGGCGGGGGGTGGGAGGTAACAGAGGGGGCCCTGAGAATCTCAGGAATGATGGGGTACTGGCCAGGAAACCAGATGCAGTCCTGAGGAACTGCAGGAGGGCTTCCCCAGAGATGTTACTTCTGGGTGCTCTGCATGTCAGTCTTGCACAACAGGAACCCCTAGAAAGAGCACTGCAGAGGAAGAGAATTCCCTTCCTCCTGCAGATCCCACACCCTCTGCTGGCAAAGCTTGGTATTGGGCCAGATGACCAGGGAGAAACCTCAGTATGGCAGGCATGGCAATGAAGGGTATATTTAGAGGGGAGAGGTAATTGATAACTGGCACATTCCCCAAATTTCTAATAATATTCACCTCAAACTACCAATAGTTTGGAGTTCTATTTTTGAATATCTGATTATTTTGTTACAAGATCTTTCATGACTAGTTTTGATATGTTTGTTACAAAATGATCTATATGTAGCAACTTCTCTTTCAAGATCAGTTTCTAATAAATTAAAAAAAAAAGAATATCAGTAGCCTTCTGAAACATCAGTGCCAATGACCTATTTGTGATTAATATTTCTTAGATACTTTGAAGATAAAACTTAGTTGGGGTGCCTGGGTGGCTCAGTTGGTTACGCCTCTGCCTTCAGCTCAGGTCATTATCTCAGGGTCCTGGGATCAAGCCCCACATCGGGCTCCCTGATCAATGGAGAGTCTGCTTTTCCCTCTGCCTCTCCCCTCTGCTTGTGCTTTCTCTCTCTGTCTCTCTCTCTCAAATAATTAAATGAAATCATAAAAAAAATTATGAAGATAAAACTTGGTAGATACTTAGTACTTCCATTGTTACATGAGGATCAATACATTATTAAGGAGTAAAAATAACACTAATGCATTTTTTTCTCATCTACCAAAGCTACTTCTAATATATAACTATGTTGTATAAAAGTAATTCACTTTCATCTTTAATAAATCCCATGTGAACTTTAAAAAATACTACTCTTGTTAAAAGTCATCTTTTAATGGGGAACATCCAAAATATTTGGAGAACTATACTTAAGGCTGTAGAAGAGTTTAATGCTCTTTTAAAAATATCATGGAATAAAATAATATTTAAAGAGAAAAATCATCCACTTTTCTAAATTTTTTTCTTATAAAGTTTTAGTTGCAAATGCTGTTATTTGAAGAATTGAATGACTGAGGAGAGAAATGCTTTCTAGAAGTCTGTGGCAGTACTTAGGTATGAGTAGCTAGGGATACAGAAAGACAGACCTTTATTGCAATGCTGCCAAAACAAGACAACTGAAAGGAAACAATCTCAAGGTCACAATAAAGAGCCAACCTTCCTAGTAATCTTTCCATTGAACTCAGTTTAACACCTTCTTAGGACTCATCAAATGCGTCTAAACAAATGAACCTACTGACACCATTTGTTTCACAATTGACCCACTTAATAAAAGAGAATTATTTCCTCTCTTAGTGTTTGAGAGGATAATGGAATCTCTAATGGCCCAAAGTACTGTACTCTATCTTATTTATAGAGAAATTCCAACATAAACATGTATATAAATGTACTGAAAAACAGAGAGATTATTTGTTTGTACTTAACATAACTCCTGGATGTACTTTCACGTCGTTTGGCTCTAAATGGTATGTGTACAAAAGAGTGGGAAAGAAAACAGTCAGCATTTGAATCTACAGCAAAAAATGTTTGGCTATTTATGGAGTGTTCCCTCACAAAATGCAAGTGCATTCAAATAGGCTATCTCATTCGTACTATAAATTGAGTCACCACAGGATCCAGGTTCCCACTCATGGTACAAAATCTCTGAGACCAAACAAGCAAGAGAAGGGACAGCTCCCCACTGCTTGGTGCCCCCATGAAGCAACACCAGCCTTCAGAAGAAAACAGCTCCAGGGTTGGGGGAGGGGGTAACCGAGTGATGGGTATTAAGGAGGGCATGTGTTGTGATGAGCGCTGGGTATTATGCAACTAATGAATTGTTGAACACTATATCAGATATTAATGATGTACTATATGTTGGCTATTTGAACATGATAATATTTTTAAAAGGAAGTGAGACACAAAAGGACAAATATTGTATGACCCCACTTAAATGAAGACCTTCAGAGGTCAAATTTATAGAGACAAAGTAAAATCATACTTGTCAGGCACTAGGGAAGAAGAAATGGGAAGTTATTGTTTGAGGGGTACCAAGTTTGAGGTTGAGATGATGAAAAAGTTCTAGAAATGGATGGTGATGATGGTTGCATAATAACAAGAATGTACTCAATGTCACTGAACCGTACACTTAAAATGGTAAAAATGGTAAATTTCATCTTATGTATATATCGCCATGATAAAAAAAAAGCTGAAACAAACCACACTATTATGGGTATCACACCCACTATTATTGGTATTATGAAAAGAAGAAACCTTAAAAAAAAAGAAGAAAACAGCCCCAGTTGCCGTGAGCAGACTCAATGCAGAGTTGATAATGTTCCACAGTGTAAAGCTAGACCCACTAATGAAGGTCACTTCATAGAGGTCAGGCCAGTATGTTTTCTTTCAGTGGTTGTGCCAAACTTCCATAAGCCATTTATACTAAGAGGAAATGGCATCCAAACCCCTGAATCTGTGCAGGGCCCATGGATGCATGTGCACTTTTCTCAGAGAAAGGTTTGCTGTCATCTTCACGGGGAGCTATTTTCTTCCAAACACACTGTAAAAATCTCTGACAATACTTCTGCTGGAAAGTTTGCCTGATAAAGGGACATAAATGTAGGACCAGTATAGGTAAACATCGTTTGGAATTTTGAGTCCCTCTGAGATATTTCTCCTTTTACAAAGCCCAGGATATCCATTTACCATTCCTGGTAGCATCTCCTGAATGCCAAAAAAAATGCAAATCCTACTGAATGCTTAAATCCCAACCAATCACAATTAATTAACTGAAGGTCTGTGAGGCAGTGTGACCTAACTGATACAGGAATTATGACATCCCAGGGCAGAGCTAAATGATGGAAAGATTCGCTCCAAACCCAGTGAAAACTGTCATGTCACTTACAGGATCCCATTTACAATGTGGAAAGTCTGGAAGTCGTTGTCAAGACCAATCACCTCAAGCTTTCTGAAAACCCTGACATCATCACATTGATTATATGATCACCTGAATAGGGTGGAAATACAAGCCACTCCTTAGCTGTTAAAGAGTTAGTTTATGAGCTAACTAGTCCTGGAGGCCTCATCCATTTCCCTTTGATTGTTACATTTAAAAAAAATGCTCCTGAGATAAAAACTTTAATTGCAATGAGAACTCCTTTTACGTCTTTTATATCTATTTTATCATCAACTCCCCATGCCAAGCACAGTCACACAAATAACACACAAGGCTTAAAAAGGGGTGGCTACGATGAGTGACAGATAAATCTGGCAAAATCATCCTAATATTGATGAAGGCCATTATTTGGTTTCTCCTCAGCATATGCCTTTTTCATCCATGCTACAGCTCTTCTTCCCTCTCCAAGTACCTTCCCCAGATTTCATTAATGGAGTTTTGTTCTCAGCACACTAAACTAGCATGGGAGTGGTTAATTTTAAGTTCAGTTTAGCTAATAATGACAAGAGTTACCATCTTTCGGAAGGGCATTTGCATGATAGGACTTGAGTTCAATTTTTGGTTTTGGTTGTTTCATGAGATACGTCAGGACACTTTCTGTGCATCACTTCACATCCTCCGAGCCCCATGTTTTATTCCAGCCACTGGAACAGTTACAAGTTCTATGGATTTTGGCAAACTCTGATCAGAGAAAATCGAAAACTTGCGTTCCTCAACTCTGTACCATGCGCTTCTCATTTTCTGTCCTGAGGCTCGGGAGTACTTTATGTAGGACACCCACTAGAACCTTCTCAGCACCCAGACATGTGAAAGGACATTTTGTGTGGAAGAAGAAGAAACCTGAAGTGAGAACATACATCATCCTGGGAAGTGACCTATGGTCTACTTCATCTGAGCAGGTGCTTCACAGGAAAAGACTGGAAGATTAGTGGTAAGGAAGTCTTGGTAGAGAAATATGTATGGACAGATAGGACTTGGCAAAACAGGTGAAGACTTCTATGTAACCAGAAGGTAGCCATCATGGAGGAGATCCTAAACAACCAGACAGACCAAACGATCAGCCTGCTTTCATCATAAGCATCCCAGGAACTGGCAAAGTGGGTACATGAAGGGGGGTATCCTTGGTGGCAGATGCGGTGGCTCTCTATGGGCCCAACAGCAGGGACTCCAACATACTAAGGTCTAGCTCACTAATGATGCTGCCTCTAAATATCCAACCTGTAAAGAACAGAAACCATCACTGAGCCTTTGGTATAGTGGAAGGTGGACTAAATTGGTCCTCATCAGTTTGGAAGGGCCAAAAGTTCATCTTTAAGGAGGGATAGCTACCTATTCCAGGTATGTGCTCACCTTTACTGCTCTCAGAGTCTTAGCAAACACCACTGCCTGAGGAATTTTGGAATGCCTCATCCACAAAGATGTCATCCTACACATCACAGCGCCTAACCAGGGGACGTACCTCACAGCAAAGGAAGTATGAGAATGAGCCCATTACCATGGGATCAAATGATTGTGTCACATCCTGCACCATACAGAAGAAGCTAGCCTCATAAAGCACTGCAATGCCCTTCCAGTGCCACAGCTGAAGTGTTAGTTCAGAAGCACATTCTGGAATGATGGTGTGCTGTCCTTCAGGATATGGGACATGCATTAAGTCAGGGACTGTTACATATGCTGTTTCCCCAGTAGGAAGAAACTGTGAGTCCGGGAACAAAAGGATAGAAGCAAGAAGGCCATTATCCTCAATGACCCACTGAGGAACTTAATATTTACCATTCCCACAACTCTGGATTCTGTAGGGTTAGACATCCTGTTTTTCGAAGGAGATGCATTCTTGCCAAAGAACACAGTAAAGATCCCATTGAACTATAAGCTGCGATGGCCACCGGGATACTTTTTACTCCTTGTGTCTAGGAACCAACATGCAGTAGGAGAAATAATCTTCTTTTGGGGAGTAATTTACCCTAATCAGGAGGACATAGCACTGTTTTAACACTCTGGAGGCAGGAGGGAATATGAGTTGAATGCAAGTGATCCACTTAGGTGCCTCTTAATATGCTCTTGCTCCATTGTAACTATGAACGCAGCAACTCTGACGGGCAAAGAGTATGAAGCCCCTTTAATGATAACCCTGAAACGTCCCTCACCCATCAATATGGTAAATTAGAAGCAACAGTACATCTCAAAAGAAAGTGCGAGGATTGGTGCCACCATCAAGTGTTTAAAAGATTTTGGGGTGGTGATGTCTGTTATATCCCCAATCAGTAGATTTGTTGGACTGTACAAAGACTAAATGGATAATGGCAGGTGATGTCGAACTCCATAATTATGCCAAGTGGTGGCCCTCATCACAACTGCCATGCCAAATGAGGTATTTTACTGGAAAGGATAATGGAGCACATGGTACTAGGTGTGTAGCTATTGATCTGGTCAATACACCCTTCTAAATCTTCCTCAGTAGGCAGAATCAAAAGCAGTTCTTTGTTATTGCGTTGGAAAATACCCTCTTTGCTCCATGACCATATTCTTTCTCCCACTCTGTCACAATATAATCCTTAATTATTTTGATATTACACAGATTATCATGCTTTTCCCAGATTGATGACATCACGTGAACAAGATTTATTGAGCAGATATAGAATCACTCTAGATGCCCTCGTAAGACATATGCATACCAAAGGGTAGGAGATAAATCTTAGGTATACTTAAGAGGCTGCCATATAGGTAAAATATTAAGTGCTCCAATAATCCAGAGCATACAAGCCTACAAAGCGTTGCAATTTGGATGATGCTGTCACTAAGAAAAAGGCACTTGGTTGGTCTCCTTGAATTTTGGAGGCAGTAATACCACACTTTGGAATAGTGCTCTATCCCATTTTTCAGGGGACCGAAAAGAGTGCCGATTTGAGTGGGGTCTAGAGAAGGAGAAGGCTCTACAGTAGTTTCAGACTGTGTTGCCTGCCGCCCTGATATTTGAGCAATATGGCCAGCAGATAGGACAGTGGTAAAGGCAGCCATAGTAGATGGGGATACTGTAGAGTTTTTGACAAGCTTGAATAGGAAAATTTCACAACATACCCCTAGGAGTTTGGAGGAAGGCCATGTCTTTTCTTCTAGAGAACTGTTCACTATTTTTTTTTTAAGATTTTATTTATTTATTTGACAGAGACACAGCGAGAGAGGAAACACAAGCAGGGGGAGTGGGAGAGGGAGAAGCAGGCCTCCCGCAGAGATGGGAGCCCAATGCGGGGCTCCATCCCAGGACCCTGAGATCATGACCTGAGCCAAAGGCAGACGCCCAACCGACTGAGCCACCCAGGTGTCCCACTGTTCACTATTTTAAAAAACAGTTCCTATTGTACTCCTCATCTCTAGTAAAGACAGTGTCTAGCAATGAGACAAGTGATCATGAGATGAGAAAAAAACATTAGGAACTGGGTGTTATCAAACCATATCATATGATACCAAGTATAATGGTTGATGGGCTCAGCAGCAATTCCTTAGACAGTAGAAACTATACAGTCAGAACTGGGCACAAGTGATTATAGAAATTATGAATAAATCACGTGAACACGTAGCCCAGATTTCCGTGTCACCCATCCCCTCTGTATTGTCACTTTCTTTCAATTCATTCATTTGGCCTTATAGAGGATTTCTTATATTCAATGGATAGAGGAGAGAAAAAAAAAAATCCTTATCAAAATGCACACCTACCATGCAAGAGGATTTACCTTCCCTTCCCACTGTTCTTTTGCCAGCAGCACCAGAAGTAAGGGAGTGCTTGCCTGGTTCCCGGATTGATCAGCACAGTGTGTCATGATCGCCAGCAAGGCACTGCTCCCATACTGGCACCGTCTCAGAACGGACCTGTTGGTTAATGGTGAAGGGAGGTTCCCCAGGGGCAGCTCCGGGAGAAGCACATTTGATCAATCAGTTTGTTGGAAGAAACGGCCTGACGTACGACGGATGCCCTGGGTAGTAGCAAAAGGACTGGCTGATTCAACGGTCTAAAAGAGCAAGCGTGGGATTTGGGGACGAGGCATGTAGTTCGACGTGTAAGAGAAGGCGCCAGACGGCGTGAGGACCCCCAAGAGCGAACAACACGGCGGAGCCAGTGCAGCAGTCAGTGTGTGGGGTGGCCCTGCATCCTCCTGCACTCGCTCCAGCGTGACACGTTTGGTGCCGACCAGTGGGGAAGGAGACGTAAAATGACTAATGGGAGAGGGAAATGAACTACGCTATTTACAGCCTCTGGACCAACTGCAGCGGTGAGGACTGCTCTTCCAGTAAGTTCCTTACAGCGTTTATGGTCAGCAGCAGGTTAAAGAGGACACTGTGATGCTTAGGATTTAGTAAATGGCACAAGCATCACTCGGGCTCCTGTCTGGCCCGTCCTGTCCGGCCCGTCTCGTGCTCAGCAGCTGTGGTGGGACCAGTTGTGTGCAGGCTTCATTCTGGTGTTGGCGGTCTGACTTCCCGTGGCTCACCTCCGGCTTATAGGCCATACCTACTGCTTCTCTGACATCCGAGTGTGGGACACTCAGGGTTGCCCAGTCAGCACTCACACGGGCAAAGTTCCTAAGTGCAGAAGGGTTAACGCCTGCAGGGCCACCCTTGACTACAGGACTTGGGAATAGATGGAGGAACCTTTGCGCTTTGATCCTCTTAGCAAACGGTTCTAAGACAACATTTTCTGTGGTTCTTTAGAAGGTGCTATGGGATTGAGCACCTATGGTTGACAACTTGATAAAATATCCTTGTGTTCTCCATCCTTTGCTATTCAGTCCCAGTGTCCCGTACCCTGGAATCACTTTGCAGATAAAGTATATGGAAGAAAGCCTCTTGTCTCTTTCTGTCTAAGACATAGATTTCTTATCTCTGCATAGAGTAAGACTGCTTTCATTTGTTTGCACATACAAAGGTCTCTTAGATTTATACATTGCTACTAATTAAGCAATTATAATGTTATTTGAGCATTTATAGCTTTTCACTGATTTTAAAGATTAATCCAAACTCTTTGGACATATTAATGCAATGGAGAGATACACAAAAGAGAAAACAGAGTGCATCTATAACACCAACATTAAAATAACTCCAGTTCACATTTCTTTGAGGCTTTTATATGCATAACACACACACACACACACACACACACACACACCAAAAAGGAAATGGACCACGCCATAGCTACTCTTTTGGAACATGATTTAAAAAAACAAAACAAACCTCATGGAAATAGATTCTCTGTATATTTTATACCAAGATTATAAATATACTTTTTAAATTTTAATACTGCAGCATATTGTTAGATTATACTATAATTTATTTAATCAATTACCTATAGATAATTAAGTTGTTTCCAATTTCCCTTGTAAACAATGCTCCAGCGATTTCCTAGATAATGTGCTTGTGTGATTTGTCTAATGATTTTCTTAGAACATAGAACTAAAATTGAATTTTAGTGGGCCAAAGGATACATAACTTTTAAAACCTTAGATGTATATACAGACTGTCACCTCCAGAAGTTTTATCCTAGTTTGCATTGCCACCCTCATTTCTTCATACCTTCACTGACATTACATAACAAGAATGGAAGAATTTCATTGGGCAGTATCTTCCTTGGGGAAATCTATCCCTCCCTCTCTCTCCATTTGTTTAGTATTTAATCCTACCCCCCCTCCCCCCAGGGTTATTTCAATAATAGAAGAGTAGCACTAAACTGCTTTCTTGGGTGTCTGGTCCTTTTAAATGGAAGATCCTTTTAAATGTTTTTTAATGATCTCGATGAATTTGAGTGTTGACATTTAGGAGTAAAAGATAAAGCCAAGCAGATTGTTCTACAAAAGAATGAATAAGGAATTGTGAGATTCTCAGAGAGCAAGATCTGGAGACCAGAAAAGAGTGAAGAAAGGGCAAAGGCAAAGGAGAAGGAATACCAATGTGAGCAGAAGGGAAAGAGGGAGGAGAGAGACAGAAAAAGCGGCAGGGGGGTTGGGCAGAGAAAAGAAGGGGAATAGGGAGGGAGGAAAAGAGAGAGAACATAGGTGAGCATTCACATTAATGCAAAAACAATATATCCAAAGAGAGAAGAGAGGTGTTAAAAGGAAAACAAGGACTGGCATGGGTGATGAGGACATCTAGAAGGGAGGAAAGCAAATGCAAAAGAAGAGGGAACTTGGGATAATTCTGAATCCCCAATTTTTCATCTGCTTAGCAGAGATTCCCAGGGTTTTGTCAACATTTCTGGTGGATTCAAAAGGTAATTATGGGCAGCTTAGGATCCATGAGAAAGCATTCAACCTGGGGGCAGAAGACTAAATCCCAGTTCTGATACCATATTCTCATTGTGAGACTCATTTAAAGCCCTCTGAACCAAAATTTCTTCAGTCGGAAATTTTAAAAGATAATACCAAACATTCTGGATTATGAGGCTGATTAAGGAGATAATTTTTGAAGGGGGGGGAAAAAGACTTAGACAATGTCTTCCACATTGTAGGCAATCAATAAATGTTTGCAGAATCCAAAAAGACCATAATTCTTGAAACACAATGGACACAACCCAGAATAAAATACACAGACCAATGAGAACTAGGTAAGAGGAGGCAACGGGATTTTGCAACTCTATAAAATAAGAATTGCCCAAATTATTTGACTCTAATTTGATTCCATCTCTTATTCACAAAAATCATATTACTGAATTTCTATATAAAATAATATGCAACTGAAAACTTATTTGAAAATTCCTACAAAGGAATTATAAACTTTTTCAGTGATTACCTTTTGCCCTAAATGGTTAAAAAAGGTCTATTTAAGGAATATTTGACTAAAAACACAAGCAATATTGTCAATTCTTATAAATGTTTAACTTTTTAAATACTAAAAATTACTTACATAGTGGTAAGAATTTTCTGCTTTTTCAGTTTCTACATATCTGTTGTTTCCATAATCAGAGAGGTTTGGAGGGAGTGAGTTGTTTAATTTTAATTATCATTGCCTATTTCATTGACATAGGAATATATCAAATTACTTACAAAACTGCTAACTATGTAAATCTGTCTCTTCAGAAGATATTGACTGAGAAAGCCCTAATAATCTAGTGTAAAAATATGTACTTTGGGTGTTTTTAAAATATGAATTATTGATCCAACTAACAGCTCCAAAGGAGCTGTTAATGTCCATCATTAAAAATATTTAACGACTTTTTAAAGCAATAGTTATTCACCTAATTGACCATAACAGTTGCTTTGGTAGAGTTACGATATGTCATCTCATATCTAGTTAAAGACTTTTTTTAAACTACAATTATTAATTCCTTATACTGTCACAGAAAAGTAAGTAATCACTACTACCAGTTGTCAATTGGAGAGCAGAATTATCAGCTTACTCTCACTCTGAATAATTTTCCACATTGTAACATCAAGATGTCACAATAGGAATGAATTTACCTGTCAAGATGGCTTGGAGGCTTAAGTGTGAGGGTTACTATAACCTCATGAATTAAATCCATTTTCCTAACTTCCTTCCCTCTCAGTTATTTTTTTTCTTGTCCTCTCCTTGTTTGCCTCCCCACCTCCTCATGGCATTCTCTCCTTCTACTTTTGTTAACAATTTTATACTGGTCTTATAAACTGCTTGACCTTGGGAGCACAGATTGAATGAAACCCATTCCCTCTTTCGTATCTTGGTGGAGTAGAGAGAAAAGTTGATGAAGAGTTATGGCCCAGTGTGTTAGATGTTCTGACAGATACGTACAGTGGCATCATAGAAAGATGTCTTCTCATTCAGATGGGAGAGTCAGAGAAGGATCTCTAGAAGCAAGGATGGCCCAGAACATGAGCCTTTATGGAAAGAAGCCTATTCAAATAGATCTGGAGACATAGGGTGCATTGTCCATGGCCCATGGCATGGAATTGTATTTGACTTACCCCAACCTCTAACCATCAAAGGGAGTTGGATTTTGTTGTTTTGGATTTGCTGGAAGCAAATGCAACTCCTACTCTTGGTCATAATTAAGAATTTGCATTTACATTGAACTAATATTACTCTAAGTAAGATAGTAAGACACTTGTTACAAAAGAATATCATCTATGCATTTAAAAAAAAAAAAAGCCCTTCTCAGTTTGAAAAGCGTAGGAGACTGTCAGGTGCTCCTCTCTGCTTGACACCACTGTGAGGTAGTGAAGGTCCTGTATCTAGCCCTTCTGAAGCTTCGACAAGAAAGAGAAATGAAAGGCTGGTAAATATGTAGTGTTGTAACACAGGAGTCATCTATTGTTTCTGACCTTGATTCTGGTGTTTCCTGTTTCTTTGTTTGAATTAGTATCATGGTTTCTACAGAAGTGGAGGACACTCACTCAAAATGTCCTTGCTTCACTTACTCGAATAAAGTCCTCGCCTCCTCCCATTACTGACAAGTGAGAATGGGGTGGTAAATTCAATTACTAGCAGGATTTATGATAGCAGAAGAAGTCTGGAATTGGAGTGTCCATTGCAAAATTAGTTGACGTTCTAAAGAAGAGGAAGGAAAACTACGGGGGAAGATGATCAGAGAACAAAGGGGTTAGAGAAGCAATACAGTTCCATTATCATTTGCTGAAGCACATCCCCACCATCAGGTTGGACTGAAAATCATGCAGTCATGACCACAGATGCTCACTCTTTCTAGGGCAAACAGCAGAATGGTAAAGCAACCGAGAAATTTATAAGAGCAAATATCAGGATCATGTTATGTATTTGTGTGTCCGGCATTTGAAACAGGCCTAAAAGAAATATTACAGGCCTAGTAGAAATTACGTGCAACAAAGGAACAGAATATAATGTAATCAAATAACTAAGCATTTCATTTCCATAGGGCTGGAATACAAAAGGTGCACACATATGTGCACACATGTTCTTGTGTGGGGTTTGTGCTGTGGCACTGGGGCGAGTCAGTGAAACATGAAGCTACAGAGGTAAGTAAGGAACTGACTTATTAAACTGGCTTTATATGGCCAGTTTGGAAATTCAGACTTTATCCTACGGACTAGACAGAGAATATTTGACAGTAAGACTGGAGGAACAGCGTTGGTTTCTGGAAAATTTGCTTTCACACTTCGATGCAGGGTAGATGAGTGGGGAAGAGGTCTGAATGAAACTGAGCAGATCAGTAAGGAGGTCTTGGATATTGCAAGAATTAATCAAGAGATGGCCTGTGCTTTCATTAAGCATTGCCAATAGCATTAAGAGGAATGAGAACCAGATAAAAAGCATTCTGGTGGGGGAGGGTGGTGACAGATGTGTAAGGATGTGAATGTACTTACTACCGCCGAATCATATACCTAAAATGGTTATGACAGCAAATTGTATGTGTCTTTTAGCACAATTAAAAAAAAAAGTGAAGAAAAAGGAAACGAGCAATTAAAGAAATATTTGAGAGGCAGAATTGTGTTTTAGGGTGAATTTAGCATGGGCATGGATAAAAGGAAGGAGTCTCTGAATCTTTTATTTCCAAGTTGTACAACTGACTGGGGAAGGGGGACAATCTCAGATTCAGGAAAAGGGGGGAAGAGAAGATTCTTTGCCTGGAGGAGGGGACAGGAGAGGTCATGTGTCTTTTGTTGGACATGTTGATTGCGAGATGTCAGGTGCTATCTAGTGTAGGCTGTCCAGTAGGCAATTAGAAATATAGACGCCTGAGGGAGGAAGTCTGAGTGAGGGATATTGGAGACATAAATTTCAGTCATAAAATTTGAAGTCATAAATAGGAGTCATAAAATTTGAACTTAAAGCTATGGAGGTGGCAGAGAGAATGGCAAAGAGGTTTAGGTAGGATGAGAGCAGTTTCAAGCTGAAGATCGAACCTTGGCTACCCCTACGTAAAGGGGGCAAGTGGTGGAAGAGTAACCCTGGAAAAGTGAAGAATAAACTGTCAGGAAGGGGGAAAAGGAGTAGGAGAGATTGAAATCATAGGATATAAGGGAGGATAAGATCTCAAAAAGAGAGACTTAAGCAGTGACAAATGGTACAGAAAAAAAAAAAACATGGAAAGGAATGATGTTTCATTTATAATTAGGAAGTGTGAATGTGGTGGGGTTGGAATAAGCAGGGCTAAGTGAGAGAGAATTGGTGAGGAAGTGCTAATGACAAGGGGAGAGATACAGTGCAGAGACGATCAGGACGGACGTTTCATGTTGGATGTGAAAAGAAGGGAGGGAATGAAGGCTGTAACTGCAGGGTGATGGGAACGCACAGACACAGGATGCAACAGAAGTTTCCCCATTTACTTTTGTTTTCTCTTATTTCGTTTTTAGATGGGAGACACTTAGATCTGTGTTTTGTGTAGAAGGAGTCCATGTACAGAGAAAGGTTGACGATACACAGTAATAAAAGAAATACTTAGAAGAAGAATGGGCTTCTAAAATACAGGTAGATTTATTAGCCTGGAATACAAGAAGAAACAATGTTTCTGCCAAATGGCCTCTAATAGGAGACAGAATAATATCATCGTAACTAACTGGGGCTCTGAAGAAAGACAGGGGTGGGTTCAAATCCCCCGCACATTGCTTGGGCAAGTTATGGGTTCTTTCAGGCCTGTTTCCTTATTTAGAAAAATGGGGTGATACAGAATTAATTGAGATAATGTATATAATAACCAAGTGATTATTATATTGCATAATAAGTGCTTGATTCATGTTAGAAGCTAATATTTTATTTAGGGAAAAAAAAAGAGACCGTCACCTGAAGAAGTCAGCTATATGGTGAAGGTCTAGTGAGTAGGGTGGGGACTTGGGAGAGTTGGCTGATTCAAGAAGTGCCACATGGCATTGAGAATTTTGCTGAATGAAGTTGGGAGACCAGTAAAGCCATTCTTCAAATCTACTAGGCTCAGGTGCCCGGGTGGCTCAGTTGGTTTAAGTGCTGCCTTCGGCTCAGGTCATGATCCCAGAATCCTGAGATTGAGCCCTGCATGGGGCTCCCTGCTCAGTGGGGAGTCTGCTTCTCCCTCTGCCCAACCCCCACTCATTCTCTCTCGCAAAAATAAATAAATCTTTAAAAAATATATATACTAGACTCAAACACCTAGGTACTTTGAGGCTTCTATCTCATTTTCCCCATGCATTCTTGTATGTATATAGCTTCAGTGGCTTCCCATTAAAAACCATTTTTTCAGCTGCTTTTATTGAGCAGCTTCTATATGGCAGGTGCTGTTCCAGGTGCTGAGGATACAACACTGAATAAAACAGCCCCAACTCTTTGCCCTCATGGAATGTCTGTGAAGCAGGGGAATGATAATGAACAAGATAAATTAGTGAAACAGCATGTTAACTGGCGGTAAATGGTAAGGTGAGAAAGCACCAAAATAGGAGGAAGCTGGGCTACGCTGTTAGAATGACAGGGAAGGCCTTACTTAACAGGTGACAGTTGAGTGAAGATTTGAGAGTGGTGAGGGTCAGAGTGGTGAGGGTAACTGAGGAACCCCAGACACTGATAACAGCAAATGCAAATACCCCGAGGCACAAACACACCGGGCTCAGCCCAGAAACCATTAAGGCCAAGGTGACTGGACAGAGTGAATAAGGAAGCGGTAGAAAGGTAATAGAATATTGCATTCTTACTCTAAGCGAGAGAGAAAGCAGCTGATAACATTTTAAAAGACTCACTCTTGCTACTATGTTCTGCGAGGGAGAAAAGGAGAGTAGGGAAGCCAGTTTGGAGACTATTACAATAACACAGGCAAGAGATGCTGAGGATGCCACCAGAGGGGTAGCAAAAGTGGTGAAAAGTGCTTGGGTTCTGGATACATTTTGAAAGTAGAGCAAGTTTAAGGTATCACTATTGAAAGTGATATTTTGATGTCCATCTTTCTGTCTCCTGTACCTAGCTCTCATTTGCTTCTAAAGATGGAAACAGAAGACCAATACTAACCATGCTCCACCTCTCAAATTCCCTCAGATTCCTTTCTGTTTGTTTCTGACATCTGACATCATAAATTTCAGAACAGGATTCAAGGATTTTACAGTATTTTTGTTTAGGCTTCCTCTATCATGACTTAAAGTATATTTAAGTAATTTATTCTGAGGTCAATGTTCTGAATTTGGTCTAAAAAATAACATTTAATACTGTGGCTTTATGTAAATGAAACCTCTCTTAATCTCAGTTTTTCAAGGGATAGAGCTAGGGTATTAATTTCTGCCCTTCCAGATTCATTCACAGCAGTATTCAGGTCAAAACTGATAATGTGTGCTGTAGAAAACGTCATTTTTTATTTGTATCACTTCTCATATATGAGCATCTTCTAGAAGAACTTTGTCTTTTACAATTTTTCAGTCTTCTGTAGTGATAATCTGGTTGCTTAATTTTTATTCCTCTTTGATCCTTTATGTGACAGAGCAATTAGAAGAAATTAGAAGGAATTGATTCTTTCCAAGGTACTATCATAGAGATTGACCTTAGTTATTTGTTACAAATAAAAATCATTTGGAAATAAAAGCACACCAATATAATTTTTTTTAAGTTTCCTTATCTTAAAAAAAAAAAAGTGCTTGTCTTTACTTGTCCCATCTTAGTCTTGCTGCAGAATTGTAGTTAAAATATAAATGCCCAAGCATCATGTGCTAGAACCCAAAGGCATGTTATTAACAGTGGACATTTTTTTTTTTTTTAAGATTTTATTTATTTATTTGACAGAGAGAGACACAGCGAGAGAGGGAACACAAGCAGGGGGAGTGGGAGAGGGAGAAGCAGGCTTCCCGCGGAGCAGGGAGCCCGATGCGGGGCTCGATCCCAAGACCCTGGGACCATGACCTGAGCCGAAGGCAGACGCTTAACGACTGAGCCACCCAGGCGCCCCAACAGTGGACATTTTTGATGAGATGACCACATACTCATTCTGAAGTGGAAGGGAACCAAGTTATCATTTCATTTAAGCATGGTCCTGTGACTCTTTGCAGTATACTCAAGCAAACTATTACTGATATTTCCTTGTTAGAAATCAGCTACTTTGAATTGGGGGAGAAAAATAAAGCTAAGTAGGTATAATCACATGGAGAAACTGTTTTTAGTATCAAAGTTCAATCCACTTCATTTTAAAAACTATTCAACTATTTTCATAATAATGAGCTGCACATACAAGTTATAGAAAACCACTTGATTATAATGCATTATTAGTTACCCAGAGTTTTAAGCTGTTTCAAGGAAGTATTACTATTATTACTACAGGAGGCTGTCAGTTTAAATAAATAAATAGTACTACTGAACAATTTGAACTTCAAGTAAAATAAGTGGAAATTTATCTACTAGAGTTTTTAAGTAAATCCAACTATGAAATGTTTTAGAACTAGTATGATTTTTGCCATTTGTTTTGACATTTTAAAAATAAGCCTTACAAAATTCTCTTCCTTTTGCATTAGTTCCTCATAATATATATAATTCATATCTCCCTGAGCCACATACTTGATAGGAAGTGTTACATTATATGATACTTCAAGACAATGGGAAGTCGTAGAAATTGCATACACTACCAAAAATTTACTTATACAATGAGAGTTTGGCTGTTTTATTATTCATCGTTTTTTTGTTGTTTGTTTGTTTGTTTTTAAGATTTTATTTATTTATTTGAGAGAGAAAGAATGAGAGAGAGCACATGAGAGGGGGGAGGGTCAGAGGGAGAAGCAGACTCCCTGCCGAGCAGGGAGCCCGATGCGGGACTCAATCCAGGGACTCCAGGATCATGACCTGAGCCGAAGGCAGTCGCTTAACCAACTGAGCCACCCAGGCGCCCTATTATTCATCGTTTTAAAAGACATTGAGTAGGGTGCCTGGGTGGCTCAATTGGTTGGGCAACTGCCTTCGGCTCAGGTCATGATCCTGGAGTTCTGGGATCGAGTCCCACATCGGGCTCCCTGCTCAGCGGGGAGTCTGCTTCTCCCTCTGACCCTCCTCCCTCTCATGCTCTAGCTCATTCTCTCTCTCAAATAAATAAAATCTAAAAAATAAATAAATAAAAGACATTGAGTAAATACATGTGTCTATTTAAAGGAGAAAACTTGTAAATATAAAACAAGATGTATCTTACTCAAAAACAATCTCGTCTCTATTTAAACACTGTGTCAGGAGAACTCTAGGTTTTAGTCAGTCCCCCATCCCATGTGGCTGAATGATTACTCTAAAATGTTGGTAACAATGCCTGGCATACTTGAAGGTGGTGTAGTGAAGTGTGGGTAGGATCCGATTAAAAAGCAGGTAACCTCTTCAGTCAGTAAAGGCTCTGAGAACCCGCTCTGGGCTGGATGCTGCACAAACATAGGGATTGCTCAGGGTGCCTGAGAGCCTTAATGCTGTAATTCTAAGACGCACCATTCTTGTTTGCATTTTACCATTTCTGACATTGTGGTACCTCTGACAACAAACAAATGGCATTTTAGCTTTAACGAAACACGGTAATCCTAATTCCCTTTACTAACATAACATTTTTTAAAGGAGATTAAGTAGGCTAAACTGTGTGGCGTGAAGAGTTTGGGGGATAAAGATATGAGTAGATCTTGATCTCTTAGCTTATACACTGTGAGGAATCTTACGTGGATATTTGTGTCCTGCTTTAAATAATGTGTATGTGTGCCAACACCTTAACTTCTCAAGTTGTGAGCTATTTGATGCAAAGGGTAGCATTGTATTCTTCTCTTTCCTTAGGCTTGTGGAGAATAGGCACTTATTATACACTTTTGAATGAATAGAGACATGATCGTAAAGACAAGCTGCAAAAGGAAGCATTTTTCCTTTCTCCCATTTATTTTGTATTTTTATTCTATAAAAAATAAAAGATAATTTGTAAAGAGTCATTGAATTTTTAACTAAGTATTTTCAAAGAATGTGTGTGTGTGTGTATACACACTCACATAAAATTTTCTTTATTATGGTAAAATCTGTATTTAATAATATTGTGTGAATATTTACATTCACTTGATAATAAAACATTTTGACGTGAAGCTAAATCTATATTTTGAAAAATACAAGATTAAAAGTTACAGTAATTTTAGACATTTGGGCATTTGACTTGTTCAAAATCATGTCTGAGTGTATAGAATACTGTGAATTTATTTTGGGTTCCTTCAGAACATAAAGTGCATAAGAGACCCCAACTAAATATCTGGGTATTGGCTCAGGTTATGATCCTAGGTAGATGGATTTTTCCTCATGACCCAGGATTATGTGTGTTTGTGTTTATGACGTCCCAGCTATGGAGCTGTGCATAAGGCCAAAACTCGCTTTTTTCCTGCTAACAGAGACACAGAATCCCACAGATAAGGCTTGTAACCCCTTCTCATCTGCTTTTAGAATTTTAACTTGGTTCAGGGCAGCTTCAACTATAGGAGCAAGCAAGTATGTTGCTCATGCTGTTGTAAACAAAGGATTTGGATTTTGCGTGCAGCCCAGGGAGTACGCCTAGCTTCCAGAATCACATGCACCAGTCCTTCTGCGGACCCGTAAAGGTGGTATCCTTTCTCCTCTTCCTCCCACTCCTGCTCCATACTCCTAGGCTTTGTTAACCCTTCCATTTAGTTTGTATTTTGTGGGTTTAGCTGTCTCCTGGTTTCACAAAAATGGATTTGTTTAATTTTTTGCTTTATATTTCCTGTTGCTTTTGGGTGATTCTCAGGAAGGAAAAGAAATGCCAAGGGTGCCTGGGTGGCCCAGTTGGTTAAGCTTCTGCCTTCGGCTCAGGTCTTGATCCCGGGGTCCTGGGATCGAGCCCCATATCAGGCTCCCTGCTCGGCGGGAAGTCTGCTTCTCCCTCTCTCTCTGTTCCTCTCCTCGCTTGTTCTCTCTCTCTCAAATAAATAAATAAAATCTTAAAAAAAAAAAAAGAAATGCCAAATTTACCCCATCATCCTTAAAGCAGATAATCTCTGGTAATGTTTCCATTAGAGCAGAAACCATTGGAGTATTTTTACTATAGATACAATAACTTTCTTTTCTTTCTTTCTTTCTTTCTTTCTTTCTTTCTTTCTTTCTTTCTTTCTTCTTTCTCTTTCTTTCTTTCTTTCTTTTCTTTCTTTCTTTCTTTCTTTTCTTTTCTTTCTTTTCTTTCTTTCTTTCTTTCTTTCTTTCTTTCTTCCTTCCTTCCTTCCTTCCTTCCTTCCTTCCTTCCTTCCTTCCTT
>NC_058407.1:53650823-53750072 GCF_002201575.2 Neomonachus schauinslandi | reverse complement strand
CTTCCTTCCTTCCTTCCTTCCTTCCTTCCTTCCTTCCTTCCTTCCTTCCTTCCTTCCTTCCTTCCTTCCTTCCTTTCTTTCTTTCTTTCTTTCTTTCTTTCTTTCTTTCTTTCTTTCTTCTTTCACAATAGCTTTCTAAGGAACTACTACCAGCTAACTGATGAACAGCTAGCTATTCACCTATTTATTCCTCCCTCCACCGAGTTACTGCTATTTCCTTAATTCTGGCCCTAGGCTCCAAGGAAGCCACATTTGTAAGCTGGATTCTGCCCCACCAGGAATTACAGAAATTCCCATCAGTATCTCCTAAATTGAATCAAACGCGTCAGTTACCATTAAACAAGGTAATTTCGCTCTTGGTCTGCTTTCCCCCAACCATCCCATAAACACAGTAGAGCATTTTTCTACCTTCGGACAAAATCACTCTAAATATTTGCCTTTTATTCTGCCTGGTGGCCATATTGATGACCTGTCATCAGCAGTGTATCCCTAGATCCCAGGATTGTTGTTGGTATTTGTTTTTGTTTAAGCATTCTGCTAATTAGATTAGATTTCTGTTCTAACTTTAGGAATTTATATTTTAAGCTTTTCCAGTCTTTTGGGAATTTCTAATCGAATGCTTTTTCAGCCTTCTGTGGATGCTTCACTGCTGGTTGACTTCACTGTTGTGACTCTGAACCTCACGCAACTTCAGCACCTGGAAATGCATTCACTCAGCACTGTCTACTTGGTTCTAAACCTCTAGCTCTCAAGCCCTTACCACACCCTGAAACCCTAGTCTCTGCCTCAGCAAACCGAACACGAGCATCTTATCAATGCAAACAGAATCTGCTGCCACTAATTCTCTGTGATGTCAACATCCTCAGATATACTGATTTTTTAATTATGCAGAAAATAATATTTTCCATAGTCTGTTGAAGTTGTGTAGAACCTATTTGTTAAGTACTTAATGCTTAGCACTATCAGTTTAAAGCAGATAATGTCTCAAGAATCAAGAGAAGCACAACATGAAAAGTAAAGAAAGATTGCCAAATCGTGGCTGAGGGAACAGCTGTGACCTAGATCTAGAAGAGCTATAACAGTGGTGCTCTCGATTTAAAACGAATCCTGTGAAAGTCCTGAATGGCAGATCTCAGAGAAACCATATTTAAATGTGCACGTATAAAATTAAAGAACTTTATTTATATACAGAGCAGTAGGTATCAGGAATTCAAAGCGTGTTCTCTTAAACAAATGTTCCACAAGATCTTCTATAGTATTTCTTTGTACCTCTCTTTTTATCTCCCTAGAAATTAATTGTCGATGTGTATGTATTAGCATTTGAGAATTGGTCAGTTGAACAATATGAAAGTGGTAGAAAGTCTGAATGTTACTGAAAACATTTTTTTGTAGGCTTAACAAATAAGATGCTATTTTGTTTTGAGGAAGTGTTGTGAACGTTTATGGTAACCCTATTATGCTCAAAAATATATCATTAATAAAGGTGTTTTACAGAATACAAATGTATTAAAACAAATTAAGACAATTTGAATTTTAAATTGACTGGTTTGTTCAGTTGTTTTCTTTTAATTGAAGGAGTGAGGCAATTATTGAATTATTTAGACCATTATTTATGTCGCTGAGAGCTTCTCTTATGTTAGAAGAAAAGTTAGGAGACTATTAGTGTAAATTTGAAAGGAGGAAAATCTCCCTACAAAGATAATAAACCCAAAATGTATAGTATGAGACAAAATACAGACATATTTGACTTTACACAAATGAATAAAATGGGTATGATAATTATAAGTAAAACGCAAAGACATGATAGATTGAGAAAAATATTGGTAAAATGTGGGACAGATAAAGGATCAATAATCCTACCACTATGCGATGTCTATAGATAGAGAAGAAAAAGACAACCTAAAAAAATTAACAGATGATATGAGTGAGAATTTCATAGAAGTAGAAATTCAAGTTCAATGAATCTGTGAATTCCCAAGTTCATTCATAGCCTGGGAAATGCAAATAAAAGGAATAATAAGATGCTATTTTTAAGCCATGAGATTGGCAGAAATTTAAGATTCAACATCCAGTCCTAGTAAGAACATGGATAAATGTGCATCCTAATGTGCTACTAGTCAAAGTGTAAATTGCTACAAACATTCTGGAAACTAGTCTGGTAATATCTATTAAATTAAAAATGAATGGACCTTTTGAACCTGCCCAGTTTGGAAATCATTACCATAGAAATAAAAGTTAGTATATAAGAATATGTATGTTTTTTCAATGGGATATTAAGCAGTTATTTAAAATTATTTAGTTAATAGCTGTTCACATGGAAGAATACCCAGGATACACTGTTAAAAGGAAAAAGAAGTTATAATATAATGTGTTCTAAATGGCCTCATTTTATTAAAAACAATTGCAAAACTAAGAGCACCATTTAAAATTGGTTTATATGTTTGTGTATATTTATGTTAACATGAGGAAAATAGTGTATTGATCAAGCCATTAAAACTGATCTACACACAAGGATGAGAGTTTGAATGCAAAATTCATTTGCAATTTGAGAAAATAATTTAATAAAGTAAAACCTTAAATACAAAACGTTAATAAAAGTAAACATAGCATTTCTCGACCTGGTATTTATTTTAGTTTAATGAATGAAGTTGGAATCAAACCTTAATTTATTTTCTCAAAGACTACTTAGTTGTCTGAGCACCATTGATTGAATGACCCATCTTTTCACCCACTAATTTGAAATGTTATCTTTATCTTACTTGAAATCTCCATATTGACCCATGTCTTTCTAAACCACTACCACACTGTCTTCCTTTCTGTATCTTTATAAACCAATCCATTATATAACTGAAAAGTTGTATTACTCTTTATTATAATTTTCTTAGATACTATCAAATGAGCTTTGCCATATGAACTTGAGTATAATCTTGTCAAATTCCAAAAAATTTTGGCATTTGACTAGGATCCTATTTAATTTGCAGTTTTATTTAGGGAAAATCAGTATTTCACCATATTCAATAGTTCTTTCCCCAAAAAAGTATGTATTTTTATTTATTCACGTATTCTTTCAGAACATCAGAAAAGTTCTCGTTTTCTTCCTGTCAGTTTTGCACATTCTTTTTATTTGAGAATGGGTTATGCAGCTCTGAAATAAGCTACCTAATTCAGCTTTAATTGAACAAAACTAGTTTGTACACTAAGTTTGAGCCTGAATAATTCAGGAAACTATCAAACATACTTTAGTAACTGGAAACATGCATTAGTGGTTGGAGATGGTCCTTAATACAAAATGTATTCCTTATCTTTTACAATTTGTAAATAATGCCTTATTCTAAGTTCTTTGGTTTTTGGTCTTATTCTTCATTCTAACTTGCCTCATGCTAATCATTTTTCAATATATATGAAGGAAAAGGACACGGAACTGAAGTCAATCACAAGTTTTGTTAAATCTTTTAGGGAAGTTTTTAGATAGAATATAGTACATATCTTGATTTATAGCTTATTGAGTTACAGTGTGTCATATAATAAGCATTTAAAAATGTCTGTCTATATTTGAGGTAATTTCTAAGATAAGTATCTATGATAAAAATATTTTTAAAATCTAAAAGCGAAGACCACAACTATAGTATAATTGGAGTAGTATGATATCCCAAACCAATAAAGTAGTCTGACTTCTCTTTTTTTTTCAGTGTAGCAAAATTTTTTCAACAAATACTTATTCAATTCATTCAATAACATTTTTGAATGCTTAATATGCACCAGGAAGTATACTAGATGCTGAGAGTATAAAAATGACTACCAGTGAAGCATCTCTGCAAGTAATCCAGCAATTATAACTCAGGATGTAATATTTACAACTTTAGATGTCAGCCCAGGGTGTAGAACAGGCTCCTTGGCTGTTAGCTTTTGGTGAGATGGGGAATGTGGTGTGTCAGGAAAAGCTTCAGAGAAGTGAGGTGTAAGCTGAGAATTAAGAAAGAATAGGAACTAGTGTGTCCACGGTGGTGAAAAAGAGTCTGGCCAGATGCTTTAAGGTGAGAAAGAGTGTGATAGGTTCAGACGTCTGTAAGTGCTAGGCCAAGGAAGATGTATATTTGAATTTGATGTGCTTTTGTTTTTTGTGTTTTTTTTAATCCAGGAAATGGTAAAAAAAAAAAAAAATCCAATAATACCCCTGCTGTACATATATTTGCAAATGTTGAAAGAAAATTCAGTATTCATTAATGAAATGCCTATTGACAGAACAGATACAATTATAGCTATAGATTCTTAACCTACCAAAAGTTTAACTGTTATTATAGGAATCTCAAAACATCTTTGGTTTATGACTTCTTCTATATTGTCTTTTCTTTTTTTATCCTTAAGGCATTTAAAGATGCTGAAGCAATATTATATATTACCCAGATTTTTAAGAATGCACCTAAGAAAACAATTAAATGAATATGGTCTAGTTGAGTAACTGAGTAAGCTGCGTTTCATTGAGGAATATTTTCTTCCAAATGAGACAAGCCAAAAGAATTGTTATACACTTAACAATTTGAGCAATTTGAGCATTGCAGAAAAGTAAAAAGCTAAGATTTTACCAGGGTTAGAAAGGGCAAGCAAAATGGTCTTTTTGGCACAGGAAATACTCAGTATTCAAATAGTATCAATAATATTAAGTACATTTGTGCTCTCTATAGCAAACCCTTGTATTCTCAACATAAACTCTCTTTTCTCGTTATACTTTTTATCCTCAGTGCCTTCTCTGCAAATAGCCAAACTCATTCTGCTTCCTTTCCTTTATATAACTTCAGAGGTTGAAGGGTTGACCCTTCCTTCAGGAGCCTCCTTAAGGATCTTCTTCCATGTGAAGCTTTTGTTGAGCATTCTAACCCTTATCAATCTTCCCATTTTCTCAAGTACCAATAATATCAATAACATGCACCTTGGCATCATTCATCAGACAATGAATGAGTAGTGTCTACCCTGTGAGGTGCCATGCTAGGTGCCAGGGAAGCAATAATAAATAAGGCATGATGTCTTCTCTCAAGTTGCTCACAGTCTACTAAGGGACACAGACATGGAAAAAATTACAAGGAAAATGCTGTGTTAAATGTATTCAGGAAATGCTATTTGGAGGAGAAGAGGCTAGAGTCAGTCATACTCTACTTGTATTCACTTGTTCCAGGTGACATGTATTTTTCTGTAGATCTCTTCTTTGCCTCCTAAACTCATAGCAAATACTACAACACTGAACATCTAGGGGCCTATTGAGTAGAATGTTTAAATATCCATGAAAGAAGTGCACCTGGGTGGCTCAGTTGGTTAAGCATCCGACTCTTGATCTCAGCTGAGGTCTTGGTTTCAGGGTCGTGAGTTCAAGCCCTGTGTTGGGCTCCATGCTGTGTGTGGAACCTACTTAAAAAAATTTCTTTCTTCATGAAAAAAAACAATGTCTTTGCAATTTTTCTGTAAATCAAAAGTATTCTAAAATAAAATGTTTACTTTAAATGATAACACTAAAGACTATGTCTAAAGAGAGGTAATATTTGTAAATTGCTCAAATTCCCATCCATTCCACATATATTTTCCCTCCTAATATTTTTGAGTCAGAGTTTATCACCTCTTACACACATCCATTTTTTTTACTACAGTTCCCCTACATCTTTCTAAATTAGTTAAAACCTGAAAGATGATGCAAATTGATTAACAAGTAGTAGCTTGAACTTGAGCACAAATTCCAATTTTGAAGAATAAGTGTGTATCCATTTTTAACATTATAGCTTAGAAATATCTTTTGGCTACGTGTGCATATGAAACCTAAATGCTGGATGTCTGACTGCTAGACCAGTTTGACCCTTAAAAAAAGAGATTTGTAGTTCTTTGTAGAGGTTACCTCAGATAACAGAATACTCTCCACATTATGGCATTTTTCTTGCACCTGCTAGAATGTGCTTATATCAGTTTCCTATTGCTGCCATAACAAATTAGCTCAAACTTAGTGGCTTGAAACAACACAAATTTATTATCTCACAGTTCACAGGAGTCAGAAGTCCAAAGTGGGTCTTAGTGGCTAAAAATCAAATATCAGTAGATCTGAGTTGCTTCTGGTAGTTCTAGGGGAGAATTTGTCTCCTTCCTTTTCCAGCTTTAAGAGACCACCCACATTCTTTGTCTCATGGCCCCATTCCTCCATCTTCAAAGCCAGCAACAGTGAGCTGGGTCCTTTCCACACTGCCATCTCTCTGGTTCTCTCTCTTCTGGCTCCCTCTTTCACAAATGAGGACCCTTAGGATTACATTGAGCCAACCTGGATAATCCAGGATAATCTCCCCATCTCTAGGTTAGCAGATTAGCAACTTTAATGCCACCTGCTTCCTTAATTCCCATTTGCCACGTTACCCAACATATTAAAAGTTTCCAGGAATTAGAACATGGTTATCTTTGGGGGGGCTATTATTGTGTCTGTCACAATGTTAATAAAATTTCTACTCTCCTCTGGTAGGACAAGACAATACCAGCTTTTCAGGATCCCACAGAGAGTAGAAACAACACTCGACACATTGTCTGCCCCCAGAAAATGCAACACCATGAGTGGTATAATGAGTAACGAAAACCTTTACCATTGGGGATTGGGGATGCTCTCTTTCTCAGGAAGTACATCTGTTGAGTCTGCTTTGTGTGTGATAAGGCTCACTGGGTTAAAAAGCAAAATAACCTGTCTGCAGTGTTCTCTCTGGAACTCAATTTTAACAACTTTAATGATGGAGTATTAGTCAAGATTTTATTGTTTGGTTATCAGATTAAAGCCCATCTTGACTAGACGTTGCTATTAAGAAAATTCAGGTACTGTATCTGTGCAGTGGATTGGATAGCAACATTGCTTTAGCAGGTTTTTATGCTGGTCATGAGTTTGGGCCTCATTAATGATAGGCTGAAGATTAGTTTAGACATTCAACATGAATTTGTTGAATACTACTGTCTTCAAGGCCGTGAGCTAACAAGTGGGGATTCAGAGGAAATAAAGACTGATGTAGTCTTATCTACATAAACTTAACATTTTACTAGGAGACAGAGATGAAACTCTAATCATACAATGAATCAGCAATGAAACTACTAATCATATAATGAATTATTTAATTAGAGCTGTGGCCCATGTTGTAAAGAAGAACAAAGCTCTCGGGCGCCTGAGTGGCTCAGATGGTTAAGCGTCTGCCTTCGGCTCAGGTCATGATCCCGGCGTCCTGGGATCGAGTCCCGCATCGGGCTCCCTGCTCCTTGGGAGCCTGCCTCTCCTCTGCCTCTCTCTCTCTGTCTCTCATGAATAAAAAAAAAAAAGAAGAAGAAGAACAAAGCTCTCTATATCCAGTAATTCTCCAACTATCATCAATTAGGTTAGACGGAGGTGCTCACAAAAAGGAAAAGCAAGCATTAATGAAGTGAACATTTTACCTGTTTAGTTCACCACTGTGTATGTATCACTTTGCACAGTGCATGGCGTTTACTAGAAACATTAAATATTTACTAAATGGGAGAGGATGCTAGAATGGAAAAACCAGTGTGTGTTTATTAAGAATTATATTATTAAAAATGTATAATATTTGGACAGCAGAGCAGCCTTACCTAAACCACATTTCCCATAGGTTGATACAGAGGGGAAATAACCATCTCTGTTGAGCACCATACCCCTTCCTGCTGATGCCGGGTCTTTATTGCCCCCTCCCCCCCCCCCGTTTTCTGAGCCCCCCCTGGAGTCCCCGAGCCAATAACAGCATGACATATCTCTGATAATGGAGGGAATAGAGCTGGCATGCTCAAATCTAGGGTAGGAGTAAAATCTAAGGCCTAAACTCACTGAAATCATACATAAATATAGCAGCAAGTCTGAGAAGGGACTAAGATGAGAACCAGAATAGAGAGGGAACAGAGCTAGCAAGTTCTGGTGGGAGGGCAGGCACAAAAATTAGAAATATGGTTGTTAACATTTGTTTAATTGCATTTGTCCAGAACTATACTCTTCTGTCTCAGGTTGTCTTATGAATGTCATAAAACCTACAACCCATTTTGATCTACCACAGACTATCCGGACCCTTAAAATCTGGTAACTGACAACACTTGCCTTCAGAAAAGGAGGTGTGGAATGAATGACAGGGATGTTTTCTTCTAAATTACCATGAAATGAACCTAAAAGTAAGCATATAAGAGGGAAACAAAAAGCTTTATTCCTGTTATTTTCAAAATATGTATAATTTTTAAATATAGTAAAAAAAAAAAAATTAACCCTATGGTCTTCTCACCTTACATGTCACATCTCCTCCAAAGAAGAAATTAATTGTAGCCTTTCTTATTTTCCTTTCCTATACTACTTTTTTTTTTTATTTTGTCTTGGAAGCATTAAGAAAGGCAAACTAGTCTCACAGTTCTTTCAAAGAGAAAATAACCTTGAAGTCAAACAAAGAATGTCTATCATCTAAAGTAGAAATGAAGATCTGATTAAAATCAGAATTCCCATCACTACATCTCTACTCACCACACCAAAATCAGGAGCTATTGATTCCTTTAATTAAAAAAGACCTGATATGGAAATACTACATTGAGACCAATCCCACATGGACAAGTCTGTCAGGATTTTTATTTTTTGGCTCATACCTCAGAGATAGACATACTTAAATTTCAATTAAATATTACAGGGCCATGATGCATGCTCATCCACTGAAAAATCCCAAGGGGAAGAGAGTAGGAACAAGGGAAGAGAAATGTGGAAAAGTGAGTAGACTCTCATGTGTGAAGGGGAAAATATAGTAAGAGCCCAAAACACAGAAAATAAAGAAAAAAAAAATAAAGCAAATCATTAAAATCATGGTGAATGATTCAGTAATCATTCAAATCTCCAAAAGTGCATAGCCAAAATATTATTACTTGAAGTTTACAGTGGGTATAGACATGTGCTAAATACCAGCATGTAAAGATTATTTATGTATTAACCCTAAAAATCTGAATAGACCTTGTTTATTTTGACTCCTTGTCTCTCTAATACTGTCATTCTATAGTTAATATTAAAGATAGACTTCTGCTAAGTAATAGTGTATGGTCATTCTTTCTCTCTTTCTTTCTTTCTTTCTTTTTCTAATAAGCAGTAATAACTACAATTCAAAGGAAGTACCACCTTTGTTGGCACCAATTAATGACTTTATGTAGGCTTTCTCTTTTTCATATATTAGTATTCATTACATAAATATGGAAGCAAAGTAAGAAAAAGGGGAGTAGGAATTGGAAAGAGAAAAAAGGCAAGAACATAGGAAAAAGAAGAGCAAAGTATGTCACTTCATAAATGGACCTGGTCATTAAATTTTCGTGGCAAGTTATTTCAGTTTTACATTTCAAGTACTTAAAGTATTTTAAAATACTCACACTTCTTCTGTTTATTAAATGGCAAACTGGTTTAATGTTCTTTGGTCTGGGACCATGATGCTGACATCTAAAGCAGAGCCAATTCTCTACACTTACAAAACTGTCCTAAATATCTATTTCCTCCATGTATTATTAATAATAAATTTTTCTCTCCCTGGGACCAACTCTTTTATATTTGCACACAGGACAGTGCTTACATGCAAAATGCAGCATAAAAGGGATAAAACTACTGCAGTAACTTGCAAAATTCTGAATGTAAAGTAAGGAAGGCATAAAATAAACAAACCTACAAGAAATGATAAAAAGCAAATGGAAGTAAATGAAGAAACAAACTGTGAAACAGGAAAAGATGCCCAGAAAACAAGGTGTGGATCAATTTGCTAGAAGAATGATTGTGAACTGTTCCAGACATGACATCTGGTCACCTCGGTTGTTTCCATTGGAAAGACTGATTTCACAGAACTTTGTCAATGATTTCTCTCCCTAAAGGACCATGGCTGATTGATTAATCTGTCAGATAAACTATAAACATTTCAAAGGCATTTCTTCTAGTGTGTTTGTTGTACCTTAAAGCTCAAAAATATTCAGTCAATTCAAAATTTTCTTTACAGTCTACCAAAATGGTACAGAGGGAAAATATCACTGTGTATTACCATCCAGTAAAAAAAAAAGAGAGAGAGAGAGAAAAGAGAGATTGAAATCATTAATTTTTAGGGGTATGGTTTATGCCAGGAATGGGCCAGCAACCCTGAACCCGCAATTGAAAGATGACTCCAAACTTTGCTGTGAAAGAGAGGAGAAGGTAAAGGGGTCAATGCTCAGAGACGAAGACCCTTTGCTCTCCTTTGCTCCCGCTTTTATCGGTCCTTCAGGATAATCACAAATCCTTATCACTGTTTCTCAAGCACGTGATATGTGACAAGGGGTCTTACGGGAACTAGGAGGATCTGTTTACCAGGAAAGATAATATATGCTAATCTGCATGTTCTTTGAGTTCTGCTAAACATAGGCTAAGGAACAATGCATACATCTCTTAGATCACAGGGCGGCTGTTTGGGCTAAGAAAGCTTTGGGGAAGGCAACTCCCCACGGCCCTCCAAGGGCAGAGTGGTCACTCAGGCCGGGGCATTCCAAAGGCCTACTATGCTCTTTTCCGAAAACTTCCCTCACCCCCAGCAGCCTCTGTGTTAACATTTTAGCAAGCCAGGTATTATGGCTGATTTCATGCTCTACATTAACCCCAACAGATTTATATATCAATTAATTGATCATTTTCAATTTATAGTCTTCACCACAATAGAGAAGGAACACTCCTTAGAAAAGAGAAAACAATTTGAAATCACGGAATGTGTAAGTTTCTTAGCTCTGATTCTTAAAGATCTGAGGAAGCCATTCACAATGAAGATGGCTGCAAACAAAAGACTATGCTCCCTTTCTCTTCACCAACAGCAGAGAGGATCCTTTTAAATGTCCAAGATCTGGTTCACAGAAGAGTTCATTGCAAAACTAAGAGGTTAAAATTAGGAGCAAATTCTCCCTGTGGTCATACTGTTCTAGGAATCTATTGCAAGAGAGTTGAGTTTTATGGTCATAAAAGTGATCATAAAAACTTTCTGGGCAAATGTCAACATAATTTCACACTAAACAGATAAAGGAGGAAAAAAGCACTGCAAAGGGGAAGGATGGAAAAATAGTTCACAATTTGTCAAAAATATAGATAATCGGGCTTTTTTATTTATCTATTTTTTACCAAAGGAAGGAGGGGAGGTGAGGAAGGAATGAAATGCAACAAGAGAATGAATTGTCTACTCTGAAGGTCTTAATTGAAAGTATTCCTTAGGTAGTTAAGACCATCAGTGATAATATCATAACAAAACAACAACAATTAAAGTTTAAGGAGAGTGTACTAAGGAATGTTTTCCATGCAATTTTCTATTTAATTTCCAAAATAGTGCTATGAAATTTCCATTTTTCTACTATAGAGAAACCTAGATACTTAAAGTTTAGATAACCTATAACTGAGTTAATGACGGGTACTGATATATTAGCTATGTATGTATGAAAATTGAGGGGACCCCCAAGTATCAGTCAGGGACTAAATAAGAGACAGCAGGAGTTACTTGAACAGGGAAGTTTAACAAAGAATTATTAACTAAGAGTAGGACATTGATAAGGGGTACAGAAAACTCTGAAGAACACAGGAATAGCAGAATAGGGAGGGACCACGAAGTCTGGGCTGAGGGAGAGCTCACTAGGAAGGAACGAATGTGGAGGAGCCAAATCGGCCAGGCTGAGATCCAGACCTCTCAGAAGGGAGTGCGGCTGCGGTCTCCACCCCCCCCACCCCACCCCCACCCCGGATGGCAGAGGAGACTGCTAAGGACTGGGGCTGGGGCTGGGGGGGGCACAAACAGCCAGCTGGGAGGCCAGGGAAACTCGGGAGTGTGTGCACCACTGAGTCTGCCTATACTTAGCACAGAAACCACTAATTGGCACCTGTGTGTCACACAGCCATGCCACAGGACCAAGAAGGAAATTAGGAAATTGGAATCTTGGGAAAGAGGAGGAGAAGCTCCTGCCTCTTCCCCTGTTCCCTCCAACACCCTCACTTGTAAGGTGAACGTTGTGCTCCTGGGAAAATGAAGAAGCCCTGAGAACGTCCAGCCCTTGTATCACAAAGGGCAGAAGGGATAGATTTTAAGCTGAGAGTCCATAAATTGATAACTGGTACACTCTATGATGACAAACACAGCTTTATTTTCAAATGCATCACTGCAGAGAATTTTCATATTTCCAAAAATAATCTGGGGTTAAGCCACTTCAGATGTTTTTTAAATCTTGGTTATTTCTGCATTTATTTTAATTGGTTTATATTGGAAAGGGGAAGGCCCAATTCTGTGAGAGTTTCATATATGGTAAGGTATGCTTCAAATAAGAGTTAGAGGGAAACGTGCTTTTTTAAATGCCAAGGAAATGGCAGTGGCCACTAGGTTCTCCAAGTGCACAAGTTATTCATCCTTGCCTTGGTGGTGAGAATTTGGATCCTTGAATCTCCCTTGCTGGAGGACTTGGGCTAGATCTGTTCTATTTCTTCTCTTCCTCCCTACTCAACACTCAGTGTCTCTCATTGTCTCAAGTCTGATGTTTCTGTTCCAGCACTTGTGTCCATAGGAGAACAGTCTGTGCCCTGGTCTCTCACTTGGGCCAAAGCCATCACCCTAATGATAGGGTGGGTTAGGTGTTTTTACTGAGAGTAGTTTGAATAAATATTTGTATCAGTTGGTACATATTATAACACTCTCCTCACCTGCAACTGAGACAACAAATATCCTACCATAAAAAATCAGCTATATAATACCCTGGTGGTGCCCAGTCCCTCACTTGCAGGCAAGAGGGGATTGGTGCCCCAGTTTCTTACTGGTTATACACCAAAAATATTAAATAGACATATAAAATTATAGAAAAGTTAGCAGGAAAATACAGTAAAATATTTTTCAGTTATGTAGATCAGTGATAATTTTCTCAGCTTTGGAAAAATAAAGAAGTCAGGAAGGAAAGATTGACAGTTTCAAAATTCCAGAAGCATTTTTGTATTCTTTGGGTAAGTATCTAGTAGTGCAATTGCTGGATCATAGGGTAGCTCTGTTTTTAACTTTTTGAGGAACCTCCATACTGTTTTCCACAGTAACCTCACCAGTTTGCATTCCCACCAACAGTGCACAAGGGTTCCTTTTTCTCCACATCCTCGCCAACACCTGTTGTTTCTTGTATTGTTGATTTTAGTCATTCTGACAGGTATGAATTGGTATCTCATTGTACTTCTGATTTGCATTTCCCTGATGATCAGTGATGTTGAGTATTGAGCATTTTTTTCATGGGTCTGTTGGCCATCTGTATGTCTTCTTTGGGAAAATGTCTCTTCACGTCTCCTGCCTGTTTTTTAACTGGATTATTTGTTTTTTGGGTGTTGAGTTGTATGAGTTCTTTATATATTTTGGATACTAACCCTTTGTCAGAAATGTCATTTGCAAATATCTTTTTCTATTCCATAGATTGCCTTTTAGTTTTGTTGATTATTGCCTTTGCTGTGCAAAAGCTTTTTATTTTAATGAAGTCCCAATAGTTCATTTTTGTTTTTGTTTCCTTGCCTCTGCCCTATCTAGGTAAGAAGTTGCTATGGCTGATGTCAAAGAGGTTGCTGCCTGTGTTCTCCTCTAGGATTTTGATGGTTTCCTGTGTCACATTTAGGTCGTTCACCCATTTTGAATTTATTTTTGCATATGGTATAAAAAGGTGGTCCAGTTTCATTCTTTTGCATGTTGCTGTTCAGTTTTCCCAGCATGGTTTATTGAAGAGACTGTTTTTTTTCATTGCTTTGTTGAAGATTAATTGAACATATTGTTGTGGGTTCATTTCTGGGTTTTCTGTTCTGTTTCATTGATCTATGTGTCTGTTTTTATGCCAGTACCATACTGTCTTGGTAAGTACAGCTTTGTCATATAACTCGAAGTCCGGAATTTTGATGCCTCAGCTAACTGGAATTTATATAAAAAATTTTTTTAAAAATCCAGAAGCATTATTATAATGAAAACAAGCAAAACTAAGTCATGAAGGAAAGCAGATCCTGGTAAATGTAGATGTTCATGTATGACAAAGAATGAATGACCCTATTAGGCATAGATTTCTTTTGGATTTATTAGGAAATATCAAGAACCCCAGAAGATAGGTATGTAAGAATTATGAATAGATTATTATTAACCAAGGAAATACAGTATTTCATCCTCACTGCTAAACTTAGAAATGCATATAAAATCAATTAAAATACCATTTAACACTTCTAAGTTGGGGAAGGGGAATTCCACTCAGAGCTATTTATATAGGGAGATAAACAGATATACATTGCTTGTGGAATTTTGAGTTTGCAAAACCCTTTAGGCAAGTAATATAACAATATGTGAAAAGAACAAAAAATGTTCATTTTGTCCCAGGAATGTCATCTCTGGAAATCTGTCATCAAGATAATTGAATGGAAGAAAGAGATCCATAGGTAGAAAGGAGCTCATCACAGTGTTGTAAAATAATAACCACACACACATACACACACACATGCACACACACATGCATGCACACACACATACTCTACAATTTTAGATTAACACATAGCAAGAAAGAAATACTATGCAAACATATAATTTATAAGTTTGAAGACTATGTAGAAAAGAAAGACTATGTAGAAAATCCAGCATAGACAAAGTTTGTGATATAAAGTAAATGGAAAAAGAAGAAACATAAATGAAGGGAAGAATTTATACCATGTTTGTAATTATATAATATATACTCTTCAAAACACCGGCAATTAATTTGTAAAACTAAAAATCATGTTAAGATGCTGAGATTATAAGTAGTCTATTTGTCTAACATTTTAGCAATTTTGTACTGGTCTTAAGTAAGATTTACCAAAAAAAGAAGCCAGTTCTTTCTGAGATTTGTTTCTGGTAAGGTAAATCATTTGTCATTCTCAGCACTGTGCTAAGAAAATTTTAAGAGTTTTGACTGCTGTGGAAATAAATAACTTCACATTTTAGTTTACACTAAACCCTTGTAAAATTTTGATCTACAGAGAGGGAAAAATCTTGGAGAGAACAAAAAAGAAGGGCAGATCTCTTCCCATTGAAGGGAAACCCAAACTGTCATCAAGTCCCCAAAATGCCACATTTCTCTCTGCTCACTTAACTATATAAAAGGCAAAGTCAAGTCATGAGGACAAGGGAGCTGGAATGCATGTGAAATTATCAGAGCACCAGCATGTCAAAGAAAAGAGCCCCAAGTCACTCTCTGAGCTAAAGTACCTATAGGTCCAGCTACAAGGAACTGCAAAAACTTCTAATACTGCACAGACCTGACCTGAAGCTCCAGAGACTCTTTAAATGCCGACAAGGATTTTGACAATAAAGTGCAAGAAATAGTTACATGAATTCCAAGAAAAATAAACAAGTGACTAAATTGTAGATATGCCTAGGGATTTCTTGTTAGGAGCTGATAACAATACTACTCAACTGTTATTTCTCACCTTTTAAGCATCACAACATGAAAGTGATTTTTTTTTTATTAATTTAGCTTTTAGTTTTGTCAAAAATAAGCATACCCATAATTTAAGGAGTCAAATAGTTCTATAAAGATGGTTTATTAAAAAGTAGTATCTTTTTGTGTGTCCCATTTCCTCTCTCTCCAGAGGACTCATTTTACCTAAATCTTTTCATATTTGCTTCTTTATCTCCAAATAATTGCTCATAGTGATATTTTTAAATTTTATTTCCATTTTTGGGCACTATGAAGTAAGTAGGTAATGCCCATCCTCCCCCCCCAACACATACGTTCACATTTCCCAACCTTCTAATCTCTGAATTTGGTTAAGATAAATAATTCTCAGTTTTACTTTACTAGATGCATGATAGTCATGAGATATGTTCTCTAGCATAATTATTTTTATTTTCCTGAACAATATTTTGTTTTCCCTATAGCAAATTTTTCCCTCATTTGCTTGCTTACTTACTATTAACTTAACCCCCTAGATCTTCCCCAGATACGTAAGCCTTTCCTTAATACACTGAAACAATTATTATATTAATTTCATTTTTCTTAAAGAAATCTTCTCCAGAACCATTTGCTCTGCATTAGCCTGGTCATCTTTTAACCCTGATGCATTGTTATTTTGGGGGGGATCTTCTCTCGCTGATATCTTGAGCATTTCCTTTGCTTCTATTCTGTTTTTGATCCCTGTATTTTTCATTCCCTGTTTTCCCCTAGTTAGAAATAAAAATTGTAGATAGGAAATAATTTTCCATCAGAATTACTGAGCTATTGCTTAGTGATTTCCAGTGTGTTTATTGAGATTATCTAATGCCATTCTGATTGTTGAAATACTAGATCTCTTGTCTGTACTATTTGGAAATTTTAGAATAGTGGGCATCCCAGCGGATCCATTTCCTCCAGCGTGCTGTACACCTGTGGTGTGGGGGGTTACTTTCAGTCTGGGAAGTGATGCCCCTTTCTACGTATTTTCCTTGAGTTGTATCTTTGATGACTTTTCTATTCTCTGCTTTCTATTTTCTCTCTTTTGGGCAAATCATACTATTTTTTATATTGGACAACCTGGTGTATCCTCAGATCTATTTCTAGAGTACATAAAAGATGACTGGAAACTCTGTGCCTGTCAAGGGTCTTTCTATTTGCAGGCTTCACTTATAGACCATTTAGTTGGAGAAACCTGGATATCAGTATGTTCTTATCTTGGGCTTGTCAGAGCTGCCTGAAAGTACATACTTATCTCCCAGGTACAAGAAAATGGCTGGGGAGGTTTTCTTTAAGGTATTTGCCCCCAGCACTCTGCTTTATACTTTCTGGAGAATAAACTCTAGTGTTCAGTCTGGAATGGATGAGCTAAATTAGGGAGAAAAACTAAGTGTTTAATTTCCTCTTAAGCAGATTACTTAATTTAGGTTATTTCTCACATTTCCCTATCCTTGGCTTGAGAATCATATCCTCTGATCTGATAAGTTAGTAATCACTTACCCACAACTTTCCAGTTTCCAATGCTCTCAACAGAAGTAGTATTATATCTTGTTATAAATCTGTTTGCTAGTTTTAATGGGATTTTACAGAGAATAAAGGTAAATGGGACTGTTCACTTTGCCATCTTTAACCAGAAGTTGAAATGACTATTTAAGAGAATGAAAAGCCACTCTTAGTGGGGGGAAAAAAGTGTAATTGTGCCTAGGCATTTCTCTCTATAAATTTCCCCTTCTTATCCAGCATTGATACTTTGGGAATAGCACTTCTGAATAATTGCACCCTGTATCCATTAAAAATTTTTCTCAATAACAAAGCAGAAATAAAACCTTAGTTTTGAACTAACCACAATATTCACCCCTCTGCTTAGCCAGCATTGGCCTTCTGAGGAGAGACTCCTAATAGTGCTAGTATTTGGTATCAACCACCAAGCACTGCCTACTCACTTTGTGCTTAAGTGTGTAAACATACATGAGGTTTTCTATTAGTGAGGTGATATATATCGAATATTATTTCTGCTATCTTCCATGAAAATAGTTCCAAAAAGAGATTTTAAAAGGGGTCTAGTACTTCTGATAGAGCACGGAGGAACATCGTCTTTGGAGATCATTTAGAAAAGCTCAGCAGAAGAGAGTAAGAAAGAGGACCATCCGGAACATCCATTTGCTTTGCATATGGTACAGTGAGTGAAGGCTTGCTTATAGGTTTGAATTTGCTACAAGCAGCACTATTCTTTTAAGCAGAATGTGCTTTATGGTGACAATTATTTTAGGAAATGTTTTTTTTTTTTTTTTTTGCCTCACTTCATTTGAGGGGAAACAAATGGAAGGCATTAAATTGGGAGTAGGTGTATTTCTTTTGTAAAATATGGTTTCAGCAATGCTAATTAATATTGCCAAGCTTAGCTATCCCTCTATTCTATTTGTTTAATGTAATAAAATTATAATTGAATGGAAAGACATTTTGTTTCCTATCTCCTTCACTACTGGGGGGGAGGGGTGTAAGGCAATGACTGTTACTAAAACATTACTTCAGAGGCGCCATGACAGCAGCAGAATCGCTACTAAGGAAAGTGTCTAGTGGAGATCTGTAACCACTTCAGTACGATGCCATTAAACCAGCTAAACACACAACATGACCACAGCATCCGAGCAGAACATCGCAACACCAAGTCCCGGGGCTTATCCTCTTTAGAAACACTGTCTCTGTCTCTGTCCATGACATAGTAGAGCTGATCCAAATGTCTCCACCAGTGTGAATATCAAAGGGACATAGTGAATGATTTAAGCATATAAAGAATGCTAATGAGTGAAACACTTCTGCTGCTTACATTCCATCTTTTTTGTGTGGTTAATTCCTGGAATTATCAATAGTTGTTACAGTACAACTACTCCGCAGATGTCTCTGCACTAAACAGAATTACTAAATTATGTTACCAAATAAAAAAATATATTCAATTCTCAAACTTAAGTATCCTGAGGATGTTTTATTATGCACTAAAATTTGAGATAGCCATCCTGAAAAAAACTTTTTTGATGTGAAAAGGATTTGCCTTGTATTTTTTAAGATTTGTTTCATTTGGCACACAATGGCCAGTTATTTTATTTGGAAAAATGAAACAGCTATATTTATAAATGCAAATAGGTATATATTCTATATTTATATGTATATTTATTTTTTTCAGCAAAGTAGTAAATCTAGTGAGACTTCCTGTGTAAATTTACCAACCCCACCGAAGCCTATCTCTCTACCATCCAAGATAACCCATGCCTCTCACTGTGTGTCAGGCTTTGATTTGGAAAAGAATGGAGAATGAGATTATGTCATCATGTGGAAAAGAGAATTTAAATCATCTTAGATAGGCAACAATATTCATTATAAAATACCAGAAACTTAAATCACGATTCCCCCTTATTTTCTTTTCTTAAAATGTGCGCAAGCTGGTAGCCTCGCTGAGCACGTGTCACACACTGCCTTTTCAAAAGTGCGCTCCCTGCTAGAGATCGAAACTGTAGAGAATGCTAATGGAAAGACAGGTTCTCAAGTTCTTCTGTGGAGGCTGTTGCTCGCCGCAAATGAAAAATGCAGAACACAGCGCTCTGGGCTCTTTGGCCCATTCTGTTGAATTGAAAGGGAAAATTGAAAAGGTTCCAATTATTCCATTTATTACCTTAATGAGTTTTTATAACATGAAATGTATTATGTGATTAATGAGGATTTTATGTAGACGGTACATAAAAAAAGTCATCTGCAAAAAGCAAATAGCATTATTTTCTGGCTAGAGAAGGTGAAAATGAAATGCAAAATAAGGTTGATTGACTTAGATTTAATATATAAAAGGTAGCACTAGTTAATAGAGTATTGATTAAAGATATAAAAAGAGTAATAGGAAAATCTAAGTCAGAAGAAAAGATGTTTATTAATCAGTCACCCTGGGGACGTAGAACAAGGATATTTGATGAATTGTCACCATCTCTTTTTATATCTTGTTTCTTTTTTTCTGTAGACATATCAAATTCACACACTACCATCACAGCAATGGCGTGAATCCTCACACAAAAGTATTATTTTGAAAAACTCTTAGTTTATTTTAACATCTTAAATGGGACTGAACTTAACATTAGGAGCAGGTACCAAAAAGTTGGAGATAATACTTAAAACACATTGGCCTGATTTAGTCACCTCATTCAGAAACAAAACTATAGTTGAAAAATAGAGAACTGTATCTGTAATCTGTATGTTAATCCATGTAATAATAATTTTACAAATATTTTAAATATATGATTGATTAATATATGAAATTAATAATGTAACTTGTTTTGAGCACCCGGGTGGCAGAGTCGGTTAAGAGTCTGCCTTCGGCTCAGGTCATTATCCCAGAGCCCCGGGATCTAGCCCCACATCAGGCTCCCTGCTCAGCAGAGAGCCTGCTTTTCCCTCTGCCCCTCAACCCATTCATGCTCTCTCACTCTCTATCTCTCTCACTCTCTCTCAAATAAATAAAATCTTAAAAAAATAATATAACTGTTTCTATAAAATACTTGTACATAGAACCGTCTTTATAATATACCAAATTGTAAAACAATTATTAAATCTTAGGAAAATGCTTGGTTTTCTAATTGAATTTATCTTCTCTTCCCTTTTACTAGGTGTTGTACTCTTCACACACAAGAAAACTTATGCCCTCAACATACACACACACACACGCACCCACACACACACACACTCCAGCTCCAATTCAATTTTTAGCACTGTTAAAGAGAAGAAAGCCACAAGCAGCTTCTCCCCAGAGTGATGCAAAAGCAATTCTGAAATCTAATTCAGGAAAATATTTAACTACTTTATATACAACAATTTCCTTCTTTGTTTTCCTCTAAATCATGACACATAAATGATGGGTAAGTCCCTAAGGATTACACTTTTGCTCTCAAGAGAATATGTCATGGAGTGTATACCATTCTGCAACTCACAAATCTTGGAAGTGAACAGAATGATGTGGGGGAAAATCACCCTACTTATAGTAAAATGTGTTAAGCATTTTGTTCTTTTTCTTGACCCACAGATAACTTTGTCCCATGCTTGGCAATTTGAGTCTAAGCAAGATCAGCAAGTCTGAAAAAAGGGTCAATCGATTCTACTCTATGTTTATATATGGCCAAATAAATGGACTCTGATCCAGCACATGGTGAATGGCCAACTTAACAATCGATCCAATTGGCAATCCAGTCAGTTGGCCCAAGAAACATCTAGCTAGAACCAATAGACAGCTCAAGGGAAAATACATTAAATTAATATATTATGTCCTACTTGGGTAGGTGTTTTTTAAATGATAGAAACAACAACAAAAAAATACAGTAATGCGTTCTATTTATTGATGATGGAAAAACAGAATTAAGAGTTGTATTACTTCTGCTCATAAATAGGATCCCACATAGTTGAAATGGTATAATAACAGAGTAAAAATATTTGCTGGATTGGTATTTTAAAAGGATTTTAAGCTTGAAATAAAAAACAAATACAAACGTGGCATTTATGGTAAAAAGAAATTTATAGCACATCTCTATATGTTTGTCTTTTATAGTCAAGGGTAATCATTCTTGCCATTTACCTCCCAAGATGATAGAAACTAATAGCATTGTGTTGGGATAATTTTGAACCCTCATAAGAAAGCTGCTGACTATGGTTAACTATTATTATTAATCACTAACTATGCTCAGGATCAATATAGCTATGCATTAAATTTAGCTTGGCCTGAATTATGACTGAAGATATATTTAAACAGTTATGTGATGCTTTTACATAGCTGTGTGGACCATACAAGCTAAATTTTCCAGCTCAGTCCCAGTGTTAAATATTATATTTCATCGTCAGCACATGCATCCAGGTTTTATTTTGAAAAATTGAGTCACTTTTTATATTGGTGATACTCCATGATTTACACTATTTATCTGCTATATTATAATTAAAATTTCCTCTTGCTGCTTTACTAAGTACAGTGCCATATGGAAATAATATGGAAGTGCCATATGATTTCCAAACTTCATGAGCATAGATTGTTCCTTTTATCTAATTAGTCTAAAAGTTAGCATAAACAATAAAAGATAATACTACAGTGTTTGCCATCTTTCCTTCTTCTGTATAGTCATCAAATTGTTAAATCACTAAATTATAGTATACACAAAATCAATCAATGTTTAGTCTAAAAGTGTGGGCAAAGAGATTTTCCTACAACTGGTACAGGAAATACCTTCACACAGGATATATTAGGAACATGGTATGTAAAAACATGTAGCTACTCATAATAACTTGAGTTTGTGGTATTTTTAATAGTTTACAAAGTACAGGCATACTTTGGAGATATTGAGGGTTCGGTTCCAGCAAAAAAGCAAACATCACAATAAAATGAGTCAAATGAATTTTTTTGGTTTCCTAATTCATATAAAAGTTATGTTTATACTATTTACTGTGGCTTATTAAGGATGCAATAGCATTATGTCTAAAAAAAACAATGTACATACCCTAATTAAAAAATATTGCTACAAAACACTAACCATCATCTGAGCTTTCAGTGAGTCGTAACTATTTTTCTGGCGGAGGGTCTTGCCTTGATGTTGATGACTGCTGACTGACTAGGGTAGCTATAGCAATTTCCTAAAATAAGACAACAATGAAGTCTGCCACATTGATCTTCCTTTCATAATCAATTTTTCTGTAGCATGTGATAATGTTTGATAGCATTTTACCCACAGCAGAATTTTCAAAGTTGGAGTCAATGCTCTCAAACCCTGCGGCTGTTTTATCAACTAAGTTTGTAGAATATTCTAAGTCTCTTGCTTTCATTTCAATGGTTTTCACAGCATCTCCACCAAGAGTAGATTCCATCTCAGGAAACCACTTCCTTTGCTCATCCATAAGAAGCAACTCCTCATCTATGACAGTTTTATCATGAGATGATAGCAATTCAGTCATATCTTAACGCTCTACATCTAATTCTAGTTCTCTTCCTGTTTCCACCTCATCTGCAACTAAGTCTTCCACTGAAGTCTTGAACCCCTCAAAGTCATCCATGAGGGTTGGAATCGTCTTCCAAACTCCTCTAAATGTTGATATTTTGACCTCTTTCAATAAGTCATGAATGTTCTTAATGGCCTCTAGAATGATGAATCCTTTCCAGAAGGTTTTCAATTTACTTTGCCAAGGTCCATCAGAGGAATCACTATCTATGGCAGCTATAGCTTTATGAAATGTATTTTTTAACTAGTAAGACTTGAAAGTCAAAATTACTTCTTGATCCTTGGGCTGAAGAATGGATGTTGTGTTAGCAGGCATGAACACAATACTAATCTCATTGTACATCTCCATCAGGGCTCATGGATGACCAGGTTCACTGTCAGTGAGCAGTAATATTTTGAAAGGAATCCTCCCCCACCCCCTCCCCAAGCAGTAGGTCTCAACAGTAGGCTTAAAGTATTCAGTAAACCATGTTATAACCAGATGTGCTCTAGTCTAAGTCTTGTTGTTCTGTTACAGAACACAGGTAAAGTGGATTTAGCATAATTCCTAAGGGCCCTAGGATTTTCAGAATGGTCAATGAGCATTGGCTTCATCTTCAAGTCACCAGCTACATTTAGCCCCTAAAGAGAGTCAGTCTGTCCTTTGAAGCTTTGAAGACAGGCATTGATTTCTCCTTTCTAGCTATGGAAGTCCTAGATGGCAATTTCTTCCAACAGGCTATTTTGTCTACATTGAAAATCCATTGTTTAGTATAGCTACCTTCATTAATTCTCTTAGCCTAGAACTCCTGAATAATTTATTGTAGCTACTACATCAGCACTTGCTGCTTCACCTTACACTTTTATGTTATGGAAATGACTTCTTTCCTTAAACCTCATGAACAAACCTCTGCTAGCTTCCAACTTTTCTTCTGCAGCTTCCTCACCTTCTCAGCCTTCATAGAATTGAGGAGACTTAGGGCCTTGGTCTAGATTAGGCTTTAGCTTAAGGGAATGTTGTGGCTGGTTTGATCTTCTATCCAGACCACTCAGACTTTCTCCATATCAACAGTAAGGTCTGTTTCACTTTCTGGTTTATCATTTGTGTGTTCACTGGAATAGCACTTTCAATTTCCTTTAAGAACTTTTCCTTTGCATTTACAACTTGGTTAACTGTTTGGTGCAAGAGACATAGCTTTCAGCCCATCTTGGCTTTTGACATGCCTTCCTCACTAATCTTTAATCATTTCTAGCTTTTGACTTAAAGTGAGAGATCTGTGACTCTTTCTTTCACTTGAACACTTAGAAGCCAGTATAGGGTTATTTTTTGGCTTAATTTCAATACTGCTGTGTTTCAGGGACTAAGGAGGCTTGAAGAGAGGAAGAGAGATGGGGGAATGGTCAGTGGATGGAGCAGTCAGCATGCACACAACCTCTACAGATGAGGTTCACCATCTTATATGGGTACAGATTGTGGTGCCCCCAAACAGTTACAATAGTAACACCAAAGATTACTGATCATAGATCACTATAAAAATATAATAATGAAAAAGTTTGAAATATTGCCAGAATTACCAAAATGTGACACAAAGACACAAAGTGAGAAATGCTGTTGGGAAAAATGGTGCCAATAGACTTGCTCAATGCAGGGTTGCCAGCAACCTTCAATTTGTAAAAAACAAACAAACAAACAAACAAAAAACCACCTGCAGTATCTCCAAAGTGCAATAAAGCAAAGCTCAATAAAATGAGATATGCCTGTAATTTCATATTTTTTTAACATTTTATTAAGACGAGCTCTGTAAGATTCCCACTTAAAAGAGATAAAGTTATTAAAGCAAGACTCTAAATGATGAGGTCTTGTCATTTCAGCCATGTCTGTCTGGGTCTTTAGAGAGATATTATGACTGACTAGTGGGGCAGACAACCAACTCCCAGTAAACAGTTTCCCCCAAGCTGCTGCTTAATGATTTTATCATTCTAAGTGGTAGAGAGGGAAATAAAGTCAAGATTCTCAAAGTTGGCCCAAAGAAAACTGGATGGAAGTTGAAAGAATGGATTATTCTGCAAATAAATTAATGGAGACCTTTTTTTAAATGTATACTCATGCCTTGTCTGGTTGTTAGGAAGAGGTTGGCTGATCTAATCAATAAGGAGGAAGCCAAAATAAGGAAATAAACCCTTTAAAAATAAGAGTGTGGTAGTGTTAGAACATGGACACAAATTCTTCAACACTCCACCCATCAAGAGATAGTGTCTATGCCCCTTCCCCTTGACAATTTAGGTGGAATTGTGACTGCTACCATCAGAGACTACAATGGACATAACACCAAATGATTTCTGAGGATAGTTCATATAAAACCATGCAATTTGCCCTCGTTTCATTGGAACACTTGCTTTTGGAGACCCAAGCTCCAAGTTTGACTACCTTTAAGTCTTCATGCCATGAAGAAGCCCAAACCACCAAAAGAATCATCCAGAAGTCTCCAGATGATTCCAACCCCCCAGACATTCAAGTCACTCACAGCCATCTGGGTCTTCCCAACTATGGCCCAAATATTGTAGAGACAAACTATACCCACTGTACCCTTTCTAAACTTCTGATTCACAGAACCTGGGAGCATAAGAAAATAGTGTTTGTTTTGTACCCTTAAGCTTTGGGATAGTTTGTTACATGGTAATAGATAACAGATATAAAGGATAATTTTGATATATGTCTGAACAGGGCTTTATTCCCCAATTCTTTATTGGAGTAAGAGTTTGGTGAAACAAGTAAGAGTCAGAGAGAGAGAGAGAGAGGGAGGGAGAGGGAAAGAGGAAGGGAAGGAGGGAAAAAAGGAGAGGGAGACCCAGTTTGCTTTATAATGGATACTAAGTAGCTAAGAGAGGCAGTCAAAAGTAGCAAGATAAAGTTTTGGTGTTTTTATAGCTGATTCCCTCTGGAAAATGTGAAGATCTAAATTTCCCCATCATACTCATTGTAAGGGCCAGAATGATCTGTTGCCTTTTCTGCTTCAATAACAGAAACAGAAGAACCTTGCTTATCCTTTAAAGAATGCAGTCAGAATCTTGGAGGGACAGCATCGTAGTAGAAAATGCAGAGAAACATGGAGGATGAGGGGGGAGGGAGAAAGAGGGGAGAGAGAGACTCCAAAATACACATCTGAGTTAGATGTCATGTGCACCAACAAATGAGTCTAGAAAATTTTGCACCATGTTCTAGGCTCATCTAGACTCATTATGATTCCTTCTGATAATGGTTACAGAAACATTAAGGGATATATTTTGGAAGATTCTTCTAGTACACTGTTAAGTAGCTGTTTTTGGAAATTAACTCCAGTTAATCAGTTTTAAAATCTGCCAGCAAAGTTGCTGAACTGTAAAAGAAGACTAAAATGAGAAAGTTGACATGGGTGAGGCTCTCGCAAGGAAACAGAGTGGCCACAACTAGCAGTTAGGGTGGCATCTCGGCCTCAGCTTCGGACTCAGAGAGCAGCAGGAGTGTTGGAGGGCAAGTCAGGGAAGTCTAGACTCAGAAGTTACACACCCTCACTTGCCAGTTTCTAACACCTAGTTCAGTGCTTCCAGCCATCTAGAAAGAAGAATAAAACAACCACAGTGAACTGAATTGGGTCATCTAGATACAAACAGGATATCTTGAGTTAAAAAAAAAAAATGAGTATAGGAATGGAAACTAATTTTAGTTGCTGTGAAGTTGTACAATCATCAAAGACAAATTCCACTTCCCCACTTAATTTTGGGGAGTTGAGATACAGTAAAATGTAGAGAGGAATCACCTAAAAGCCTAATCCAGCAGACTGCTATCAATTCTCAGAGAAAGCCACGTTTTTAGATTTTGGAGGCTTCACTTCTTTCTCACCAGGGGTTTCTAGTTCTTCTAGGAATCTCCTCTGTTTATTTGTAACTAAAAAAAAAAAAAAAAATCAGTCTTTAAATTTCATCTGACCAGGTCCCTGCTACACATAATAAAAAGAAGGTGATACTTTTAGAATCTGTTAACAAATTTCAGCGTAGAAAAGAAAATCATGTCTTGACAATGACAAGACCTGACATAGAAATAAAGGCAGAAATAAAGAAAACAAGACATTGTTTATTTGCATTTTAATAGAGTAAGAATCCCATTTTGAAAACTGCTGCAGTTTCGTTTTAAACCGAGCCATGTTTGAGTACACCCATTTCAGCATTTTTAAACACCTCTGTTTTCCATTAAACCACTGCACACATTTAATTTCCTCAATTGAAACTCCACTGAGATAACAACATACAGAAAAAAGCATGAGCATTTTGGGCAATCCACCGACAGACGTAATAGCATTCGTGGGGCATGTTCCATCTCAGTGCCCCAAAAAAGCACCGAATCTGACAAAACAGATTCTTACTCTCCTAAATGGACAGCCTCCACTCCACTAGCTCAAGATGACTACATAATATTACTACTTTTTAAAGGAGAGTTTCCTTTATATGTGCTTCCTTTCTCCTTGGCTCTAAACCAAATGAATTATGTTAGCTCCAGTATTTTATTTTGCCCAGTGACATTGTAAATCATACTGAACATCGAAACAATCTCTGTTGTTGAAATAGTTTTTACCAAATATTTACAACTGGTAATGTGAAAGGCTTGTGGTATTCATTCACATAGGAAAGAAACTAGAAAATTGAAACTGTTGAACTACTGTTTATGTAATCAGGTTTATAACTTCTAATTTTAAGTTAGTGCCACTTATTCCTCTGTTAGGAAACTAACTTTCACTAAAGTTGATTAGAAATAAATGCATTACACTGAGATTATCCTGCCCGTCAATAAAACTGATCCTAGGATGTTTTGATGCCCGGCACTCTAAAGCTCATAAATCTTGAAAATAACATTGCCAATTCATAATTTTCTCAAAATCAATCTCCCTCTTCCTCCTTCCCCTCCTATTCCAGGGAAGAAATTATCCCTAGTCTTTTTCATGACTGATGTCTCTGTTTCTATTCTTACTTTCATCTATTGCTGCTTTTTTTCAGAGAAGTCCTTCCCTACTGAAAGACACTGTAAAAGTTGAAAGACATACGCTTTCAGGAATGAACAGACCTGGGTTCAGATCTTGATAACTTACTGCTTCCTGGTTCCTAAAGGTGTGACCTTAGGGAAATTACTCACCTTGCCCTTGTAGGTAAAGAGTTTGCAAAACCCTTTTTCCTATGGCATGAAATCTTAACCATGGGTTAACTGTAGCCAAATGAATCCTGCATGGTAAATTGCATCTGGACAGGGAAGAACTATAAACATGCTATGATTACCTGATGCGGAAGCCATAGGTATGGACTTCCCTACCTGTAAAGACTTGAAACTAGCATCCCCTTCCTTGCAAGGACTCTGGAAACTGTTCTCGTGGAGTTGTTCAAAAGCTGTTGGCTTCTGTAAGCATGAGGCTTCTAAGTCAGACCCATTTTGCATCCTCCTGATGAATCACATCTCCTAATACCTGAGCTGTCTGCTGGACTGCTGCTTAGTCTCACATAAAAGAAAAATATATGATGCTTCTCTGCTGGCATGCTGTGTTCCTGTCTTATATATCCTTTTGCATATTTAGTGTCAAATATGGCCTATATAGTTGCATAAGTCTAAATGTTTAACTGAGCCTAAGAAGACCAGTCCCCTCAATGAGCTTCATAGAAGGATCATCAAATCTACCTTCTGATGATACAATGAGGATGAAATCAGACTGCACATACATACATGCACACATGGTGATTCAACTACACCTTTATATGTTTCCCCACATATATAGTATGAGAAAGCTCATCGCATTGGAATTTTATCCCAATTATAACTTAAAATGTTTTTTGTGTATAATTTATGATGTTGGTATTCCCCTAGTAAATGATAAATTTGATGAGGGCAGGGGTCACTGTTTTCATGGTAGCGTTCCCGACTCCCATCAGGAGTGCTGCCGCATAATAGGTATTCAGTGCATGGCTGTTCTTTCCTATTACTGCCTCTCACTGGCGAGATCCCAAATTGAGGTCGGTGGAAGCCAATTCCTTATAATTTTGACATGTTATTCTATGTGGGGGAAAAAAAAAGGCTCATTGGCCAAATAAATTTGGGAAACACAGGGTGAGGTGATGCTAAACACATTTTCTTTTTATTAGAGTACTTCTTGTAACTCCAAAATGGAGTGGAATGGGAGAAAGGGACATATACTTACTGCTTGTGCAGTTTTATACCTCTCCTTTTTTTAAGACCAACTTTTGAAATGGGTTTTATGCTGGAAATACTGCCAAAAATCTAAAGATAGGTCCTCTTGGAGCTATAAGTATCCCCTGGATATAAACAGAGGCAAGTAATTCTCTCATATACAAGTGAGGGGAAAAAGGACAGAAAAATTCAGTGAATTTCCAAAGATCCCACAGTAAATAATATTTCCCTATAGAGTTTACCCTCTTGTTGATGAAAATTGCTCATACAATTGCCACAGCTTGACTATATTTATTCCCCAACACTAATCACTTTAGATGATAACACAGTAAGATGAGTTAGAAAACTGAGCATGTGTCCAAGAACCAGAAGGATCCTCAGGTGCTAGGGCTGTGGGGGTCATCCTGCCTGGTCCTCACACATGTAACTATTGGAATGTTTGGTCTCTACAAGGGCAAGATGAAGTTTTGCATTGTATCTGCTTTCCCAGTCTCCCTTGGATCCTTGATCCTCAGCTCAGTGATAATAAACGTGTGGTTTCCTTAGTATTTCTAAAGCTCTCTTACAGTTTCAGATCTTGGAAAGGACTCATACCCACTTCTTCCTAGGATTTGTTTGTTTGTCTGCCCCCCTTAATCATAAATTCCACGGCAAGATGAACCATAAATCATTCTTTACTGCACCCCAGCATTTGGCACATAGTATGTACTTGCCAAACATTTTAGAAATGGATAGATGAGCCAATGTGTTGACAGTTTAAAAAGTCAGAGCTGATCTGAGCCAGGGACCCTGAAAAATCCAGAACCGAGTAGCTCTACTCTGAACATTAAGAATCACTGATTTATAATAATCCATAAATAAATAAAATCTTTAATTTGCAAAACACACACACACAAAAAAAGATTTTTAGAGAAAGTGGAGATAGGAATATTTGTCCAGATAATGACCGATATTTCTGTTTCTGCACATAGAGTTTGGGGGCAGGGATGGATTTAATAAAATTCTATCATTTAACTACTATAGCCAGAAAAGCATTTACTGAAAATTTGACAATTCCTGCTATATTTCACTGGGCTTAATAAAGACTGTATAGAATCTTGAGCATCTAGGCTGTCATAAATGTAAGGTAACTAATTAAATATGTAAGATTTTTTTAAAGAATTCTCAATCTAAATCTTCTCTTTTTACTAAAGATAGGGCAATTTTGTTCTTTGTTATTATAAAAGAAGCTATAAGATCTCTAAACCTCAGAAGTTTTTAGGAAAAGAGAATTGAGAAAGGGAACCTACTTTATTGATGAAGGGGTGCTGGGGGAAGATGAGAAGAGGTAAATTCATAATTAGATTCTAAAAATCGTGAAGCTTATTGATGCATACTACATGATGTCTGTTACCATCAAATTTCACTCACAAAAAGAAAGGAAAATTGGCCTTCTGTGAAGCATTCAGAGAACTTTGCTCTATATTTGTACTATAACAGAAGGAGAGGTCTAAGGGTTATAAGGATGGGTTTCAAGAAAAAACTCTTATTTTTACTGTTGGGCAAAGGAAATTAGAAATGTGGTTTGAAACAATATACAGATACCAAATTTATTTGACTAAAAAAGGAATCACTGCCCACAGTGACTCTTAATCATCATGTTACAAATAAGCTTCCCCCATTCTAAAAGACCTTACTTACTCAAGCTCTTGAGTTAATAAGGAAAGTGTTGGTTGCAAAGAAACCCAACTCAGAATAGGTTAAACAAAACAGGGGATTTGATTGGATAGAAACTTCAGTACTTCATGAAGGAGTTGACCAACCAGACCACATGAATAAATGAGCTTATATGGTGAGGGCAAGAATATAGGCTAGACCTCAGGAAGCCCAGGAGCAAGAGCTCAAGCACCCACAGAACTATCCCTGTGCCTCATCTCTGCTTCCTTGTGCTCGCCAATTTCATTAGTCTCACCCATTTCAAACTTACAAACTGGGCATGTGGCAAAAAATATGGTTTCCAAAAACCCTCAAGGTTTATTTTTGAGTATTTCAGCATTGAGAAACTCAGTGGACTTTTCCCTCTAGGTTCCCAGGTGTGGCTCAGCTTGGATCAGGTGCCCAGAATATAATAGTTAACTGTAATCAAGGCAGAAAGTTCATATAAGAACATAACCATTGCCTTAGTGCCCATATGGATGAAGTGAGAAGAGCTAGTTCCAGAAAAGGAGAGCTATTCCTAGAAGAGTTGTCACCAAACAAGTCACACTAAGGTAGGTAGAATAATAGTCCCCCAACAATATCCACGTCCTAATCACCCTACTCCCCAGAACCTGTGAGTATGGTACTTTGTATGGTAAAAGGGACTTTGCAGATGTGAATAAGTTAGGGGTCTTGCCAGGGGGAGATTGTACTGGATTACCGAGGCACACCCAGTATAATCACAAGGTCCTTATAAAAGAAAGGAAGCAAGAGGGTCAGAATCACAGAGAGATATGAGATGCTATGCTGCTGGCTTTGAAGATGGAGGAAGGGAACATAAGCTAAGAAATACAGTCTGCCTCTAGAAGGTGGAGAGGCAAGGAAACATTCTCTCTGAACCTCCAGAAGGAACATAGCCATTCTGACACCTTCATTTTAGCCTGGCAAAACCTACTTTGGACTCCTGACCTCCAGAACTGTAATAAAATAGATTTGTGTTGTTTTGAGCCACTAAGTTTATGGTAATTTATAGCAGCAGTAGGAAACTAAAACACAGCCCATAATGACTTCTTAATGGAAAAATTGTGTTTCTACTTCTCATTCCTTAAGTATGAAATGCAAACACATTGGTAGACTCCATTGACCAACATTCCTTCTTGAAAAGTCTCCTTCACATTTTAGTTTCATGCTCTCTCTCTCTCTCTTTCTCTCTCTCCCATGTTGAGCTATATTTGGTAATTAAGAATTATTAGGTGTACAACTTGATGACTTGATAAATATATCTGTTGTGGAAAAAATCACCACCCACATTCAAGGTAATTAACATATGCAGGTTCACGGGCTCTTTTAATTCTCTTCTATTCCTGATTTCTTTTGTTGTTCCTTCTTCTACCAACTCATTAAATAGAAACATCCCTTCCTCCAGTGTATGATCTATTCCTCCTTTATATAGTTTCTCCAGAGAACACTGGCTTCATACCCTCGCACACTCAGGTTTCAATCCTGTCTGTGACAATCAATAGCTGTGTGATACTGTCAGATTGTTTAGCAACATTTCATTTCCCAAATGACTGGAACACCTGCTTATACAGTTGTTGGATGATCAGAAACAACGTATAGAATATATCTGCACATGGTATATATTTAATCAGTTGTCATATTATTATTTTACATCATTTATTTCTCCCTTCACCCTTTTATAGTTGTCTTTCTGTAACCCTGCTCTTCCCTGTGTAATTCAGAAACCTCCTACTTGGACGTCTCCATTAGGATGCCCTTGCAGTCACATATGTGAAACCCTTCTCATTTCTCCCTCATATAGACCACAGCTGCACCTCTTCTCAACTTTTTATCATCCTACCAGAATTACAAATAGTTTTCCACCCTGACTGGAAGGTTAACAATTGCCTTCCAACTAGCTGTTTCTCAAAACCAGTTGATCATGAAATATCGCAGTTGAATTCTACATAGCATCCACACTGCTATTTCCAAGCATTTTCTATTTTCATTAAGTTCTGATTTCTAACCCTACCATCTTTGCTTTCTGTAACAAATACTACTTTATAATTTGATGAAAAAGACGTTCAATATGAGCTATCTCATCCTGCTGCCTCTTCACCTCAAATTTTCTCAATATCTCAATCACCCTCTTATCCTTCTCCTTATATCAGAGAAAGAAGAGTCGCCCTTCCACTCTGGCTACCTTTGAACGGAGGAAAACCTCACTGCAATTAAGAATAAATATGCCATGTTTAAGAGGCAAAAAGACCTGGATTCAATTCCAAGCTTCTTTCAGTTATTGGCTGTATGATCTTTCACAACTCCTCTTTGTCTTATTTTACTCAACTGTAAAGCAGGAAAAATAACTACCTCAAAAAACTGAGGGGATAATTCAAAATAGAAGAGCATCTCTGATCACTCTCTGTCATTGTGAGATCACATGCCATGAACTGTTGTAGGTCTTGATTTGTGCAGCAACGTGTGGTGTTACCACAGAGTACTAGTGTCTTGGCCAAAGTGACGATATGATTTAAAAAGATAAATCTGCTTTAATAAAATGAAAGAAAAAAAGAGAAGGTAAGGGAGAAAGGAGGAGGGAGGGTGGGAGGGAGGGGATGCATTACACTGGAAATGGATCATCCGTTATCACTCTGGGTTTTGTGGTTTAATAAAGGTAAGCTCATCACAGGTAATAAAGAATGAACACACTTACTTCTGCTGTGTGACTCACTTTTTACCCCTCTCCTGCCAGTGGATAGCACGCTCTCTTCTAAATAGTCATCTTCATCAGATTTGGTGAAAACAGTATTTAAAATAAGCTCTTTGTGCTCAGTCCACAGCTGAGAGAATTCAGCTCCGAGAAAACCAAATTGCTGTCTTCCTTCTCTACGATGCAGGACTGTGTGCCTGATACCATTTTCTATGTCGTAGCCATGAAGCATTACCAGCCTAACAGGGCCAACCCGCTAATGTGTGCAGCAGCAGAGTACTCTCAAGGTATCTCATTGTAAAGACACCCTGGGAATATGTCTGTCTTGTATGATCTATAACCTCTGGCACAGTATTAGAAAGCACATGGTGTTGAAGAAACAAAGTACAGAGGTCTAGGTATAAATAGCTGCAGAAGCAACTAGAAGAAATGTACATTTGATTTTGAACAAACATTCAAATATGTAAGGATTTAAACCTATTTTTATTTTGAATTGGCAGTGTTAAACCTACTAATCACCTAAATGGACACATGAGAAACCTGGTTGTATCATTCAATTCTTAAAAAGTGGAGGGTTAATATTTATTTGGTTTTAAAACTCAATGGCTATGGCTATTGATCACAGCATAACAAAGTCTCCCCAGATCCAGGTTGACTTGAACCCAGATACAATGGGTAAGTTTTATGGTGAAGAATAACACACATTTGAATTTTGAATATTATCTACTAACTTAATTGAGAGCCAGTACATTTAAGTTGTCACCTGCATGATCAAGACTAAAGATCAGTGGCAACTGAATGTCTGGACTTCTGTTTTTTACGACATTTTTTAGTAAATCCCGGACTGCAGGCTTATTCCAATGTCATCAGTAAAAAGAAAGCCATTAAAGAAAAGTGACACATTTTCACTAACCTCTCTAACAAACTCACTTCTAAATAGCCACTTCAATCACTTCTTCTGCTTGGCTAGCAGCAGGATTTTTCTAAAATTTTAGTGCTCACAGTGGCCCACACACTTGGACAAGTTTACCTGCTTATACTTCGTGGTAGATTGCAAGAGTGAAAAGAATTAGGGGAGCAAATATACTTTACCTCAGTCAGAATTCTAGGTGCAACCTGCAGGAGACTTTTGTAACAACCAGTTTGCTGTAGCCGAATCACTCACAAGCACTACGCAGGGGACATTTTGCAGGATGGGTTCCCGATAGGTGGGACAGCTTCTGATGAAGAACCCTTAGGGTAACTCATGCCATCAGCATCAATGCGGTCTGACTGATTCAGTTTAGTACCTTCCCAGGCAGACGTACCATAATCAGAGGACTGTTGTATCCAAAATATCAGACATTTCAACTTAAATCCCTGAATGGCAATTGAGAGTCAAAGGACATAAATAGATGACCCAAAATACCACAATGGATGAACTACATATAATTAATAAAACAGTAAATAATTAACAAAGACCCTCTCAATTTTGTGGTAAACTTTAAATTGCTGTAAAAAATGAAGTCTTTTGTGAAAAAATAGGGAACAAAGATGTATGCATAATCAGGTATTTTGTGTATAGTAACAATAAAATAGTTCTTCCAGTTTGAACAATTCTTAGGCTCCAATCTTAATTTTCTAGCTACAAATGACAAGTCACACTTTTTCTTACTATTTTTACTATACTACAAACCTATAATTAGTTACAAACTTAATATGTGGATAGCTGTTCTAAATTTATAAAATCTTTAAGTAAAAATTACAAATTTCATACCACTAATACAAATTTTGTATCGTTAATTTAACAGGTTGTGTTATTTTACTAAAACTAAATTATTAATTTCAATCTATTTATGATCTATATTGCTATGATGAAGGATCTAAGCCTAAAATATGTATATCTACTTTTTTTTCTTGTGGGAAAACGTACACAACATAAAATTTACCATTGTTGCCAGTAAGTGTTCAGTTCTGTAGTATTAAGTCTGTTCACATTTTTGTGTACCCATCACCACCATCCATCTCCAGAACTTTTTCAACTTCCCGAACTGAAACCCTATGTCCATTAAACACCAGCTCCCCATTTCTCTTCCCCCCAGCGCCTGACTGCTACCATGCTCCTTTCTGACCAGATGAATTTTACTATTTTAGGTTCCTCATGTACATAGAATCATAATATTTGTCCTTCGGTGACTGGCTGATTTCACTCAGCAAAATGTCCTCAGGGTTCATCTATGTTGTATCACGTGTCATAATTTTCTTCCTTTTTAAGTGTGAATAATATTCCATTGTGTGTGTATCACATCTCATTTATCCATTTGTCTGTTGATGGACACTTGAGTTCCTTCCATCTTTTGGCTGCCGTGAACATTGGTGTGCAAAGATCTGTTTGAGTTCCAGCTTTCACTTCTTTGAGGTGTGTACCCAGTTCTTTTAGGTGAAATTGCTGGGTCATATGGTAATTCTGAGTTTAATTTTTTACATATCGCCATACTGTTTTCCATGGAAGCTACACCAGCAACCAAGTTATATTTTTGATCCCAGTCCTTTTTATCAGTGCCCTGATCTTGAAGCCCAATTGCCTAATTTGGACTGACTGCATTTGCTGCTAATAAAAATAATCTCAAAAATTATGCTGACAATGGTGGTCCTCATATGTCCTTGATTTTAACAGATGAAGATTTCTGCTGAAAGCCGTGTTAGCATTCTATTACTGTTACTTCTAGCCTCTGCCTATTTGGGGGTCTTTGCATGAGGATATATGTGCAATGTAACAAAGAGAGAAAGACACTTCTATCCAGGAAAGACACAGTCTATTCAGGAAAAGGGATTTTCTTTGTTTGTCATCCTGCAATCATTTGCAAAACATTCAGTATTTCTCTTCTCTAGTAACTAATCCTAGTGTGTTGTTTGTGCTGTTTTCCCGGGCTGTGTTTTCTCTAGGCACAATCCCAGATTTACCAGTCTTCTAAGGGCTGTTAGTGATGTTCCTGGGCACATGCCTGAGACAAGAGGAATTCTGCCCTGGCCCTGGGACTAGTCAGCTCACAGATCCTATCTTCTCCTAGGCTCTTCAGGTGGCCACACCTTCCAAATCTTCTGGAAGGAGCCTCATCTTCATCACATCTTCCTGATCACCCTTGACACTTGGATTCCTGCCAGGTACCGGTTTCTGAATTCTCACATCCTTTGTTGGAGGCAGAAAGAAAGAACTTCTGAGCACCACTCTGCTGAGAAAAGTATCAGCCATCCAATTTATTCTGATCTTTTCTATCCCCCCCCCCTTAAAAAATAGAGTAATTCCAGGTATATCTAGAAGGGGGAAAAAAGTAGAAAATAGATATATTTATTAATTTTCCTTATAATAAAGGATTTCTGTCCTTAAATATAATGGAAGAAGTCAAAGAAAAATGTAACATTTAAAACATTGGTACATCAAGAGTTGCTGGGACATGGATGGAACTGGAGGATGTTATGCTAAGTGAAATAAGCCAGACGCAGAAAGACAATTACTGTGTTGCCTCACCTATATATGCAATCTGAAATAATCAAACTCACAGAAGCAGAAAGTAGAATGGGTACTTGCCAGGGCCTGGGAGGTAGGGGGCAGTGCAAAAGTGATGGTCGCACACATTTCAGTTATGCGAGATAAATAATAGTTCTAGATGTCCCCTGTACAGCATAATGCCCATAGCTAACTGCATTATATACTTAAATTTGCTAATAGATTAGATCTGTGTTAAGTGTTCTTATCTCCCCCCCCCACATACACACACACAAATAAATGAATGAATGAACAAATAAATGAATGAATGAAAGAAAATAATAATGAAAGGGGTAGGTGGAAAATTTGGGAGGTGATGGATATGTTTATGGCATTGATGGTGGTGATGGTTTCACAGGTATATACTTACCCCAAACTCATGCCGTTGCATGCATTAAATATGTACAGCTTTCTGCAAGTCAATCATACCTCAATAAGGGTTTTTTTTTTTTTCTTAAGGAAAGATGGCATGTGACCTAGAAAGAAATGCTTAAAAATCCTATCAGTAATTAAATCAAATGTTGAGATGATCAGTGATTTGTTTTTCATAGATATTTTTGTGTTTTCCTCCCAAAATAGTTATACATTATTCTCATTATTGGTAAAAGATGAATTGAGTTAATTAAAATAATTGATGATTTAAACAAAATACATAGTAGCTGAAAGACTGAGTGTGTTGGAGGGAGATCATGTTGAGCGTGAGTCTTCTGTTGCACCACTAATTAGCCATATGGGCTTGGTAAATTACATAAGCTCCCTGAATCTTAGTTAACTCATCTGAAAATCAGGTATAGTTTTAACTTGAAGGATTGACCTCAGGGCTCTGATTAAACATAAATGTGAAGCCCCAAAATGTAGGACATAGTAAATGCTCAATGCAGAGAACTACTATTACATCTTGTAAAGTTTGTACTTCTTAATCATTCTTTTCTCAGCCTCTGGAGAGAAAGAGACACTATTTTAATACCCTAACGCTGTGGCTTACATTATTCAACTCAGCAGGAAATCCATTGAAACACCTTTCACGCTTAAAAGTTTCCCAGCCCTACCTGTCTGCCTGCACTAATGATCCTCAGCCATAGGAGACCTGCCTTTTATGCCTCCTGTGAGCCTCTGGAACCAACACAGCGACTGGTTATGTTTCTCACTTTCTGCCTTTGACTTGTACCACTTTGTTTAGAGGACTGTAATAACAACTCAGAAAGCAAACTTAACATTCGCCCAGGTAAACTTTGTTATCCTGTGGCACAGTCTTGCTAAGTCATTAAATGCTCCAGAGTAAATCCTCCTGCTCTGCGGTTTAATAGGGAGTCACTCCGAGTTGTAGAATCAATTACATTCCCGTTCCCTGTTTCCCACTACAGAAGAGGATTGACAAATGACACACAGAGGCCTGGTTAGTGAAATGAGTCCCTTTCTCCTTAACTGCAGCTTAATCAGCATGGTAGTCTCAGTGCTAATGAACATTAGTCCAACCAAATTTCAGCTGGAAGCTACCCAGAGAACTTCTCCGAGGCAGTCGTTTTACAGATGAGAAAATTGAAGTCCAAAGAGGAAATGCACCACTGGGACATTGTAGACACTGAATACAGGCTCGGGGAATGAATGAGTGCACTTTTATGCCGGAGCGTTAGATTCTTGTGCAAAAAGTGATAACTAATATGTTTTAAGGGCTTACTATTGTTACATATTATTCTAAGTGCTTTATGTGTATTGGCTTAGGTGAGCCTTGCCCAACACATTTTTACAAATGAGAAAACTAAAGTCTATAACACTTTGGTGACTTGACCAAAGCCACATAGCTGGTAAGTATTGGAAGTGGACTTTGGTCCTAAAAAAGTCTGTCCCCAGATCACATACTCTTAGTAAATATAAATAGACTTTACTACCTCAGATTAGGACTCCAGTCCTGCATTTCTATTTTAAAATGATTTCTAAAGTTTGTCCACTTCTCACCACCATTCATATGAATCAGGTTCAGCATCCATCCTCTCTCACCTCCTTCCCTGAAACATCTTCCTAACTAGTCTTATCTCCAGTCTTTCCCCTTGACTGTTCTTCCCAGTACTATCAGGCTGATCTTTTTTAAAAGACAGATTAACCATACCATTCTCTATGATTTAAAACTTGCAGTGCCTTCTCATTATCCTGAGTCTGTAATTCAGCTTATCAATGGCTCATAGGACCTTTCATAATCATTTTCTCCTTGAAACTCATATGCCTGTCAATTTGACCTTCTTTCACTTCCTACAAAGCAATACTCTCTTTACCCTCTACTCTGGTCTCGCCTTTGCCCTTGCTGGCTAACTGTTGATTCCAGGTTGCTGCTTAGACTTACTTAGATAGAAAAGCACCCACCTAACCTCTCCCAGGTCTTGCTTAGCTTCCACTTCTTTATAGTGTTTCTCTAGCATAGAACTTACCATGTCATGTTGAAGATTCTTAGTAAGTTGTCTGTTTCCCTATTCAATTATTTACCAAGGCAAGAATCAAACTAAATTTGCCTTTTCATCATTGGATACTATTTGCCTTAGTAAGTTTGTTTACCTCTCCAGACTTCAATTTCCTCAACTAAAATGGAGATGATGATCCTTACTTCATTGCATTAAATGAGAAAAGGCATGTAAAGTGTGTAGTGCCTGGCACTTAGTAATGACTTAACAAATGGCAGTAAATATAGTTTTCAATATATAGGACTGTGTGGTATTTCATTAGGAAAGCAATATAATTACATTACATTATATTCATTATCAGCTAAAATGGTATCTCATGTATTTAAAATGAAATACAGGGATGCCTGGGTGGCTCAGTCGGTTAAGTGTCTGCCTTCAGCTCAGGTCATGATCCCAGAGTCCTGGGATTGAGCCCCACATCAGGCTCCCTGCTCAGCGGGGAGTCTGCTTCTCCCTCTCCCTCTGCCCCACCCCTGCTCATGCTCTCTCTCTCTCAAATAAATAAATAAAATATTTTTATGAAATATAAATTTGGTTTTGAACAGTGCCAAGTGAAAGAAATGCTAAGAGACAGGGTGAAGAAGAGAGCAAAGGGAAGAGAAGAGGCAGGGTGGGGAGGAGAAGAGGAGGGAGGAGAAGCTGTCCTTCCAGTGAGCCAGCCTGCAGGGCTCAACATCATCCTATGCAAGGTCCCCAAAGCCAGGGGAGGTCAGCCCAGCTTCCTGAGGAAAGGGGGAACCTACTAGGGTGGAATAAAAAGTTCATAGGGCAGGGGCGCCTGGGTGGCTCGGTCAGTTGAGCAGCTGCCTTCGGCTCAGGTCACGATCCCGGGATCCTGGGATGGAGCCCCACATCAGGCTCCTTGCTCAGCAGGGAGCCTGCTTCTCCCTCTGCCTGCCGCTCCCCTGCTTGTGCGCTCTCTCTCTGACAAATAAATAAATAAAATCTTAAAAGAAAAAAGGTTCATAGGCCATATTATTCCAGTATGGAATATTTCATATTACTTGGGACACTCCCATCTAAATTCTGGGGAAAAAAAAGAACGAAAGAAAATTCTATCTGCCTGCTAAATCCTGCATTTTCTTAAAAAGAAACAAGACATTTATTCCATAACAAAAGATGAAAGACTTAAACTTTACAGAAGATGTTGAGCTAATAATTTTAAACTCTTTCATGCTCCAGTGTAACCAGTCTGTGCAAGCTGCTTGGCAGTTGTTGGTCTTTCCATTTTCATTTCCACAGGTGGGTAGGGAGCAGGCTAGCTTTAGTTGAAGTATGGGGCTAACCCTTGGTGTCTTGGTCAGGCTAGGCAGGGTTCCGATGGTGAGCACGACAACCAACACAAGATACTAGTCAGGCTTCCTAAACTTAGCTCAGTTTTGTCAGGGCTTGCAGGGGAGGATCACGTGGGAGTGAACGGAAATGGTGTGCATTGGTGTTTTTGTCTTATTAGACTTTGAATTCACAATGTTCTGCTTCATGGATTTTTAGGAGATGTGTAATTATTTAGTGGAGAATCTCTGTTCCTGGGAGAGTTCTTAATTTTATGGTTTTGTGCATAGGAAGCTGCCCCCCCAAGAAGCTAGCAACTTAAGGACATGAACTACAGCAATGCCTGTGTGGACTTAAGGCTCAACGACTCTTGGGTTCATGTTCCCTCAGACCCCCTTTGCCAGAAATTACTTTCTGATCCTCTCCTCCTTTTCTCATCCTGACTTTCTAATACCAAGCCTACCACTATCGGAAGTGTTCAAACATGTTGTTCATGCAGGCTTCCGTGCCACTTGGTAACCCCTTCAAAGATGACTTCCATCTCCAAAATTAACACTTTCTTGTCAGGACTACACTGTCCATAACCTTATCGTGATCCAAGTGAAGGAGCCACTGCACCTACCTGAAAACCCATGCTTTTTTTATAGGCCCAGCCTGCCTCCCCTCAAGAAGAAATCATGGATAAAGAACGTAGTCCACTTAAAAAGAGAGCTACTTCACAGTGAGAGTTCTCCAGCGCAAGAAACCAGGCACTTTGTAGGCTTTTGCTATACATATGCTCCATGTGTGTCTATAAAAACACAAAGATTATTTGCGAGGTAACTTACTTATATATATAAAAATATACACATAAAGTATATATAATGAAACAAATTATCATAAACTATTTTTTTCAGTCATGGCCAGCAAAATAGGAGACAAAGTTCTTGTGGTAAAATGACTTGGGAGCACTAACTGTGTAACAGACATCACGCTAAGCACTTCAGATGTATCCCCATTTATCGTCACAACAACCTAGAGATAGTCACTGGTATGCCTATATTACTTTTAGAAATTGAGGTTCATAGGGCGCCTGGGTGGCTCAGTCGGTTAAGCGACTGCCTTCGGCTCAGGTCATGATCCCGGAGTCCCGGGATCGAGTCCCGCATTGGGCTCCCTGCTCGGCGGGGAGTCTGCTTCTCCCTCTGACCCTACCCCCTCTTGCGCTCTCTCTCTCACTCTCTCTCTCTCTCAAATAAATAAGTAAAATCTTAAAAAAAAAAAAAAAAGAAATTGAGGTTCATAAAGGTGAACTAAATAGCCCAAGGTGATAAAGCATGTCAGAACCAAAATTTAAGCCCTGCTCAACTTTCCTAGCCTTAAAGATTAGGTTATAGTCCCAAACCACAGTACGGATGACCCTCATTTAACCTCCAAGTGAATTAGCATCCTTACAGAAGCACCTGACTTAAGGCCCATGCCAACATAAGCAAAGGCAAGTAAAGGCCCTGGATGATACAGCGTAAACTCTAAAGAGATAATCTGGTCAAGGTTGGACTATCCAGAAAGTACTCCAAACTACAAAGAATGCTATTCCTTTTTTTTAAAAAAAAGATTTTATTTATTTATATGAGAGAGAGAGAGAGAGCACAAGCAGGGGGAGGGTAGAGGAAGGGGGCAAGGGAGAGGGAGAAGGAGAAACAGACTCCCCACTGAGCAGGGAGCCTAACGTGGGGCTCGATCCCAGGACCCTGAGATCAGGACCTGAGCTGAAGTCAGACGCTTAACCAACCGAGCCACCCAGGCGCCCCAAGAATGCTATTCTTTTTTAAAGCCACTCTCATGATGCCAGGCTGCCAAGCATTTCCTTGGCAGGAAGATACTGTCACAATTTTCACGGGCCCCCCCAGTGCTTCCTACTCCCTGAACAACCCCATGCCTTCCACCTCCTATTTACTTTCTTCTTATGAAAATGCCCTCCAGACCCAAACATAGTATCAAACAAAAATAACTTTTATTTCATTAAAAGATAACTTCAGGCCAGAACAAGGATTCTTACAGCTTAATCTTGTTTTCATATCGAACATCTGAGTTGAAAAATAATTTACAGTCATTGATTTCCCTAAATTCTCACTCCCAAAACATCTTCTGAATATTTATCTCCTAGCAAGTTCTGTATTAGTAGATTGTTATTTCAGGTACATTGAATTATGATCTATCAGACATTTAAAATAATGGAAGCAATAACTAAAAATACAACCTTCTAACTGTCCAAAGAGAACTTACTAGGCCCATTTTTCCTACACTTTGTAACAGTGAATGAAAGGAGACAAATATATGACTATCAACTCAAGATAATATTCTTCAGAGATGGAAGTGAAAATAGGAAGTGAATCCCCCTGTAAAATGAAGAAGTCCCACAGCATGTTTGCAGTATTTCTCAAACTTTAAAGTGCATATGAATCACTGTGGGATCTTGTTGAATTAAAATTCCATTTTAGTAGGTCTGGAGTAGGACTGAGATTCTGCATTTCGAGCAAACTCTGGGTTGATGTTGCTGCTGCTGAGCCAGGTACCACACTTCAAAGAGCAGGAGCTTGGTGGTTAAGGAAGTGGCTCTAGAATTAAATAACTTGGATTTGTATCCAAGTTATTTGTATCCAAGTTATGCCGCTTAACAACTGTGTGACCTTGAGCGTGTTATTGAACCCTCTGCCTGCTCAATATCAGCTGTAGAACGATGTTATATAAGACTGCATGTAGAACATTCGTCACAGTGCTTGGCACATAAAAGATAATTAGAGGAAGAAGTAGGAGAAGGAGGAGGGAGATTAGTGAAGAATTAATGCCTTTTCTGTTAATGGGCTGTTTAACAGACACAGAGGGATAAGTGCTCAGCCTTATCAAAACAGTGGAATAGTGTGGCAATATATGTATGTTTGTGTGTGCATGTGTGTGGGGGGGATATGTATTCACTATTTCACAACTATCCCAATATTTATGCATATATATTTATACTATTTCACAGATAAATATATAGTTACAGTGTCCGCTCACATCTTAGCCTTTCTCTAAAAATAATGAGAATGAATGATACAAAGTTGAGAACCCCTCAGGTTCTAAAAGGCAGCCCTACGTGGGCACCCAATGTCAGCTTCTTGGCCAAGCCCAAAATCTTAGGGCTGGCTCAAAAGCCAGAAGTTTCAGAGAAGTCCTGAGCTCACAAGACTGCAGACACAGGACCAACTCTACGAAGGCTGCTGAGAAGTTTCAACAGCCACTCGGAGCTGATCTCCCAGGCAGAGGAACATCTGATCAGCCAGTGCTAATAAAAGATTTTCAGGAGGAGAAAAAAGTTAACTAGTAGGAAGAGAAAAGCTTTTAGGACAAAGGCAACAGCGTGTGAAAAGGCAATGGGACCAGATACAGCACGGGGGGAAGGAATCATTGAAAATGGCTAGCTTTGTGGGAGGGCAAAGAACCAGAGGCAACCTGGCATGAGATGAAGGTAGTTGCTGGGGTAGGTGCCAGACCATGCCTGACCCTGAGGCCATACTGAGGAACTTTGTGTTGATCTGAAGAGCATAAATAGGTTTTAAGCAAGCACGGACATGATCAGATTTCGAAATCACTCTGACATACGGTCTGGAATGAGGCCAGAGCTAATACCAATTAGGAAACTATTAAAGTAGCTGAAGACAATGGTGGAAGAATGGGGGTGGGGGTGGAGGTGATAGTGCCTTGGCCCTGGAAGTCATAGAAGGATTTTAAACAGGGGTCAGGAAGGTAAGGTTGTCATTTTAGTAAATCGAAGATGGCAAGCCCAATGAAAGACCAGTTAAAAGGTGATGACAAAACTACAGGAAGAAAATATGAAGGTCTGCATTACCATTGGAGCATTAGAAGGGAGAGGATGGATTTAAGCAATTCTTAGAAATCCGAATCTTTTTTTTTTTTAAGCCAGGATTTTGGTGGTCCCCCAGGATTTGGTGACATCAGTAAGGGAAGGACACAGGAGAGGAGAAAGGGATTTGAAAGTCTAGGTTAGAGGTTGATGACTTGCAATGTGACTTAGTTGAAATACTTAATATACTTTGCAATCCAACAGCCTAATGGACATCTTCCCTCAATCCTTCCTCCCACCCTCTTGCTAATAACATTTCAGTGTGAGAATAACACTCAGAATAACACTAGAAGTCAAAATAATACCATTGAAGTCTAATTCCCCAAATATTTTCATAAAGGGGAATGATGTTCTAACCAAAAGGTTGATATCCAACATTTTACAACCCAGACCTCAAATGTCACATTTAATCAGCCGTAACTTGATGTGTGAGTACCCTGTATGAATGAAAATCATTTTGTCAAGAGACAGTGCCCGAGTCTGTAAAGCAGATTGAACATGGGGACTAATGCTGGTTATCACAGGGTTTACCCACCTGAAACCTGAAATTGGAGAATCGAATCTTATGAAGTGAAACACACTGGGAGTCAACAGGTCAGCGTAGTGTTGCAGTATTTGCTAAGCAATCACACGGATGGGTTGGCAGAGCAACGTACACGTGAGTCACTGTTGTAGAATGATCCTGAGTCCGTCGTTAGTCTGAACCATCTCTAACAGAGCTCGAAGAGACACCTGGCAATGCCGCGAAAGGAAATGCTGGGGCTTAGAAGTAGACCAGGCAAGAGGAGCGTCTATTTATCCTCATTGCAGAGAGCTACTTGGCAGCGCAGCCTGGGAAAGTTCCAGGGACATAACTCAACCTCGATGATGAAGAGAGGTCAAGGCTCTAAGAGAAAGAACAGAACACAGGCTTAGAAGCAGGGCTCGATAAACCTGGTTTTGCAGTAAGCTATTGTACTTCCTGGCTTTGTGATCTTGGAAAAGAGAGAGCTGAACCACATTTTCTCCTGTGAAATAATAATGACTGGCTTCTATCAGGCACAGGGGCTAAAATGCTCATATGCAAACGCACATGGAAAAGTGACAAGACAGAGGCGCTCATGAAATGTGTGCTCTTTTCCCTCATCTCTTTATTTGGTGGTTGAGATGTTACTGTACATCAAAGCCTTCTAGGGTGCTTGTAATCATGTGGGTTCCTGGTCTCCAATTCCCAGTAATTCCAACAAATAGGTCTGGAGTAGTACCCAGAAATACACATTCCAAGGCACCCCCCCAGTGACTGATGCAGTTGATATATGGACCAACTACATGGGGCCAGAGTGGTACAGGAAAGCGGAGACAGTTACTGTGGGACACAAAGAGGCAATTCTGGAACCACTGTTACAAAACAACTCTTAAGTTCTGACTCAAAATACATTGCAAAAGAGCTCTCCAGTTCCCTGGAACGGTCCAGGATCTCCACAGGAAAGGAAGGTGTTCATTATCCAGGGCCAAATGTAGAATTCTTCTCAGGGAGTCAGATGTCACTGACATGGGAGACCACACTCTGCTGATCACCTCAGGTGGAAGAACCAAACCGTAAGTGATTGTCTTATAACCAAGAATATTTTATTGAAACAAGTGAACGCTCTCAGTGGATGAGTTTTCAGGAAAAAAAATAAACCAAATATTTGTGTGTTAAGACATATGTCTTTCTATTCGAACCTGTCATTTCCTGCTTTGCTGCCTCAGAATTCCTGAAGAGCAAAGTCCGTTTCTTCGCATGACTCCTCCCCCGCACTTACCATTTCCTTACCTCAGTTCTGTACACGGAGCTCTCCTATTAAGAACAAGCAGTCAGTTCTCTCCAAGGAGGAGAAGGTGTTTTATACAGTGTTCAAACACAGCAGCAAGTACAATGACATCCTGCCTGAATTCCCAAAACTGTTCATTTCAATAAGCAAGCTCCATTCATTTACTTAAGCAGCCAGCTTCACACTTGAGCAGTGTTAGTGAGTGAACCAAGCATTTTCATTCCCAGGTATTTTCCCATTTATCTAATAGCCTTGCTTTTCCAGATGTGTGAATATATTAAGTCACCCAGTGCTGAGTGGTGGTAAATCACAGCTTTGCACGCCCGAGTTCCACTGAAGCTGCTGGCAAGAAAACCTCATAAAAGGAGATCACTTGATATAATAATCTTGTTCCAGATATGATCTGGGGGGAGCCAGGGCCATAAAGGGAAGAAAAGGAAGAAGATGTGGCCATGCAGCATGAAACAAAAATGAAAAGAAGAAAAAAAAAAGAAAAGGAATATTTTAGGTTGCTTCTTTTAAAATGGCTTTGGTATATGAAAGAATGAAAAGCGATTTCCCCTAAATCACAGTCCTACGGAGGACAAAACTAAACTGGACTTGGTAAATAAGAACTTAGGAACTTAGGAGAAAGATCGTTTAAAAGTTGCTAATCATCACGTTCAAATTCAAGTGCACCTTCAAAAGCTCCAAAATATTAAAAAAAACTCCAAACATCTCTCTATATTAGGTCTTTTTAGGGCCCCAGAGAGAAATCAAGGAACTAGTAATCAGCACTTTTAAGATTAAATCGTAAGTGTCCCCAGACAATCAGAAAATGGGACTTTTTTCTCTTTAAAGGTTTCTGTAGTATGTGACCTGACTGAGTGCAATCAGGTAAAGCACATAAAAGAAAAGGCCTGATTCTGAGTTTAGGCCAAATTTCCAGAGGTACAGGGGAGAAAGAGAACCCCAGAAAAGGAAAGAGGAAAAAAAATCATCAATCTTTATCTCTCAAAGCTCTGAAGACAGTATATCTTACCATATCTACAGTTTTTGTAGCTGTAAGATGTCACCTCAAGCTAGAGAGACAAATGAATTAAGGAGTGGCTTATGAAAAGTATCACTGAAAGGATTCAGGAGGTCTCCTGTAAATTAGCTCTTGCATCGTGCACCTTAACTGGGCTAAAATATCTTTCCCCCATCACATTTATTGCTTAAAATAAGGTTCACCTGTCTTCCGGTTTCTGTAGTAAAACCTCTAATGTGCCTGAATTTCAGTCATTAAGAAACTCCTCTTATGGAAAAGAAAACTCTTGAAAATTTTTCCTTTATTTTCCTCTGATATTCCTGGAAGACTTTGAATGAGATATAATATTCATTCAGCAAAAATTCATGGCATAGCAACTGTTCCAGGCTCTCTGCTCTCATGGTTTGAGGCTGCTTCATTAGGAAGACGCGCAGTGCACCCTGACACTGTCTTCGCCTCCCACTTTACTCCCTAATGCGGAGCCAGCCAGTGCCCACAAAGTGCCTCTGCCTTCATGCCCTGCGCACAGCCTCCTTGTCAAAGGGATGGTTGCAGGGGTGCCTGGGTGGTTCAGCCGGCTGAGTGCCTCACTCCTGATTTTTGGCTCAGGTCATGATCCCGGGGTCATGAGATCAAGGTGTGGAGCCTGCTTAAGAGTCTGCATCTCCCTCTGCTCCTCCCCCTGCTCACGTGCTCTCTCTCTCTCTCAAATAAATAAAATAAATCGTTTAAAAAAAAAAGACTGCTGCAGGTGGAATGGACGTGTTAGATTTAGTTCCCACCTATTACTGGACTAAGGCCCTCACCCCCCCTCTCCACATACTAGGATTTTTGGGCCACCCGACCCATTTTGTAGGTGTATTTCATCAGTAGCCCTGGGGAAGTGTACGCCACGTCTACAGGCTGGAGCTCGTACAAGCTCAGCTCTCCAGGTTCAGCAGCAAGCACTCTGGTTCCTAGGTCATCGTGATCTGATGCACTGGATAGGTAACAAGGCAACTTGTTACATACCCACCTCACCTTGTCCAGCTTGTGTCTAATAATTGGGCTTCTACTGGCTCTGTGCCAAAGACCCTCACGTAGCCCTAATTTTAAATGATAAGATTAAACACGAGCTGCCGACCGTCTGTTAACACTCATCACTGTAGCCCAGCCTCTTCTCTCGCCCTTCCAGTGCCGCCAACAACAAAACACGCCTGTTCCTGAAGTCCTACTCCACCACCTGGAGTTCTGTGATGGAGGCATAGGGTCCCCGGACTCTGTACCTTCGAAAGTTCTTTCTCTCCCTTTAGGAAGCTCACTCAAAACTGCTCAGGCATAGAACCTGCTGGAAGCTTTCCATGTCCCTCCTCCCCAAGTCTCTCTCACCTCTGTGCCCCAGAGATCTGCTGTACACAGACCTATGGTAACTTTCCACGGCTCTTTCACTGGCCTGCCACCCGCAAGCAGTTTGACTCACTGATACATTAACATGTGGCTATTTTAGGATCTCTTTCTGCATCTGCTTTTATGCTAAGTACCCAGATCTCTGGGGTAGCCTTTAATTGTTAAAAGTCAGAGATAGGAATTGTTTGCTTTATATTTCAAAAGGGAAAGCAGTCTCAGAAAACAAACAAACAAAAAAAGATGGCTTCTTTTTTTTAAAGATTTTATTTATCCATTGGGAGAGAGAGAAAGAGAGTGAGCACGAGTGGGGGGCGGGGGTAGGAAGGAGCAGAGGGAGATGCAGACTCCACACCGAGCAGGGAGCCAGATTCGGGGCTCAATCCCAGGGTTCTGGGATCATGACTTGAGCTGAAGGCAGACACTTAACTGAGCCACCCAACTAAAGTAATGCTTCACGTCCAGATTCCTTCTCTCACTTGTCTTCAGTCACATGGATCTTGGCAGCACCCCAAATAGTACTACCCCCAATATCACTAGGGCCAACGTCCCTCTTCTGACCACAAACTTATGTTCTTCCAACTTGGCTTTTCATCTAATTCCTCTGCCTGTTCATCAATCCCAACTAATTCTCCAGCCCAATGGTACTTCAACCTTCACTCTACCAAAAGCACCCTGCTGTGTGTTCACTTCCCTCCTGGTTCAGTGTAAATGGTCTGGGTTTTCACTCCCACCATTTGTCAATAAACTTCCTTGCTGCTTTGACCTTCTCTAGGACCACCTGGAAACCAAATATCAGCAGTACAACTTGAAATGAATCCAATTTTCATGTGTTTTTTTTTTTTATACCTGCACTTGGACAGCTAATATATATTTGAAAGCTTCTATGCCGGGCATTGTTCCAAGTTTTTTTGCTTACGAAAACTCATTTTATATATGAAGTTAATACGGAGAAATAAACTGAGGCACAAAAGAAGCAGCAGCTTCCCAAGGTCACGCAGCAAGAAAGAGGCAATCTGATTGTACAGAATCTGCTCTTAGTTCATCAGGCAATCTGATTGTACAGAATCTGCTCTTAGTTCATCATCCTTCACAGAAAACATATAAACACCATTTTATAGACATTCTCTCAATGTCCTACTAACAAGTCTAAAAGGAGGTATGTGTCCCCACTCTTTCCGACACTCCTCCATTCTTCCAATTAGAATAATCCCTCTATTTATCTCTGGATTGCCGTTCCCTACCCCCCATCGCCTCAGAAGTCTTACTCTGGTTATTATACTCTCTCTCTCCTCTGCTTCGAGACCCTAACATTATGATTTCTGGGGAATCTCCTCTTCTTACATTCCAAAAAAATTTTTTAACTTATTTTGCTATTATATTTTTAGCAGCCGAGAGATATTTCTTGGTCCGGTTACTTCTTTCTTAGTTTTACCTTTTTCTTGTTTAAGGTGCACAAAAACTTGTCTCTCGAAGGACATTATAACATTTTGATGATTACTTTGTTTTCTCCATAATTATATCTGTGTCATCCATGATCCTTTCATCTCTGTTTATTTTGATCTGCCTTTCATGATGGAGATTTCTAAAGCATGTTGTTTGCTCTCTTCATTTTCAGAGCACTGATGCCCTAATGGAATCACTGTTTGGGGGAAGGGCAATCTGAACTTTGGGGACTCCAAAATATATTGGGTTAGTTCAAGTTTGACATCTGTTATGGGTTGAATTGTAGTCCCCCAGAATTCATATGTTGGGGTCCTAACCCTCATTTCTTTGCAATGTGAATTTAATTGGAAATAGGGTTGTTACAGATGTAATTAAGATAAGGTCTTGCTGGAGTAGGGTGGGTCCCGAATCCAATGTGACTGGTGTCCTTATAAAAAGGGGAAATTTGAACACACACCCACACATGCACACACCCACACATGGAGAATATTGTGTGAAGATTAAGGCAGACATTGAGGTCATGCAGTAGAAGCCAAGGAATGCCAAACATTATAGGCAAAACACTAAAAGTTAGGAGAGAGGTGTTGAATAGATTTTCCTTCACAGCCCTCTGAAGAAACCAGCTCTGCTGATGCTTTGATCTTGGACTTCTGGTCTCCAGAACTCTGAGATGATAAAATTAAGTTGTTTAAGCCATCCAGTCTGTAGTATTTTGTCACCCAGTCCTAGCAAATGAATACAACAACTCTTTTAAGTGCCCTCCAGGAGAGTGTTTCTAGCTTCTGCCATTTAACGGGCAAGGTGAAGAATATCATCTGGGATGTCTACTCTTCAGTATGTAAACTTCCACTTAATTCCTTTGTTTTTGGTCCTGTACTTCACCACCTACACATCCAAACACACACACACACACACACACACACACACACACACACACCCCTCCTGTTGTGTCAGGTGTCCTGAGCCTTTTTGGTTTAATTTCTTCAGAGAAAAAGTCCTCTGGATTGCTGTGTGGAACGATGCTTCTGGCTTTGCTGACTGGGCAGTAGATCAGCAATCCCTGGTGCTCTATACACAGATCTTCAAAATCCGTCTCTTCCTCTGTCTACCATTTACTTCCTGTGGTACATGATGTCTCTAAGATCTGAAGCTCTATGGAGGGTCTTGAGTCATTCTGGGGTACTGAAACTTCAGCCATGTTGGTATCTCCCTCTATAAGAGCCTAGTTTCTAAATTTATATGCTCCATAAGTGACTTATCATCTCTCTATCTGCTTTCTGGCTTCTAAAAGAGTGTTATACACTGAATTCTACTCCTGAAACCAATATTGCACTGTATGTTAACTAACTAAAATTTAAATAAAAATTTTTTTAAAGTGTGTTACAGTCTCATTCTCATCACTGTAATACATAACCTATCTTAATCCCCTTATTTTCATTTTAGTTGGTTTTGGTAAGGAGTGGAGATAAGCATGTGTGAACAATTTATCTTCCTTCAACAAAACCCCATTGGCATTTTTTCTAATTTTATTGAAATATAATTAGCATACAGCACTGCATAAGTTTAAGGTGTACAGCATGATGACCTGATGTATATATTGTGAAATGACCACCACAGTAAGTCTCGTTGACATTCATCATCTCATATAGATGTGTGAGATCCTCACCTCTCTCTTTGAGCTTCTGCTCCTATACCAGCTCCAGTAAAAGTGCCCATATAATGTCCCTTAAGACTTCAATGTCATTAAATCCAATAAACACTATTTGGTTGACTTCTCATTAGCACTGGTCAGATGACCTTCCCCTACTTCTAATTGCAGACATTCTCATTCTCACAACATGCCTTCTACTTCCAAGGCTATGTCGTATCGGGCTCCTTTGGTGGCTGAATCTCCTCTACCTGAACTTTAAATGTCAGGCTTCCCCGGGGGTCTCTCTGAGGCGTATTTCTCTTCAGGGCTACTCTCTGCCTAGTGATGCATTCTACTCCAATGGCTCTACCTACTGTCTATTCTCTTATGATTCTTAGAAGTACTTGTCCAGCTCAGACTGAGTCTGGGACCAATTGACCAATCTGTTCAACTACCTATTTGACATCTACTGCCAGATTTCTTATAGGCACATTCAAACTAAATACATGAGTAATAAGACGAAAGGTAATATACCAGGACCATGATGTGAACAACAGAAAATCAGGAGTGTGTAAAGAAAATGGTCACGGTAATGATCACAAGTGTAGAGGAGACTAAGAGTGCTTGCTGCCAAGGAAGACCGTGGAATTAGAGCCCTAAGAGGATAGATTTCTAAAAATAATAGTAGGCTATTATTAAGATCTGGTAAGGATGAACACTTGGAGATTGGTATTAGGTGAGATCAATTTGGAAAGAAGAGTGGGGTTTCAGCAAAACTGTGATGTGCTAGCATAGAGGCATTTAGTGAAGGTCTTTGGGCAACAGAGAGGTCAAGTAATAGTATGTGGGACAGAGCCAGTTACTAGTCTTTTCCTGTATTCACAGTTTGCCTGATGTTGGTTCTGATTATAGATTTAACTATTATTATGCTATTCATGAATAAAATATATATGTTTTCAAATCATTCAGTGTTATCAACTAGCTCTCAAGTTCCATCCATGCAGGGATCCAGACAGGACTCGATGTGATTATATACCCTTTAGACCATAGTTCAACTCCACCAGCTAGATCCCCACAACTCATGAATAAAAGGCCCTACCTCAGTATGAGGGATAAAGATGTAGAGCAAGGTCACTGGGAGCTGTGACTTCTGTGATATCTGAGCACATGTTTCTTGTTCTTCTTGGAATTTGTAGTTTTCCTCACTGGTGATGAGGGGAAAATTTTCCATAAAAATATGAGTAACTGGCGCCAACATTACTTTCCCACCTGTGTTGCTGTGATGGGATAAACCACACTGGTTTGTCACAACCAACTTGCCATCTCTCTGGCGAGAAGTCTCATGCCAGGGTTAGTAGGTTGAGCCTCTTGTTTTCTTCCCCCATAGTTCTGACCCCAAGAGGGTGTAGAGGGCTCGTCCAGAGCCACCAGTCAGATAACACTGCTCTGTAATTCTGTCATTCCGATGGTTCTTCCGTTTTGTTTCCTATGGCTCATCTTTGACCTAGTTTTTGAGATTCTCTTTATTTGACATGGACATTCAGTTCCACAGGCAGATCAGGCCCTGCCTTTTTCCAAGGAACTGTCTTTCTCCTGTGCCTTCTCTCCTGCCACATCTCCCTGAGTTTAGCCAGCAAGTTCAGCTTGATTATGTTTCTCTTTAGAGCTATCACTGTCCATCCTTAAGCTAATTTTGAGAAACCAAATTCATTTTATGTTCCCAATTTAAAGATGAGAAAACTGACACTCGGACTAGTTCAGTTCTTTTAGCACATGCATAAAGCTAGCTAAATGAGCTATAAAATGCTTAGCAGACAAATTATACTTCTTACTACTTCCACATCACCACCTGGCCAAATCACGCTCTTTCATCCAGCTTATTCTAGTAGGCTTTTAATTGGTACCCCCACGGTTTATTATTCATTCTCACATAACATCTCAGGTGATGGGTTTTTTGTTTGTTTGTTTCTTTTTTTGTTTGTTTAAATTCAGTTAGCCAAAATATAGTACATCAGGTGATATTTTTAAAACATAGATTTAATTATGTCATCCTGCAGCTCAAGTCCTCCAGTAGTTTCCTGTCTCACTGAGAATCAAAACCAAAGTCCTGACCATGCCCTAGAGAGTTCTATCTGATCTGGCCCTCTATTACCTCTCTCAGGTGACCTGAAATTATTTTCCCTTTACTCACCTGTCCCTGCCACATTGGCTCTCCTCCTGTTCATAGAGGGCGCCGTGCATGCAGCTGCCTCAAGGCCTTTGCGCTGCTCTTCTCCACCTACACAGCCCCACTCTACCCCACGTAGTTACCTGGCTAACTTCTTTACCTCCTTGAGGTCCTCAGGTCACCTTTCAGCTTGCCTAGCCACCCCGTTTTAAATCGTAACCCTCCCATGACTCCATGAACTGCCCAACCTCCTCCCTATTGCATTTGCCTCCACAATACTTTTTACTATTTGATATACTCCATGTTTTAGTTATTTTGTTTCTTGTCTCTCTCCTCATCTCTCTCTCTCTCTCTCTCTCACACACACACACACACACACACACACACACACCATTGTAAGCTATCACAGCAGGGATTTGTGTCTGGTTCTCTGCTGTATTCCCAGTGAATAGAAGAGTGCCTGGATACCTGTTCCATATGTAATGCTCAGTAAATATTTATTGAATATGGTAGAGCTTAATAAATATCTGGTAATTTTACTATTGCTACTGGTGTTTGGCCACGGTACTATTTCTATTTGCATTAGCCAGGACAAGCACCCTGTTCTTCAAATGTCACATGTCAGTGATCTTCTTACTCATCCAAAAATACTGTGGGTGAGAAGATAAGACAGAATAAATTATAACAGCAGAAATAAATAAATAGAAATAAAAAGGACCCCGGTGTAAGAGCTGATACGTTTTCCTCAAATGTGCGCTGAAAATATGAAGGATGCTGCACAACTGCTAAAATATGTTCCATATCCTCCCACATTATCTTCCAAAGTGCCATGGAGGCCAGTGATGCAAATAATGATTCAGGTGTTGTTATCTGAGAATGAGCATTACATGCTTCAAGGTGCATGAATGTTGTGTACGTGCTAAGCGTATTTGGGGGAAGGCATTTCTTAAATCAACAGAAGCTATCAGGGTGGAAAAGTTTATAACTTCTTTCCTTAAAAGGAACTATGGAGCATTTTCCTGGCATGGACTGAAGGGCACTAAATATACATTCTCATCGTAGCCCAAAAAATGGAAATAACTCCCAAAGTCCCTTTCCTTAATTTTGAAGATTAGATCATTCCCCTGAAGATGGTCCCATTAGAATTTCCCCTAAAGACACCTACTGCCAGCTAAAAGCAGTATTTTTAGCCACAGGCCTACTGTATTTTTGGTTTATGGGCCATGTGAGACAGATGCTAACCTCCTGTCCCCCGTCACAACATACAGAGCATATGGAGTCCCCTGGATAGGAATCAGTGTCCTCACACTACCTGGAGGAGCTTTGCAGGATTAGTCAGCCCCCAAGCACCTTTGTTTTCCCATCTGTAAACGACTATCACTGCATCCTCCTCATATGCTTGTTGTGAGGATTAGGGAGATGATGTGTGTAAAGTTCCTGGCACAGAGCCTGGAAGATAGCAGGTGCTTGAGAAATGTTAATTTCCTTTCAGTTCTAGATGTCCCAAATCGTGAGGCCCTTGCTCAGGCTCGTTCATCGTATCACCTAATCCATGTTAAATATGTTACCCCTCACTGATAATAGAAAACATTCTTCCTGAAAACTGTGCTGTGCCAAAACAAGTGATATAATTAGTAGTAACATGACATCTAAGATGCATCATAGAAGCTTTAAAGCATAGAAGACATAAGCAGCTGACTGACAGCTTCACCTCGGTAAACCCAGATCAGAGTAAAACAGATTTTATAAATGCTGTTAAGAGATTATTAAATGGGGTGCCCGGGTGGCTCAGTCAGTTGGGTGTCCGACTCTTGGTTTCAGCTCCATCCTCAGAGGGGAGTCTGCTCCCTCTCCCTCTGCCCCTGACCCTGCTTGTGCCCTCCCCCCCCAAATAAATAAATATTTAAAAACTAAATAAAATAGACAGCATATGTGACTGATATTGCCAGTGCCCTGCCCTTATCTTTGCAGCCCCTGTGATTCCTGCTCATTCCTACAGCCCACAGCAGCAGCTCTGCGTGAAACCTCCCTCTTGCTTCAGCAGCACGCTTGGCTTGAGGGCAGAGGAGGTCAGAAATGCTGGGGAGGTAGAGCCCCTGGGAACAGCCGTAAATGAAAGCTAGACAAGAGTTGGAGAATAAATACGTCAGCTTCCTCCCCCTTGGAGTTACGGTAGGTCCAAGACTGTCTCGCAGTGCTCCCAGGTGGATTGAACCTCAGTTTTCCATGGAGGTAGACTGTTAACATGTCTCTACTTGGCTTCCTTCCTGTCCTCTCTCACTTCCCATTTCATTACCAATTCTGCCTGGAATTACTTCCAAAATAAAGTACTGAAGTACACAAAGCCTTCTTTTGGAGTCTGCTTCTGGGAGAATCCAGCCTAAGAGATTTGATGCCCAAATAGCCTCAGGATGCAGGCCCTCTAGGCGAAATTCTTGAATTGGATCACTCACTGGCCAACTGACAGCAAGGGCCCAAAGCTGATTTGTGCAGTGGAATTCCTGACATGAGATAGGAGCAAGATTATTAGGAATCTTACCTGTGATAAGTTGGGTTGGGGTACAAATGGAAGTCAGTGTACATGCTTCTGCAATAGTCAATCTCGCCTTTGAAAGACATGGAAGGGATGGTAATTGCAATCACCGCAGAGCTGGTAGGCTGCTATTATTAGCCAAAAGATCACTGAAGTACTGGATCGTATGGTGTTTCTTTTTTGAATTTTTTGAGGAACTTCCATACTGTTTTGAATAGTGGCTGGACCAGTTTGCATTCCCACCAACAGTGCATGAGTGTTCCTTTTTTGCCACATCCTGACCAACACTTGTTATCTCTTATCTTTTTGATTCTAGCCATTCTGTGTAAGGTGATATCTCATTGTGGTTTTGATTTGCATTTCCCTGATGATGAATGAAGTTGAGCATCGTTACATGAGTCTGTCGGCCATTTGTATGTCTTCTTTGGAAAACTGTTCAGGTCTTCTGCCCATTTTTAATTATTTTTAATTGGATTATTTGGGTTTGGTTTTTTTTTTTTTTGATGTTGAGTTGTAGAAGTTTTTTATACAATATATTTTATATATTTTGTATATTAACCTCTTATCAGATATATCATTTGCAAATATCTGCTCCCATTCAGTAAGTTGCCTTGTCATTTTGCTTATGATTTCCTTCACTATGCAGAAGTTTTGTATTTTGGTATAGTCCCAATAGTTTATTTTTGCTTTTGTTTCCCTTGCCTGAGGAGACATATCTAGAAAAATATTACTAACGCTGATATCAAAGAAATTACTACCTATATTTTCTTTTAGGAGTTTTATGGTTTCAGGTCTTAAATTTAGGTCTTTAATCCATTTTGAGTTTATTTTTGTGTATGGTGTAAGAAAGTGGTCTGGTTTCCCTTCTGGGTATTTACCTAAAGAAAATGAAAACACTAATTCAAAAAGATATATGCACCCTTATGCTTATTGCCATTATTTACAATAGCCAAGATATGGAAGCAACCCAAGTGCCCATTAATAGATGAGTAAAGAAGATGTGATATATATACACAGTGGAATATTACTCAGCCATAAAAAAGAATGAAATTTTACCACTTGCAACAACATGGATGGATATACAAGGTATAACGCTAAATAAGTCAGTCAGAGAAAGACAAATACCATATGATTTCACTCATATGTGAAATTTAAGAAACAAAACAGACAAATAAAGAAAAAAAGAGACAAATAAAAAAAACAGACTCTTAAGTACAGAGAACAAACTGATGGTTGCCAGAGGGGAGGGTGGGAGATGGGTGAAATAGATAGAGGGATTTAAGAGGTACAAACTTCCATTACAAAATTAAAAATCACAGAGCTGAAAAGTACAGCATAGGGAATGTAATCAATAAGATTGTAATAAGGTTGTTTGGTGATGGCACTTACCATGATGGGCACTGGATAATGTGTAAAATTGTTGAATCACCATGTCATACACCTGAAACTAATATAACACTGTATGTTAATTATTCCTCAATTAAAAAATGAAGAGTGCCTAAGATACATAACATTTAAAAAAATCACTGAAGGAAGAAAATAAGACAACTATCAAAGGAGATTCTCATTACCTGCAGGCAGAGAGAAGGATGTGCTGAAAATGGGCCCAAGCTTTGTTTCTAAGTGTTGTGTTAGCAAAGAAGCTGGATTCGTAGCCCTGACAAGTCTCCTACCCTAATGTCAGAAACTTAACAGGAAAGGAAGAAGGCCCTGAGTTTTAGGATGTGGGAATTTGGGGTAGGGGAAGAGGAGATGAGCTTGAAGTAATTGAAATACAGATGACCCTGAATCTGGCCAAGATAAGTGGCTCCTTCCTCCTTATAACAAGGCTGCTCGGAGAGTCCTAAAATGCCTCATCTGAGCAGATATTTCACAAAATTGCCGTGGTCCTCTTCCAGATCTACCCCTACCATGCCACTGTTTTATACTACAGTCTCTCAACAATGACATTTTGAACAGAATAATTCTTTGTTGGGGAGGGGCGTGTTGTCCTGGGCACGGTTTAGCAGCATCTTGGCCTCCACCTGCTAAGATGCTGGTAATGCCCTGATGGTGCAAACTAGAAACATTTCCAGACTTGGCCAGATACCCCTGGTGGGGGCGGCTGCAAAATCACTAGTAAGCTCAAGCAGAAAAATAGTAGTATCTGTGCTGTGGGATGAAAAGGATTGTTTATTTATGGAAATGAAAGGGAGACAGGAGGCTGAGTCAGAGAGAGAAGATGTAAGGAAGGAAACAAACCAGGTAGAAAAGATTCTATCCAGCTAGCTTTGAAACTGGAAAAGGGGGCCACAAGCTGAGAAATAAGCATGTTTTTCGTTAAGTGGATAAAGGCAAGGAAACGAGTTCTCCCCTAGAGCCTCCAAAAGTAATGCAGCCTGGAGGACACATTTTATTTAGACTCTTGAGCTCTAGAACTGTGAGATACTAAATCTGTGATTTGTTATAGCAGAAATAGGAAGCTAATACACTTGACTAGGGAGGATGTCATGTAAATCCAGATAAAGAAGAGTTAACTGTGTGAGAGTACATGCTCATGACTGGAGATTTAATCCTGGAAAGGATGCCTATAGCTGATCCTAATTTCCTGCTAAATGGTTTCTTGAAGCTTGGTAACAATGGCGATCTTCAGTGAAGAAGTGGGGGAGACTGGGACTGTCCTGGTGGAAAACAGAGAAGGGGATCAACATGTACAAAGAATACTGTGACGAACACGGGACTGCAGGTACCTCTTCAAGATCCTAATTTTAATTCCTTTGGATATATGCCCAGAGGTGGGATTGCTGAGTCATATGGTAGTTCTGTTTTTAATTTTTTTAGGACCTTTCATACCGATTTCTATAGGAGCTGCCCCATTTTACATTCTCACCCATAGTGTACAAGGATTTCAATTTCTCCACACAGTCACCAATACTGTATTTTTTACACTGGCCATCCTAACATATGGGAGGTGGTATCTCATTGTGGTTTTTAGTCTCATTTCCCTGATGACTGATGATATTGAGCACCTTTTCATAGACCTCTTGGCCATTATATGTCTTCTTTGAAGAAATGTCTATTCAGTTATTTTGCCTATTTTTTATTTGGGTTACTTGTGGGTTTTTTTGCTGTTGAGTTATAAGAGTTTCTTTTTTTTTTAAGATTTTATTTGAGAGAGAGAGTACACAAGGGAGAGGCAGAGGCAGAAGCAGACTCCCCACTGAGCAGGGAGCCCTATGCGGGGCTCGAACCCAGGACCCTGGGATCACGACCCAAGCTGAAGGCAGACGCTTAACCAACTGAGCCACCCAGGCGCCCCGAGTTATAACAGTTTCTCATGTATTTTAGACATCCCCTTATCAGATACAGAGTCTGCGAATATTTTCTCCTTTTCTGTAGGTTGCCTTATCATTCTTTTAATTGTTTCCTTTGCTGTGCAGAAGCTTTTTATTTTGCACAATAGCTAACATATGGAAACAACCTAAATGTCTATTGATAGATGAACAGGCAAAGAAAATGTGGTTTAAACATACAATAGGCTATTATTCAGTCTTCAAGAAGGAAATCCTGCAGTATGTGACAACATGGATAAACCTTAAGGACATTATGCTAAGTGAAATAAGCCAGTCACGGAAGGACAAATACTGCATGATTCCACTTATATGAGGTATCTAAAATGGTTAAATTCATGAAAAGGGAATGGTGATTACAAGGGGCGGGGGTGAAGGAAGATGGAGAATTGTTCATTGGGTATAAAGTTTTAGTTATGGAAGGTGAATAAGTTCTAGAGATCTGCAGAACAACATAGTACATATATTGAACAATACATGTATCGTACATTTCAAAATTTATTAAGATGGTTAAACTTAACTTCCTGCTAAGTTTCTACCACAATAAAAAAAAAAAGTGCAAGGAAGCAGTCATTTTTAAAAATCCATTTAATCCATACAGTCCATGACTGATTCGTTTTCCCCAGAAAAGCCCAAAGAATGCTCCTTCATTACTTTAGTAACACACTAGTGAGGGGCGCCCCAGAAACACTAATGGACTCAGTGAAGGTTGCCCTTCATAGACAAAGATAATGATAGATGATGTTCTGGAACTGGGCTTTTTAATGTCAATGGAGATGATAGGACTCTGAAATAACAAAGGCCAGGGGGTTGCACTTAGCCATCTGGGGCAAGCAAGGTAAATGTAACTATCATAGTGGGCCAGTAAAATCTAAATGACAGCCAATGGCCTTGACTCACAGGTTGTGTGGTTATGGCAGTTCTACCACAGTGTTCCTGGGGGATAGGAACTATAGATAGATGGTCAGCCAGGGAGGGTATTACTTGATTAATACAACCCAAAAAGATCAAGATCAGGCAAGCAGATCTTTGATGTGAGCTGCCACAAAGGAAAAATCTCATCCCTCATGCAGTTTCCAGACCTGAGTTAGTTCTTCAACACAGAGCATTCAACTGAAGAGCAGGCCAGTTCCCCTTGAAAGAGGACCCTGCAATTTCATAAGTGATTCCTAGTGATTCCTCCAGTTATTTCCCAGTGTGACCCAAAGCTACTTATCATTAACTGCCACTGAGGACAGATGCATGTTTACCGATGAAATGTTTTGAGAGTTGTCGTATAACGGATAGTAGCTGTTGTCAATATCAGAATGCCATCACAGCCCTCACTTAGTGGAGGGACATATAGAGGTCAGGTGATTAAGGGAGTTTGGGTCCAGGTTTATCTCACAGTAGGTCGAATCCACTGTGTACATATGCCTATTCTGTGGTCAGTTTCTCAGATCCTGAAATAAGATCTACTTGCCACCTGGCTGAAGGCTTACCAGGTTCTGGATCTATGAAGTCAGACCAGTTATGATAGTAAAGGCCAAGTGGAAGCCCCTGAAGCTCTTCCCCATCCCAACAAGGTAGAAAGTTAAAAGCAATGCAGCATCCTAGGTTGGCCCCAGTGACTTAAATGATGGAAGTGTTCCCATCATTCCCAGAATGCACCACTGCGGCCACTGCAAAAACCACATCTGTCAGTTGAAATCTTTACCAACACCACAGGGACTCATTCATTTGGAATGCCTGCACTCATAGTCTTACTCCGGGGCTGTGTTAACTCTCCTGGTCTCTGTCACCTCACGGTCCAAAGGATCACCTTGGTCACCTTAGATATTGATTATCTTGATATTCCAAAAATCAGCATGGTGGTCTACTTTAAGAATGATATTCAGTCAATCGGACTGCTAAACAGGAAACTGCACGTACTCTGTATGACTTCACAAGTAAAATACATGTGAAACAGAGGGTATGTAGGTGTTCAACTCTGCAGAGATTCAGAGGCCCACTACAATTTTAGGGGACAGCGTTCTGGGTCTCTCTAGGACCCCCCTAAGTTAAAGGACATTATTTCACCCTGTGCCTCCTACTTGCTATTGTTAAGGAAGAGACTCCATACTTCCATGTGTGGTAGGCCTTTTAAATTTGGAGATAGCCCATACACACTTGGGAATATTGCTTTAACTAGATGACTGCTACTGGTTTTTTTCTTTTCATAAGTTGTAGCTAGCTTGTAGCAAGAATCAGTGACAAACCAGAGTGAACAGGTTAAGAAAAAGAGTAGGTCTAAGTAGTACAGGAGTGGATTGTAGGTAAGACATGTGCCCTTTGCAGTCTGTATCCCTTTGCACGCTGAGAGCTTTGGATGGCAAGGACCTTGACTGTCCTTGGGCTCTCTCTGGTGGCAGGCAGAAGGGCCTGCAATTCAGTGTGCCTATAAAAGCTGGACAACTGACAGGACAGGCTGGACATGACTGTCCTAGCTCTTCACCTCTTAGGTGGAACAACTCTTAGGCTTAGTCTACACTATGTCCGGGAGGGAGTCTAGGTTGCCCACAAGGCAAACATGCTCACTTATGCATCCTGATTTGATTTTTTCCTCTTGCCTACCTTATTCCCCACTCCACTCATGGTGTCCCAGAGATCATGTCATAAGCAACACACACTCAAATCTTTCTCTACTTTCTAGGTTTTCTAACCTGAAGCAACACCTAGCATTTGGACTAACTCTAAGCGTTTTTGCTTAGATGAGTTAATTAAGTTCCCTGTTTCCATCAAGCTTTTGAGCCTCTCTCCTTTCACTGGAAACTAAAGAGTTCTGCCTTTTCCAGAGGCTCCAGTCAAGTAGTTTTATGCTTATTTTTAAAGAACATGCTCTATTTGTACAATTTTGGAGACCAGCATTATATCTCTTAACCAATACTGATTATGATACAGATTTTTGCAGTGTATATTCCTTGTAGCCAGGAATTGTGGCACTGCTTTATTTGTGACTTTCACAACTCTTTAAACAGGATCCATGTCCCCTTTTGACTCATTTTCTAACAATTTCCTATTGTTTTGCTCTGCCTTTTAAGAATTAGCATCCCCCAGGTTCTTGTCTTTGATTTTCTCATATTCCTCATTATAATAAAAAAATATTAAAAACTACCTCATTTATCTCTCTCACACTCTATGGTTTCAACTTTCACCTTCTTACTTCTCACCCCCAGTTTATCTTCTGAGCTTCACACTAAATACCCACAAGACAACCTGTGGGCTAAATCTCAGTAACCTAAACTAAGCTAACTCCAAAACTAATCATTCACCATTTCCATCCCTCCCCTACCAAAACTTGTTAACTTGTTACTTCTAAATAAGTGATTCTGCCAACCATGGAAGCCCTAGCACTGGAAAAATTCCTCACTCCCCTTCTGTTTCTCCCTTTCTGCCCTCCTTTCCTTAATTCCCCTTCTCTTCCCCTTTCTCCACCATCCATTCAACAACTGAGCATGATTTTTTACCTGTTACCAAAATTACATCCATAAAAGCAGCAGAAGAAAGGCAGAGGGGCCAAACAAAATACTTTGTCCTAATTACTCATTAGGAATAGAGCTATGAATTAAGTCTAACCTTTCAGGGCTAATGAGAATCAATTCAGAAGTTAAAATACCTAAAAGAGTTATGTATCTCAAGTATCTTCCCCTCTGTTGTTTTTCATATGTAATTAGTCAAATTATGTTAATTTTAACACTTCAGCATTTCTCACTTCCACTGACTTCCTCCCCTCGTTTTTTGGCCATTTGCATTGGCCACCTGAGGGCTCTGTCAGTCCTGCTGAGGTTACTGCAGCCTGAACACCCCACTCCCTCTATCCCAGCCTCTACGCTGTTGCTTGAATGCTGGTTCCTAAAAACCAAAATTGGATTCTGTTTCTTCCTATTTAAATCCTTCTAGGTTATGGTTGTCTTGAATATAAGTATCTTGACCGTATTAAGCCTTTCACCACGTGATACCTATATTCCTCCCAGTCTCAATCCCAGCAGCTCCCATGCAACAGTTCCCCAGACTTAACTGGTTTCTGTGTATCAACTCAGACATCACGTCCTCTTGGAAGCCTTCCGTGACTCTCCAAAGCTGACTTTGTGACGTGCTCCCATTTCCGTCCCCATAACATTTTGTGCAGGTTCATTATGGCAAATCCTCACTTTATTATATATTCCTATTTGATACTAAGGCCCTGAGGGCAAGCACTGGGGCTTATTCAACTTTGATTTCCTAAGGTTAAGCAAAGTGCCTGGTATGCAGCAGACTTTTAATAAATGCTTATTGAAAAAATAAATGAGTGAATGAGTAGTCCAGCATCACATGTGGCATCGTTTCTCTCCATAGGATTGAGGGTCTATAGTAGAAATCCTGTATATTTATTTGTTTTCTCAAATGGCCCATAAAGATGCTCCAAAGGGTCCCAGAACCACTACCCCTCTGGGTATGGGAGGAGAATAGGGCAGCTCAAGTCCTCTAATGGAGTCTGAGTGATGAAAGGTCATCTATAGAACAGTGTAATATACTTCTTTGGAGCAAAGCCTTGTGGCGTATTTTCAAAGACTTAGCAATGCATTATGTATTGTCAATAATATCCAGACTGCAGCCAAAGAGGTTTGCATGCGACTAGAGCACAAGGTCACAGGAGAGTTTATGGTGCTTGTAACTGAACAGCATAAAGTCAATCTTAAGTTCAATGAAGGAAATAACACCACTGACAGCATCACTTTCCGATATGAGACAAATAAATTGCTTTTATGATTAGAGACATGTAACAGAAGTGTCCAATCTCTATTCACTTCCAGGAATGAGGACAGCTCTCATCTAACCCTACCCTTCAGGGCCAAGCAGGTTATCATAAGACAGTATGACACCATCACCAGCTTCTTTCTACGGTCCGTCCCTGCAGTTAGTTCAACCCAAAAGCGTGTGTGTGTGCGCACACAAAGAAGAGCTATGTGTTATTGTACCTCTGCCTGACCCAGGCTCAGTGGTAGACTCTTAACAACACAGGGTCTTCCTGCCTTTGAGCTCATACTCCTTTGCACTATCTTCTCTTTCTCTGGGCAGCACTCTTTGTCAAGATCAAATATCAATTCCTTTTTGAAGACATCCAGTCCATCTTGTTTCAAATGAGTCACTCCTCCCTCCATACCCTTGCGGCCCTTTGAACAAAACACGTATATCAAAGTTATTCTAATTATTTGTTTACCTCTTCCATTTTTTTCACCTGATGGTGAACTCCTTAAGGACAAAGAATATGAGTTGCTCTGTTTCACGTCTCAGTGCGCAGACGGATGCCTGGCACATCTACGGTACCCAAGATATGTTGTTGAATGAATCAATCATGAGAGTGCAACTCTAGCTTTCCCATTCTTCTTTTTAGAATACAACTTTAAGAACAGATAAATAATTCTGCTCAGATGTCTACGTGACTATAATTGCAGCATCATTCATACCTGGGAAGAGAAAACATAGCTTATATGGTCTGTCCAAGAGGTTAGAACCTTATGTCCCCAGTAGGAGTCCTTTCCAGCCAGCCTGGCACACTGCCCTGCATACATCAAATGCTAATCCCTACCATGATTACTTGATTTACGCCATCTAGAGGGCTCTTCTTCCCCTTCTGTGCATAACCAGCACCTACCCATCTTGCAAGATCCAGCGGAAATCTCACTTTTTCCATAAATTCTCCCAAGTCTGTCCCTGATTTATCTCTTCATTCAAGGACTGGGGCCATGGCTATGCCTAGCACCTGACCTGAAGTTCTCTCTCTCTTATCTGCACACCTCCTGGATTTATATTCTCTACAACACTCAGCACTTGTAAATCCTTTCCTATATTGCTTTTCAATTATTTTTTGCATCCTATCTCCCAAGCCCCCTGAAAGATATAGGGCATTTCAGTGTTTCCCTTTTATAGCATTCAGTAGATATGGATCATTTACATGGCAACTATAAACTTTGCCAAGTGCTATACGACTTTGTAAGGAACTGATTAATTTCCTAAATATGGCTAAATCTGGGAACCTTGATACAAATATGATATCAGAATAAAATCAAATTTCTCAGAACTTAGTATGGAATAACAAATTTTTTTTTAAAGATTTTATTTATTTATTTGACAGAGAGAGACACAGTGAGAGAGGGAACACAAGCAAGGGGGAGTGGGAGAGGGAGAAGCAGGCCTCCCACGGAGCAGAGAGCCCGATATGGACTCGATCCCAGGACCCTGGGACCATGACCTGAGCCGAAGGCAGTTGCTCAACAACTGAGCCACCCAGGCACCCTGGAATAACAATTTTAAGGGAAAAAAGTTAAGCCCTTGGCTACCTGACAAATTAGGGAAAGAAATTTTCTTTCCTTAGGCCCCAAATAATTTAAATAAGTACAAAATTATTGTAAACCCTACACATTTATAGCAATTTATTTGATGATCCCTATAAAATAAGCTTATATTCAGGGACACTGAAAAATTCAAAATCTACCTGTAGCAATGTGACAGAAAAGCTTTACAAGTAAATGTCTACAACAGACATGCACAACTAAACAAAACTGTACCTCTTAGAATTCCTTTAACAGGTGAACAATATGTGTCCTAATCTCAATATCTAACACAGAACTGCATTGGTAAATGCATAAAAATGTATGGAACTTACAATACATGATACCATATAGCCCACTAATTTATTGGAGCACTAACTTACATAATTTACTTTGTCTTTCAAAGAGAAGGTGGAAAGCACAGGAAAAATCGTAAGGGTATGGTGTTGGGTCTTGTCAGTCATAACAATTTTGGAAAAATATTTTGTTAAAAAGGAACTTAACTCAGTTTCCTGATTGCTTCCCAGTACCGGAATGTCTGCTATTAGGTAAATGTGGACAATTTGCTTTATCTTTATTTCTTATTAGGATATATCAAGTCTTTGGAGACGTAACTTGGCAGTTCTGTTCAGTCATGATTATGTGAAGTGTCTTTAGACTTCAGGAGGAGAAAGGAAAGAAACTGCATTTATTTATCATGCATTGTGACCCAGGGATCGTGCTTGATATTTAACCCTTATTATCTCTTGTGCTGTCTTGTTGATAATCTGTGTACAATCAAGAATCAAGCATATGTGCTTTGAGGCCATTCATACTTTTGGTAGTATAGTGGATAGTATATGTAGTGTACGATAGGCTAGTTGACTCTAGAGAGAAGAGTACCTGATTCAAATCACAACTGTACCATTCACTGTTTGTGTGACTTCCCTGTGCCCGTTTCCTAACCAGTAACATAATAACATTAAGACTTCTACCTTATAGGTTTGTTTTGAAGGTTAAATTGAGTTCTATAATTTGTAAATCTCTTAGAATAAGGCCATAGCAAGTGGAAGGGCTCTATAAATTTAGCTGGTTTTAAAACGAATTATGTAATGACTTATTTCCTGTCCCGGATGCAGTTTTTGTTTATAGACGCTCCTACGGCGTCAGTCATGAAATCATGATTGCAGAGTCACCGACTGGAAGTGAAACAATAAGCTGAATTCACCTTAACATTCAATTCCTCAATAATTTTATTTAGTACTTCAGAGACGGATGATGAGGGGTTAACCAAATGATATTATACATAAATTTAAGCAGTTTTATTTAGCAAACAACCGTTTTCGTAAGTTACAGGCACTGCTGTGCTAGTAAGCTATCTCTCTAGGGAGGGGAAAGCTTTGTTTTTTGTTTTTTTTTTTAGTGTTGGCAGATTTCTGTGGTGTAAATTCTCCCACGATTGTGGGAGAAGCTAACTATGCTTTAACACTAACACAATTCTGGATATTTGATATTTGGTTCTCATAAGTTGTCATGAGCCAGCCCTACAGACCACTGGTAGCCAGCCCTACAGACCAAAGGTATTATCTACCTTTATTCTTCTAACCAGACTCCCACCAGTGACAGGGGCAGAACATTATTTTTGTCTTCTACTTGCTTTTCCATTTATGAGCTATTTCGGTTCTGTGTGACCGGAGCCTTTTGACTGCCTATGTATTTACACAATCTCCAGCCATTATGTCACAGAGGATTTTAATGTGCTAACTGCCAAGAGAGCCCCAAACAGCAGGGTGTAACAGAAAGGTCACCACCCTGTAGTGTCCAGGCTGAATTCAGCTTTCAGAGCAGTTTTGCTTGATCAGTCAACAGCTTTCTGAAATGCTGAATTAATTAGCAGCATCTACGAATTAAGAGATTTCACATAAAAACATAAATTCTCAGTTTGTCTTGTGAAATTTGAAGATCTGACAACACCAAGCCCACATCCCCATGCAGCAGAATCTCCCTAGAACTAAATGGACAAAGCACCCTTTCCATGAAGCGTACTCTCTCCCGTTCACTGTGTCCTCCACCCCTCATGCCTCACACCCTAACCAATTTTGCTCTTTTCTCTTGCCTACCTGCCCCCCCCCAAATTTTGAGTTGGGATCTGTGGCATAATGTGTTTTTTAAAAAAATGCTTGGGAGTTAGACAAGCCTGGGAAGTAGTCCAGGCTCACACTAACGTGTGAACATAAGCAGCAGTGGAGCTAGCCTGAGTCTGGTTCTTTCGCTGAGACGTGGAAATAGAAATGAAAATTCCCTTCTGGGGTTATGAGGAGGACCAACTGTGATAGCACATGCAAACACTCACCTGGCACCCAGCACAGAATAGGGGCTCCATGGCTGTCGGTCCTTCTGCCACTTCCCCAGGCCGATCTTGACTCGCATCCCTTCATATTTTGTCCGTATCACTTTTAATGAGCTCAGTTTCTCCTGTGCTGTGCTCACTGAGGGGAGCTCACTCTCACACAAGGCGTCTTTATTTCTTTTTCTCTACCATTTCCTTTGTTCCAAGTTGTATTTTCTTTGTACAAGTGCTGCTTGTCTCAGGAATGTCAATTACCTCCCTGGTCTTATTTTTTCACCCTGGTCATGCCAATCATCTGAACTGTGCAGGCCACAGGTACATCTGCCAGATCTGACCCCTTGTCTCCTCTGCCCATGCACAGGGAAAGAAACGGGGAGATAGCCCTGTGCTTTAGATTGGAAATAACTATTTACTGACCAGTTCCACAACCCACTTCCCGCTCCACAGAAAACAAAGTACAGGCTTCCAGTTGTAAGATAAATAAGGTCTGAGAACCGAATGTATATATGTATATGACTATAGTTGATAATACTATATTATAGAATTGAAATTTGCTAAGAGAGTAGAACTTAAATGTTCTCAGCAGAAAGAAAGAAAGAAAGAAAGAAAAAGAAAGAAAGAAAGAAAGAAAGAAAGAAAGAAAGAAAGAAAGAAAGAGAAAGAAAGAAAGAAAAAGAAGAGTAAATATGTGAGGTGATGGGTGTGTTAATTAACTTGGGGGGAATCCTTCCACAATGGATACATATATCAAATCATCATATTGTACACTTTAAATGTCTTATGATTCTATTTGTTGATTATATCTCAACAAAGCTTGGGAGTGGGAGGTGGGGGGACAAAGGAACTTTGTCCTGAATGCATGCCCTATTCTTTCAGTTTGAAACTTTTTCCCGCCTGTTGGATGAGGTAAAAATTGCCACAAATCTAACCAACCGCTGACTCTGTTCCTACTTCTGCTGGCTCTACTGAGGAGTGTTTTTATCACTTTGTCACTTTTACTTTGATAACTCCTTCCTTCCCAGCACATCCATGCTACCAGCAATTTAACTAAATGAAAGTACTTGAAGTTTTTGTTAATAATAATGGTACTATAACATAATAAAATAGAAAGAAACTAAAAAAAAATGGTAATAATAATAGCAATGACTGCCTTTTTTAATATCACCCATCCAGCAGGAGAGTGATCTTCTAAGTTATCAAGTCTGATATTGTCACTCCCCTGCTTGAAACACTTCAGGGATTTATTTGTCCTTAGGATAAATCTTAGATGCCATGACATGGCTCTATGAGATGAACTGGGTATACAAGCCAGGAATGAGCCAGACATAGGCCCTGCCTTCAGGGAGTTTAACATCCAGCAGCAGAGACAGTAAAATAATAAAAACACAAGTAGCTTTATAATAATAATTTTGGTAAGTTCTGTGAAGGAATTTTCATAAATATCTATTTAAGTAAATTTATAGCTGTTATTTATATTTTGAAAGTTGCTGTGACAGGGGTGCCTGGGTGGCTCAGTTGGTTAAGCAACTGCCTTCTGCTCAGGTCACGATCCTGGAGTCCCGGGATCGAGTCCCGCATCGGGCTCCCTGCTCAGCGAGGAGCCTGCTTCTCCCTCTGACCCTCCCCCCTCTCATGTACTCTCTCTCATTCTCGCTCTCTCAAGTGAAAAAATAAATCTTTAAAAAAAAAAAAGAAAGTTGCTGTGACAAGGTTCTGGTTAGAAAGGGAGAGGAAGGTGCAAAGTTTTAATTAATAGCAGTTTCCTTCAATAAGAAAACAGTGTTTTCTAAATGCTGTATGTGCATATTCTCTCATCAAATGTTTATAACTGTCCTTTATTCTTGTGCAAATATTGGTTGACCCGATATGCCAGGCACGGTGTGAGGACATGATGTTACAGAGAGGACTAAGACAGAAGAGAGAGAGAGAAAACTCATAACAACACAAGAAGAACAGATGGTAAAATTACAATTAAAATAATTACTGTAAAGGAACAGTTGAGGCCAGTATGAGGGATATTACATGGACTAATTAGGGGTTAGAAAATATTTAGGCTAAGCCCTAAAAGAAGAATAGGATTTAAAGAAGAGATAACAGATTCAGAAAGAGGAAGGGAGGACACAGTATAAAGCTAAGATGCCTAGCATGTTAATCTGAATTGAGATTAAAAAAAAAACCCAAAAACTGGAAGATAGAAAGATTTAGTGAGCAGATTATCTCCATTTTACCGATGAAGAAACTGAGGCTGGGGAAAATTAACCTGTCCCGTGTCACTTATCCATAAAATGATAAATCAAATAAATCTTATCGCCAGATCTGTTCCTGAAATGCAATGCCACGCGGCCTCCTTGTGTTCTGTCCACAAAGTAGAAGCGTGTATTTAAGTCAGGAATCCTACCTTTATTTTATTATATACTTAAAAGAGCATGTCCTTATTACTTTTAATAACTAAATATAGGATTTTAATTATAAAATAGTTTTACACATTAAAAGCTACATAGCCATTGAAAAACAATGATCCACATGATAGAGTATGAAGATTTGTTAATTGCATAATTAACTCTATTGATCTAAAGATCCAAATCACTTAATTACTTAAATCTTATAGTTTAGCAGTCTCTATTGACCAAAATAGTTGCAAGATTGCCAAATTCCTACTCTGTTTCAAACTCCAGGTAGAGGGTTTTTCAGGGTTTTGTTTTGTTTTGTGGTTGGTTGGTCATTTCAGTATAAAAAAATAATTCTGTTTTTTGACAATATTTGTAAGAGAACCATGTCTCCAAATCTTATATTGCAATAGAAAGACAGATGCAAAATACATGTGATGAAATGTCTCTTTCCTGGAAGAATGGAGTGTTTCAAGGATCTAGGTAGAAAAACTGCCAAATCAAGCTGGATTACCATTTTCATTGAACATCCACATCTCAGGATTGGACAGGATAAAAAAGGGATTCATGTCTAGCCCACTTTAATATGCTTAAGTCACCTGTCAACATTCACTCCTGGTGGTTATCTGGCATATAAATGAAAATCTCTAGTGATGAGATACTCACCTCTCAAAACTTGGTCCATTCACTCTTCAGAAAACTTGGATGGAAAATTCTTCCTCATCTTGAACCACAGTCCCTTTCCCATGGCTCAAGTGTACTAATCTCAGCTGTCCTATTTGAGGCATGCAGAGCAAGTCTGGTTCCTCTTCAATGTAACTCACCCATCGGATGTTATTATGCATCTGTTAAAATGTCTCTTTATTCACAAAAGCAGAATGACCATTGTGTTACACTTGAATTTTGCCTGCTACCAGTCAGAGTGAGTGAGGCTGTCTTTCTGATTCTCTATCTCTGCAGAAATGAGTAACTGCTATTATCAAGGGTTCTACACTTTTCAAGGCTGTTTATCCCAGTTGTTGTCTTGTTAGTTCCTCTCCATCTTCCTTGCTGGGCTGACCCATTCAGGCTCCAACAAGCAGTCATCACAGGAAAGAGTTGTAACTTCTCTGAGCACGTTCCTATTTCATTTGCGTTCCTCTAGAGATAATGGCTCACTATGAATTCAACAGTTAATTATGTAGGTTTTTCTAAGTTTTTTTTAATTACAAAATTGAAAAAGAACAACACTTGCTTAAATTAAAAAAAGAGAACCTATTGGCTCAAATTAGGGAAAAGTTCAAGGGAAAACCTTTCTTCAGGCCCAATAGGACACAAGGATGCTGGCAATGAAGTCAGGGATGTGCCTGTCACACCTGAGTCTGCATTGGCTTCAATCCCGGGCTGCGGCTCTCTTCTACATCCTACCAGCATCGCAGAACTGTGGGAAGAGAGCAATCATTTTCTTGTTCTTTTAGCAAAATTCTTGAATTGACATTGACTTCTTGGTTTGCTCACACGTCTACTTGTAACTCCAAAACTGGGTCTTCGGGTTATTCTATTCCTTTTGGTGAGGCCTAAGTCATGGGCCCATTCCAGGAAGTAGCATCAGTCCCATCAAACTGCATGGACTAAAAGCTAATGATAACGAGTTCTCTTATACCAGAAAAAATGATACCCACTCTATGACGGGAAGAGCCATAGTGACAGTTCTCGTACGCCCTGTGATTGGACAGAGGCAGAAAAGTATCTTTTGGAGCGTTGGAAAGATTCCATATAACTTACACACGGCCCTTAGAGTTACTTTAAGTTAAAAGAAAGCTAGTTTGAATTTGTCCAATATTTAAATCTTTTTACTTCACCAGCATATACCCTGTACCTAGTATAGTGCTTTGGCCATAATTGATGCTCAGAAAATATTTGTAAAAATGTTACTGACATTTTAAACACACATAACTATATGACACCACAGAATGGATAATTTTTTTTCTAATGAAGCATTATAATCAGGACCTAAATGTGAATTCTGAATGAGTCCAAATACACATCACCAAAGTATAAGACCTCAAAGAGGTAAGTGCCATTCAGTGTGCAAAGAAATTTACATAGATCATTTATTTAAAATAAGTAAGGGAGATATAAAGGGGTCTTGGGAAAAATAAAAGGAAAATTATATACAGGATCATGGAAAAACAGGGAAGGAAGGTGTGTATCAGTAAAACTCCCTAACTGTGAATAATACATTTAATTATTAAAACTGAAAGCAGAGTAAACATTTTGTTTACTTTGATTTAACACTTTCCCCCCTTCTTTCTCAAACTAGAAGATGAAAATAGACAGGTTCATTGTAATTTTCTAAATGGTCAGTTTCGCTTCTTGATCACAGCATAGATTTTTCACGGGTTCACAGCAAGGCAGGGGATTTGTTGATCCAATGAAAACAATTTCCATGGGTTTTAAAAATTAATTTAATGATAGCTTTCCCTTCAACATTAAAATTTATGAAATTCATTTGCAAAATGAAACTAAAAGTTACACTTCTCATCGTGGCTGAGAAATTAGCAAAATATAAAGAGAAAATTCAATAATCATTTACAAATGTATAATTTGAATCATGCAAATTACATTCCAGTGATGGATACAATGAACAAACAAGTAAGCAAACCAATAAGGTAATTTAAAATTATAAGTCTTACCTAAGAAGCAAAAAATGGGCTGATACAGAGAATGATAAAGCATGGTTAGGGTCAGTCTCTCTGAAAAGGTAATATTTTAACTAAAACAAAAATGATGAGAAGGGGCATTCCATACAAAGAATGGGAGGAAAGGTATCCCAGGCAGAGAGAATAACACATACAGAAACTCCAAGGTGAAATGATATTTGCAAATATAATGAACTATAAAAAGCCCTACTGTGGCAGGTGTCTAAAGTAAAGGGTTTCATGTGCAAAATAGAGTTCAAATCATGCAAGACATAGTGAAGAATTGAAGTTTAAGTTTAATTAAGTACAAACAATAAGATGCATCAGAGGATTTAGAGGAATGATATGATTCAATTGCATATATATTTATATAAATAGTAAATTGAAATCATCGTATATATGCTATAGGAACCCACTATCCTCATCATTAAATAGTAACCCTAATTCTCCCACATCCTTTGCTCAGAATAATAAAAATACTTTAACCATTGTAAAAACTATCTACATGCCCCCCATAGAAAATAGATAGGAGCAACTTCTGGAACTGGTAAAGGGAATAATCTCAAAGTTCCTCTTTATAACTTCCCATCCATGGACCCCCTTACTCTGCTTATTAGCTATAAATGTCCAGCTGTCTTTGTTGTGTTTGGAGTTGAGCTCTTCCATACCGAACAGTCTAATCTCTCTCCTACTGCAGTAGTCTGAATAAAATCTGTCTTGCCATTTTTTAACAGGTGTCCAGTGCAAAAATTTTCTTTTACAGATTGTAACTTGCAGAAAGATTCTGCCTATATCTACCCATAAAAAAGATCAAGTGAATGTATCTAAAATATTTACTTGGAGCAAAACACAATGTAACAATACTATATGTCAGGAACCATCCACAGAGGAAGGGGAGGAAACTTATGTGTTATATCTTTAGCTATACTATACTCATATATTTAACTACTGCTATTTCCCCTGTGTATATATATATATATAGAAAAACCATTTAATGTTGTAGAACACTAAAAAATTCACTTTTTATATGCCCAACTAAACAATCTTAAGTATTTTAAATTGCATAAACATATGTTCAAAATTATTTTCTATAATAGAAGGATGGAAGAGCCCATAACAGGTAAGCTTAGTTTTTTTCTCCCAAGTTTTTATTTAAATTCCAGTTAGTTAACATATAATGTAATATTAGTTTCAGATGTAGACTATAGTGATTCAACACTTACATTACCCAGTGCTCATCACAAGTGCCCTCCTTAATCCCCATCACCTATTTAACCCATCCTCCTCCGCCTCTGGTGACTATCAGCTTGTTCTCAATAGTTAAGAGTCTGTTTCTTGGCTCTCCTCTCTTTTCTCCCCCATGATCGCCAAAACCCATTGTTTCCTGTGTTGTTAATCTTAGCCATTCTGACTGGTATGAGGTGATACGTCATTGTAGTTTTGATTGTATTTCCCTGATACTGAGAGACGTATGTCTTCTTTGGAAAAATGTCTGTTCAGGTCTTCTGCCCATTTTTTAACTGGATTATTTGGGTTTTGTTGGGTGTTGAGTTTTATAAGTTCTTTGTATATTTTGGATACTAACCCTTTATCAGATGTGTCATTTGCAAATATCTTCTCCCATTCCTTAGGTTGCCTTTTAGTTTTGTTGATTATTTCCTTCGCTTTGCAGAAGTTTGTTTTATTTTGATGAAGTCCCAGTAGTTTATTTTTGCTTTTGTTTCCCCTGTCTCAGGAGACATATCTAGTAAGAAGTTGTGTAAGCTTAGTTTAAAAATAAAATTTAAATGTTCAGGAGTTCTTGTTAGGAATGTCAACATGCCTCTTCTCCACAGTGTTGCTTAGAAGAGCAGGGTATCGGGGCGCCTGGGTGGCTCAGTCGTTAAGTGTCTGCCTTCGGCTCAGGTCATGATCCCAGGGTCCTGGGATCGAGCCCCGCATCGGGCTCCCTGCTCCGCGGGAAGCCTGCTTCTCCCTCTCCCACTCCCCCTGCTTGTGTTCCTGCTCTCGCTATCTCTCTCTCTGTCAAATAAATAAATAAAATCTTTAAAAAAAAAAAAAGAAGAGCAGGGTATCCTTCTGGAACAATATATGATTGCTTACAACTTCTCCAGTTTCTTTTGTTAATTATTAATGTTTAAAACTCATTTTATTCTGATATCAAAAAGTTATAAAAGAGTAATGTATTACAAGTATTCAAACTACTATGAAATGTAAAAAAATAGAAAGGAAACATCCTCCTTAATTGCATCCCACAGAAATAACTACTGTTAACAGTATATGCATTATTTTCCAGGTCTTTCTCAGTCTCTCTTCATTGATATTTTTAATTTGCATGTATGAGAAATATAAGTTTATGCTGAGAATGTTATTCTATGATTTCATTTTCATTTAACAAGATAGTCAACATTTATTGGACATCTTTCCATGGCATATGAATCTACTACATTCCATTTAAGAACATAGAAATCTGCTCTTAAACTAGCATTCATAAAGTCGTATGGCCACTATATACTATAGAAACTGAGTCTCTTTCAAGATTTCACTAAATTTCTATTAATCTTTCTATTAATGGAAAAGTTATCAAGGAACACAGGAGAAAAAAATGATCATAATGTCTAACAATTGAGGAAAGTAAGAAACAAACCCTAGCTAGAGTCACTCACCACGGTGCAGGTAAGAGTGAAATTACAGCGTGAATTTAGAGGACTCCCACAGAAAAGACTCTGTAGTCACACAGCTGCGGCCTATAACACGGTTTCGTTGTTAACAAAAAGTATATTGCTAATAATGGACTAGTCGTATTGAAAGCTAGTTTTGGAGAAGACAATTGTTAAAGAAAAAGTCTGTCATCCCAGTCATGCCAGGGTTCTGCGGGTTATAGAAATAGACTCTGTCAGGATTGTAGCTCAGGAAATGGAGTGTAACAGGTCAAGTACTGTATCAATTTGGGGCAGGCCGCTAGACAGAAGTGCTCCTAGCACGGGTCAGTGCCCCAGCTGAAATGAAAAAGAATATAAATAGATCCAATTAAAAGCAATCCCCTTTTGGAGGTCACGTTGGCCTTAAAATAAGACAGGCAAGCAGATCTGCCTATTTTGTAGCTAAGGTTTGAGTGGGGCAAAGAACACCTCTCTATAGCCTTCCAGGGCTAGAAGTGGAATGAATAGCTAGGAATAAAATAAAGTTCCATAATCACAAATAGATTATCTAAGGAGATTTGTGTCAGCTACTTGGATGTGCAATCCAATTTCTGTTGCGGAAGTGTGACCTTAGGAACTTAACTGTTATTATAACTCATCTTGGCTAAGCTTCCTTAAGCATTAAAAACCACAGAGTTAAAAGAATTTTTTTTTTAAATTTATTTATTTGACAGAGAGTTAGAGAGCACAAGTAGGCAGAGCGGTAGGCAGAGGGAAAGGGAGAAGCAGGCTCTCTGCTGAGCAGGGAGCCCGATGCGGGGCTCGATCCCAGGACCCTGGGATCATGACCTGAGCCGAAGGCAGCCGCCCAACCGACTGAGCCACCCAGGCGCCCCCAGAGTTAAAAGAATTTTTTAGACAATTTGGGAAAAAGACCATTTGAGGCAAATGTTTTTTCCTTTTTTTCTAAATTGCCAAATTGACAGAATATATTAAATGAATTTACAACATGGGTCCAAATTTCACAAATATTTATTGAACACTCTGGGTTCAGAAACCTCTGCTCTGTGCACTTTCCCTCATCTAACTGAGTCAACAACTATGTGAGAGGGATACTATGGAGCCTGTTGCTCAGAGTTGAGAAGTAATTTACCAAAAATCATTGTTAGTGAGAAGAGCCCTATTTGAACCAAATTCTCCATACACCACTGTTGTAAAATTGCTAAATGTTCTTCTTCTCTTATCAGAAGTGGGTTCTGCAACATGTGATGTCTGGTTATACACAGTGACCCAGGACATTTTTCTTACAGCAGGATCCACCAGTAACAAGCCCATGGGGCTGCTCACAGGAAACCAGGGTTCCAGCCCTGGGACTCCCCTTAGCTGTATTATCCAGGTCAACTCAACTGGCTTTGGTTTCCTACAAAATAAGTGGACTGGTGAAAAAACTAAAGTCTTTTCTAACTCCCAAATGCAAACTTTAGTGGTTGTTAGTATCAATCACGTGAATTTTGATCCGGATTTGGTAAAATGTGTTGTGAGAACCCAATGAGTAAGAAGGCACTACATTAAACATGTTTCAAAAATTAAACAATTTATCTTCCCAGTAATCCTATGGACTAGATATTATTGTTCCTATTTTACATATTTTTTATTCTGGTTTGAATCTTGGAGAGTGTAGAAAAATAAGCTTTCACTGACTGTAAATGACACAAACCATAATTTATATCTCGGTATTCTGATGACAAGCTCAGTACCTCTATTACTACCACCCAGCTGTCTCTTGGTCATGGTAGATGAATTTAATTTATTTATATCTGCTCCATTACCTCAAAACTCTCATCTCAGGACCGTTGTCGAGGTTGGGGTTCCAGGAAAACAATGTGGAAAAATTCAACAGTAGCAAGGTTTTTTAGAAAGTTGCAATGATGGTTTCCTTCACTGTGTAGGAGCTTTTTTATTTTGATGAAGTCCCAATAGTTTATTTTTGTTTTTATTTCTCTTGCCTCAGGAGACACATCTAAAGGAACATGGTGGGGGTGGGGGGCAGCAAGAGAGGCAAACCAAGAAACATATTTAATTATAGAGAGCTGATGGTTACCAGAGGGGAGGTGGGTGCGGGGATGGGTGAAATAGGGATTAAGGAGTGCACTTGTGATGAGCACCTGGTGGTGAAGGTGTTGAATCACTAAAGCCTACACCTGAAACTAATATTACATGATATGTTAACTAGAATTTAAATAAAAACTTGAAAAAAGGGGAAAAAAAGGAAAGTTGAAATAAAACCAAAACATATAACCCTGCTGTAAGTTGCTCACAACTTTAATCAGCCCGAGCCATTCACAGGAAGAGAGTCTGTTATTACATTTGTATTCCTAAAACTAAAAACCAGAAATAAAATCTGGCTATGAGAAGGGAATGCGATGGCAGCATTTGTGGCCCTAGGATTTGAGTTTCTCAAAGCAGCTTTTATATTTCATGCTTTATTCTATTTCCAAGGTCTGTTCTTACACAAGTTGCAGCTGGGACTGAAAGACCGGAAGAGAACACACATACAAGCATCCTTTATTAGTGCCTTCTTCCTTTGAAAACATCTAGATTTCTACATTCTAGTTCTTTTTTGCCCTTATGCAAAGACTTAATTTTTTTCCAGTTTTACTGAGATAAACCTGACATATAACATTGTATTAGTTCAAGTTGTACAACATAAGGATTTGATACATGTGTATATTGTGAAATGATTAGAGTAAGCTCAGTTAACATCAGTTGCCTCACTTTGTTAGTCTTTTTTCTTGAGAGAGGAGTTTTGAGGTCTAGTCTCTTAGTAATTTTTAAGTATGCAGTAGAGTATTGTTAACCAGAGTCATCATACTTTACATTACATCCCCAGAACTTATCTTATAACTGGAAGTTTGTACCTTTTGACTAGCCTCACTCATTTTGCACCCCCTGCCTCTGGCAACTGGAAATATGGTCTCTGTATCTATTAGCTCATGTTTTTTTTAGATTACACAAGTCAGTGAAATTATACAGTAAATTTTTTCTTTCTCTGACTTACTTCACCTCCAGGTCCATCCACGTTGTTGCAAATGTCAGGGTTTCCTTATCACTTATGGTTGAGTAGTACTCCATTGTACATATATTTAGATATGGTGCTAAAAGGTTAAAATCTACCAAAACAGATTGGACCATATTCTAGAAAATGCATTAATTTCCATTTTTGCTTGGTTCAGTAATAATAGGGACTATTAAATTACCTACATGGCAGTTGGTACTCAGGACTGTTGGATAACTGGTGTCACCATTCACATTGAACAATATCGGGAAGATGCAGAAATGAGTATACACACCTGTCAAATCAAATGATCCCTTTTATATTGCCATAATTTGTGATAGCATAGATGGAAATTTGTTAACCAGATATGGTACTATGTAATTTATGCTACTTTTTTTTTAAAAAAAAGTAATAGTGTAGGGAAAATGGTGAATTTTTGTCTTTTAAGAAGGTAGCATATTGGTGGTGCTTTAAGTAAATTGTTTTTAAAGATTTTATTTATCTGACAGAGAGAGAACGAGAGAGGGAACACAGCAGGGGGAGTGGGAGAGGGAGAAGCAGGCTTCCTGCTGAGTAGGGAGCCCGATGCGGGGCTCGATCCCAGGACTCTGGGATCATGACCTGAGCCGACTGAGCCACCCAGGTGCCCCAAAATAAATTTTTGTGCCTAAAGATTTTCCATGCACTTTGTGACCATCCAAGCCATATAGTCTCTACATATTTCCTTCAGTTTTTATTGGTTTATTTAAAATGATACTCCTTATAAAATTCATCTGTTTTTATACCCTCTCCTCAAATAGACAAAATTTCCTTAGTTAGAGACTTTAAAAGATTAGTCTAGCTGCTGAATGGATAATGAATTAGGAGATGAGATTGGGAAGAGGAAAAGCAGTCAGAAAATAATAATAACAATTCAGGGCTTAGATAGGCCAAGTACAGTAGGTTTTAAATGTATCTGAATCGAACAGGTAAGGAACCATGAATAAACAAAGTTTGCAGTGATAGACACTTGCCAGGAATGACTCTGAGTTTTATGGTTTCAGGTCCCACATGTTTAAGTCTTTAATCCATTTTTAGTTTATTTTTGCGTATGGTGTAAGTAGTCCAGTTGCATTCTTTTGCAAGTAGCTGTCCAGTTTTCCCAGCACCATTTATTGAAAAGACTTTTTTCCCCTCTGCATATTCTCACCTCCTTTATGGTAGATTGGTTGACTATAGAAGTGTGGGTTTATTTCTGGACTCTGTTCTGTTCCATTGATCTGTGTGTCTATTTTGTGCCAGTACCATACTATTTTGATTACTACAGCTTTATAGTATATCTTGAAATCTGGGATTGTGATGCCTTCATCTTTGCTCTTCCTCAAGACTGCCTTGGCTGTTTGGGGTCTTTTGTATGGTTCCATACAAATTTTAGAATTATTTGTTCTGATTCTGTAAAAGATGCTATTGGTATTTTGGTAGGAATTACATGTTGTGCAGTCTCGTGTGGAATGATAAGAAGAGCAGTTTGGTAGATGGAGGGCAAGGTGTATCAAGTTTATTTGTGCATATGAAGTTTGAAGAGCCTATAGGAAATGCTAGTGAAAATGGCAAATATTTGGCTCTAGGAGTGAGGAGTGTAGACCTCAGAACAGATGTCTGACTTGGAGAAACCTGGAAGTTGCCACCACAAATGTTGTAAGCAGTGGTATAAACAACTGAGGAGAAAGAGTGTGGGAAGAAAATTTAAGAGGACATTGGCCCAATTCCTTGGGAACTATGCTATGGAGAAATTGGAAAAGGAGTCAAAGTCACCAAAGAAGATGGAGAATAAAAGCCAGAAGAGTACAGAGAACATTAGAAGAGAAAAGACTATTTCACAGAGGAGTGATCAAATTAAGAATAGTAAGAAAATTCCAAAAAAATACTCATCCTCTTCTGTATTATAGGAGTTATTGGTAACCTTAGCAAGAGAGAAGTGAAATGGAAGAGGCATGCATGTGAAGAAAATGCAAAAAGGTTTGCAAAACTCTTTGCAGAAGGTTGATTATGGAAAAGGGTGGAGAATAGAGTTGTAGTTCTATTTATCAGGATAATTTACGCTAGCAGCTTCTAATAGATAAACCCTAGGGCTTTACACAATAAATGTTTATGTCTCCCTTACACAGTGTTCCGTGACCTCCTGTCCCCCATCCTGTGGTTATTCAGTTTGGGACGTGTGGCCTTTAAGTTCACCATGGTGGCAGGGAAAGGATCAATGGAGGAGGTACACCAGCTCTAAGTGTTACATATCATTTCGTGTTACCTATCACAATCCATGGGCCAGAACTAGTCTTGTGGCCCAGAAAAATTAGAAATTTTAAGGGAGCACTTGAAATAGTTGGTACACACACACACACACACTACTTTACCACAAGAATTGAAACAGCATGTGGGGTTAAGGAATATTTTTATTTGTTGATTGTTTTATTTTGTTTTTAAGTTGGGAGATACTAGAACACATTATCTGATGGGAAAAGTCAAGGAAAGAGAGAGAGAGAGAAGCAGCAGAGAAGAAAACTTAAGCAGACAAAATTTCATGGGAAGGCAAAAGGGGATAGAATCCAAAACACACAGGAACGAACTGGTCTCTGAAATTTTATCTGCTGAGTCACTGTCATAAAAGGAGGCAGTGGAGATTGGTGGAGGTATATTTATAGATTCAGTGATGGAAAGATGAAGAAGTACCCATTTGATGAGTTTCTGCTTTTTTATCATAATGTGAAGCAAGGCTATGAGCTAAAACTCAAGAGGCTGGTGCATGATGGGACGGAAGCCCAGGAGATTGAGGAGCGTGATAAAGACATGAAATAGTTTCTATGGAGAATAGAAGTCTTTCACTTGACAGCCTATTTGATTTATTTCCTGCAACTCTCCCCCAGACATTCAGTTCTCTAACCACCCTAAAATATTTAATATAACCCAAATATGCCATGTACTTGCTCAGGTTCCATGAATTTATTCTTGCTTTTTCTCTGCCTCAACCTTTCTCCCCAGCCCCACCTTATCTGCCTTGTAAATCTCCAGTCATCCTTCAGCTCTTGACTCAAGTAGGGGCTTTTTCATGAAGGTTTTTCTGTTCCTTTAGGAAGAGCTGGTCCCTTCCCCTTCCTTCTCCAGTAATCCATGTCCTTCCTATTAGACTGTAACTTTCCTAAGATCGTAAAACCTATACTCTCAGAACCTTGCATAAAATGCAGAGATGCTTATTATTGCTTGTGGACCAGCTATAGGCATTCAGTAGAGTATAAAGTATACTAAAGATTGTGAATAAAGTTTTTTGCTCTAGGGCGCCTGGGTGGCTCAGTTGGTTAAGCGACTGCCTTCAGCTCAGGTCATGGTCCTGGAGTCCTGGGATCAAGTCCCACATCGGGCTTCCGGCTCAGCGGAGAGCCTGCTTCTCCCTCTGACCCTCTCCCCTCTCATGCTGTTTCTCTCTCTCTCGCTCTCTCTCTCAAATAAATAAATAAATAAAATCTTTAAAAAATAAATAAAAAAGTTTTTTGCTCTAAAAATCTGATCAAAATCTAAACCTCAATTAAATATTTAAAATATCATTAAAAATAGCAAAACAGGATAGAAATCAGCCCATATTTATTAAGGAAGGATAGCTGTTTTCTGCCATATAAAGAGCCAGTTCCAAGTCAGAAACACTGTAAATAACTAATTAAAACATCTTTTCTGTTGTAATAAAAATAAAATGCCTTAAGCGGTCTAACCTGCTTTCCCCAACTCATTTAGCAACTTCCTTACTGTGTAAACGCCCTTTACAAAATAGACACCAGCTTTGCAGAAGGTATTTTTGAATAATTGAAATATGAAAGCAAAAATTTTAAGGCATGCCATCTGTTTTGTTTTTCTTGGAGCCCAGTGATTTTATCTTCCCTGAGATTCAAACCACCTCACCCTTTATAGCAATTCATTAAACCCTCACTGCAGGAGGAAGGTGAACAAGAGAAACACAGACATAGGATATGAAAAATATGAAAAATAGCTGCTTCTGCTCTGATTTCTGCATTCAAACCAGCCAGTTAATCTAGGATGTTTCTACCAGTTTGAATGATTCCTTTCAATTCTATAGGCTTTATGGGCAGGACAATTTGGAGCTAATTTCCTATTTGGCAGCTCAGTTTTTACCAGCCTGTACTGACCTGGTTGTGTCTTCCATACCATTGCACAAATCCAGTTAAAACCACTACTACCTAGGTAACAAAGTATTGCCCATTTCTCAATATCAAATCAAAAGCAGATTTCCAAAGTTGCCATCACCACCCACACACACCTGCATGTTATCAGGAAGCAAGATATAATTAGTGGAGGAAGCATTTATGCGGAGCTCTCAAATGTATGAGGCTAAAGACAAAATTTTAGAGCCTCGTCCTTATCCTTCATTAAATTACAAAATTAAATGTCACCTCAAAAGAAGAGGAAACCCCCTTTCCGTGGGAAATCCTGAACCAAAACTGTGGTCCCGTGGTCACAAATGTTGGTTTCTCAGGTTGCAACAATTCTGCCACCACCTAGCTGTGTCATAGATAGTATCCTTGGATCTTAGTTTCCTCACCTGTGAACTGAGGGCACGAGGTCTCCAGATTTGTAAGATGAGGCTCAGCCCTAAGTTTGAACAAATACAAAGGCTGCCAGGATAAATTTATGTGTTACTGTGAAACCTGTCTGTATACTTTTCATATTCCCCAGTGGTATGAAGCTTGATAGCTGTTCAATAAATGGTGAAGAAGCAAATGAATGCTTAGTACATGCAAGCAGGTATTTGAAAAGATTTCTAAGAGTCCATGGAATGCGAGAAAATAGAAGGAGCGAGGATAATGGGTGGTGAGAAAAAAGAAGAAAGAAGAAAAAAGAGAAATAAAATATTTACTTTATTTATTATTTTTAATATTTACTTTTATTTAGCATGCTTGCCCACTGCTTCTGATTCACCTACTACTTACTCTTCTTTCTCGGGTACTGTTCCTAAACCAGCAGTGAAAGGAATTATTAAGTATTAAAGTATCTGTTTTAACTAGTATTTAGCTTAGCTACCAGCATCAGAAAATCCAAAATAGCAGTGGCTTAACTGAGAAAAAAGATTAGCTCTTGCTCATGTAAATTAGGCACCCCAGAGCTGGTGGTGTAGCTCCCTGACCATCAGTAATGCAGGCTCCCTCTGTTCTTTGCTCTCGTTGTTAAAAGGCAGATTCCACCCTACAGCCAGCCGGGATGGTTGACCCAGCTCAAGCATAGCAGCATGCTAGAGCTATGAGAATGAAAAGGAAGAAAAATGGCGTGTCTTTCCTGGAGAAATATCACTTCCTCTTATGTGTGAAGAACATAGTCACGTGACCGCACAAAGCTACAGAGGAGTCTGAAAAGTTCAGTCTGTTTCTGTTATTACCACTAACATTTGGGGGAGTGTCCGTTACTTTGAAAAAAGAGGAGAATGGATATTGAAGGATGATGTCTTCCACTGAATTTCTGGCAGATGTACAGTATTTTGTTCTGGGCTCAGAGGCAAAACTGTGAAGTACCTTTTGGGAATGCCTAGCTTCCATCTTCTGTGTCTCTCTCATTCTTGTAATGATTGCTTGTTTCCTCCCAGGCTTCCTTAACCTGGACGAAACTAGACAAATAACTCCGCAGTTTTAATCTATTACTCAGTATGGTATCTCTCCAAAGAATGTTTGCATTTTCAAAGAAAATCTCAAGAGGGCAAAACTTAAGCCTAGAAATGAAATACATTTCTGGTCAAATAAAGTCACATTGAATAAATGTCTCAATGAAGGAAAGAAGAGCTTTGGGAGGCACTCTTCCCTGAGCAGCTCAAATGATACCACTAAGCATCACCCAGTCCATCTGGCAATAGGACCAACCTTGTAGTATATTCATTCTTGTTTTTGCTCAAATAGTTCTTTGCTCCACTACCCTCCCCACCCCACTGGGTCATGGTTTTCTTCTTCCTATGTTCTTATTAAGTATTATAGAATTATATGGTATATAGCAGATTTTTATCTTTATTTTAATACTATCCTTAAATTTTATTTTCTCAACCTAAATGAAGATTATGGGGGCGCCTGGGTGGCTCAGTCGTTAGGCGTCTGCCTTTGGCTCAGGTCATGATCCCAGGGTCCTGGGATCGAGCCCCGCATCGGGCTCCCTGCTCAGCGGGAAGCCTGCTTCTCCCTCTCCCACTCCCCCTGCTTGTGATCCCTCTCTCGCTATGTCTCTGTCAGATAAATAAATAAAATCTTTGAAAAAAAATAAATGAAGATTATGGTTTCATGTTACTGAAAACTTCGGGTTAGATGTTTGCCAAAAATATAACTCAAAATCTTAGTAGGTAACTACTTTATGGATGCTAATGTGCTCACATTCCATTAGTATTAAATTTTAATTGAATAACTGCTAATTAAAGCAACAGTAATGAAATAAATGATTATCTATTACTAGAAGACATTCCAACTTGTGAAAGAAATTCAGCCCATAATATACCCCTCTGTGTCCAGCTATTAGAGTACAGGCATTACTTTTGATTCCATATTGTGAGTCACTTACCATTCACTTGGTTTGCTTTATAGTCACTATGGTCTGCTGGGTAAAATCCAGACTATAAATTAAATAGCTAAAGAGCATGACAGCTCTCCCCTATCTATAAAGTTTTACATGTTTAAAACAATGTAGACTGTTTAAAATTGTGCTAAAGCATCTGGTAGGTGTTCTTTTATTTAAACATGGTATACTTTTATCCTAAATTAAAAGACTAGAAAATTTTAGGATTCTTTTAAAGATATCAGAGTTATGCTCAGGAGTTGGCAATAACTGGCGCATGGTGCCATGACCACCTCGTCCGCCAGAATGCTGATTTGTTCAGGGTTCTCAAGGCAGCTCAAGTCAGACTTGGTCAAAGATAAGGAAAGATGTGCATAAAAATATCTGGAAGACTGATGAATTACAGACCTGTACCCCTGAAACAAATAATACATTACATGTTAATAATAAAAAATAAAATAATAAAAATAAAATAAATATTTAAAAAATAAAAAATAAATTTAAAAAAATATCTGGGAAACTCTTAAAAGCACAAATTAATGAAAATTCCTGGCATTCAATCCTGTAAAGGCAGAGTGCAGATAGAGTGCAGACATCATTCTTTTTTTTTTCTAGTTACAAGAAAAGCAGGTAATTTTTTTTTTTTTCTAAGTGGAGGGGAGAGAGAAAGCCAGCATGAGTGGGGGTAGGGCAGAGGGAGAGAGAGACTCTTAAGCAGGCTCCGCCCAGCACGCCTGGCGCAGGGCTGGACATGGAGCTGGTGGCAGGGCTGGTGGTGGGGCTCGGAGCCCGGCTATACGTGGGACTGGATGCTGGACTGGACGCGGGGCTCATGTGGGGGCACGACCTCACAACCCTAAGATCACAACCTGAGCCGAAATCAAGAGTTGGACGCTTACCTGACGGAGCCACCCACGCACCCCAGAAAAGCAGGTAATTCTAATAGAGGTTGTGGTAGGCGGTTCAGTTGCCATCCTCCACACCATCCTAATCCCTGGAAACTGAGTGTTTACCTTATACAGAAAAAGAAACGTTGCAGATGTAATTATGGCAAAGGACCTTGAGATGGAAAGAAGGGCCTGGATTATCCAGGTGGGCCCAGTCTAATCATACAAATCCTTAAAAGTAGACAAACTCGTCCCAGCTGTGGTCAGGGAGCCAGGACTAGGGAAGAGAAATGCAATGGGTTTTGAAGATGGAGGAAGAGGGTCGTAAAACAAGAAATGTGGGTGGCCTCGAGAAGCTACAAAAGGCTAGCAACGAGGCTTTTTTTCCTCCTAGACCCTCCAGAGAGGAATGCAGCCCTTCAGACACCCTAATTTTAGCCCAATGAGACCCTTGTTGAACTATAATCAATTTGTGTTGTTTTAAGCCGTGAAGTGTGTGATTACTTGTTACAGCAATAGAAAACTACACTGAGAACCACACTTTGAATTCCTGTTAAGCATTCAAAAATAGTAAAACACAAAATCAAATAACATTTGAGTGGAGAAAGTGTGGCCTATTTCTCAAAAGGGAAAATGTTTTCTTTAGTGTTTGATGATTGTTTCAAATCAGGAGGAGGGGTATTCTTATGATAGAGTTTTAAAGCATATGCAAAACTTTATTTTTCAATTTTGTCAAAAACAAGGAGATATGAGGATGAGGAATAAAAACACTGGAGGTTAGAAGGGACTAAGGAGGAAACAAAAAATGAGGGGGAAAAAAGGGAGACTTTTGTATCTTTATTTGTACTTTTTGTGTACTTTTATTGGGGTAAGCAGCCTGATGAAGGATTTTAATGATTTCATATTACAAACAAATGCAAAGGCCTGACAAGCTAAGAAAAGAATATCATGAAGTGGCCTAATGAATAGCCACAGCTGTTCTACAATGTAGTAGAATTTTTCTGAATATGCCAATGCTATTATGTTTTATGAAGCACATGTGCATCAGTGATTTTTCTTCTGTTCTAAATTTGGCTCACACTACTCCATTTTCAATCAAAAATGCTTGCATCTGTCGTCTCCAAACATTTTTACTTTTATTTTTTTACTTCTGTAATAAAATCTCTGAGTCTGCCAAATACTATGTATTTCTCAAATCCTGGATTCCAGATAGATACACTTTAAAACCCAGCAACCCGAGCGAATTTCGTCATCTTCTCTAGCACCGACCACAAACTGTAAATGAGGTGAGCTGTGTCTTGGAATAGTGGAGGGTCTTAGCTTGGAAGAAGCTATGGTGCGTCCCATAGCTTGGAAACCCCAAGACCCTATGGAAAACCCCTAAATTGTAAACCCTAGGCTGGAATAATTTGGGGGACATGGAGGTTTGAGTTTCCATATTTCAAAGCCAAAGCTGAAATTCAGAAAAAGTGGCAGTTTGAACACATACTAATTAATATGTAGATGCTGTAACTCTGCATCTTGGTAAGAGCAAGGAGTCTTGGTAAGACTGGCTCTCAGCTCTGATCTAGCTAAATATGCCACCAATCCTAGGGTTGCTATCTTGGGAAAGCCTTCTTTCTTCCAATGGATTTTTTTCCAGTTGAATACTCTCATTTACCAGAAATAAGTCAGTGCTTACTACCATGTTTATAAAAGTACTTTGCTTCTGCTGACACACTAATCTGCAGGGATCTTAATCTTCCATAAACTTTCCTTCTCTGTTAATATTTCTGTCCACCTTTCATACTTGGTTTCTCCTCCATACAACTCCTCGAGTGCCTCCAGGTGTCAATCATCATTATGTCTGATCATTATGATGACAGACAGACCTTCCTTATCACCCAGAGTTGCCCCTCCTGTGTTTTAAACTCCCAGTAGGCACTAATTAAGGAAGTAAGGAGCAAGGTAGGATTCAAAGGAAGCCTCTAGTCCAGTTATCTTTACAATATGGCCCAAGAATTTTTGCAAAAAGCAGTCAGATTTGGATTAAAAGAAATCTTTTAAGGCAGTCATTGAAGATAGAGGAAAGAAATTAAAATGATCATCCTTTTGAACGGAACTAAGCATGAGCAAAAGGGATTTCTTAATAGGATGGACAGTGCTTTTTCTGTGTTGAGGCTGAAACTCAAGCACAGAGATTTGCAAGAAATGGGTGATGCTGCTGCTGCTGACAGTGCGTGCTAGCTTTCCTTATGTAGCCCCTGCAAGAGGTAGAGGAATGAACAGTAAGTGGATCAGAGGCTTACATATAAAAACACAACCATACAAGTTCTGAAAGGAATAACAAGGAATGTGGTGGTGGTGATTGTTTTGTAGTGAATAAGCCTTTCTGTGGATTTTACATTTTCATTATAAAAATTTTCAAATATGTAGTGTGGCAGGCAGAATGGTCCCCCAAAGATGTCCACACCCTAAACCCTAGATCGTGTGATATTACTTCACAAGACTAAAGGGACTTTGCACATATATTGAGGTAATGGAGTGTAAGCTAAAGAGATGGCCCTGGGTTATCTAGGTAGACCCAGTCTAATCACAAGAGCCCTTCAAAGCAGAGAACTTTCTCCGGCTGGAGTCTGAATAATGTGGCAGAAAGAGCAGCTGGAGAAACGGAACCTGTGAGAGGGATTTGTTCCACCTCTGCTGAAGGGAGGCCCTGTGGAAAACACGAGAAAGAATGTGGCAGCCTCTGGGAGGAAAGACTGGGCCCAGCAGACAGCCGCAGGAAACTGGGAACTCAGTTCTACAACCAAGAGGACTGTATTTGGCCAACAACCTAAATGCTCTGGGAAGCAAAATCATTCCCCAAAACGTGGGAAAGGAACTCAACTCTGCTGACTAGTTCAGTTTGATTTTATGATACTGAAAGTAGAGGTCTCAGTTGAATTACTCCGTACCTGGTCTTCTCACCTACATACTCTGAGATCATAAATTACAGCAGCGATAAAAAACTAATTCATATGAAAAATGAGAAAGTGCACTGAACATCTATTTACCCACTACTTGGATTCAACGATTTGTAAATGTTTTGTCATATTACTTTATGTTGTGTTTTGCTCATTTAGAAGTGAGTTATAGAAGATACGACTTCATAACTAGATACTTAGAGTCGTGTCCAAAAAAATGATACTCTCCTCTGTAACTACAGTATCATTGTCCCAATTAACAAAATTCTAAATACAATCAGTTTTGCTCTAATGTTTATTCTGAAAACATGAATTTGTTTCAATACCATTAATATATTAGGGAACAACTTGAACATAACAAAATTTTGAATTTATGGTTTTTGTCAGCAAGCTGCAAATGCGACTTTTCTTTAATTTGGAACAGGATCCAATCACATGACAGACTGTATTTGGTTGCTATGTTTCTTAAATCTTTTATCTGGAAGAGTACATACTTTTTTTAATGCCATTAATTTTTTAATGAGGTCAAGTTGTCTTAATAGAATGTCTTAAATTGTTCCTGGGCTTATCTAAGTATTTCCTCATGAACTAAGCTAACCTGTTCCCTCTCCCTTATGTTTTATGTAAAAAGTTAGAGCTAAAATCTTAATTAGGTAAAGTATTTTGGGAAGAACAATACATAGGTGGTAACTGTATACCAACTTCCCTTCTTCCCTCTCTCCTTTCCTTTCTGTCATCAACTGGATTTGGGTTTTTTTTTTTCTCTGTTTCAAATTCTACTGACAAGTGAAGGAAAATGTTTTAATTCTTCCCCTTTAATTACCAATTTTCAGAATAAGGAGTAGGTTTAATAGGAATACATCATTTCTAAGAATGATACAAAACTCAGTCATTAAAGATTATAAATGAGCCCTAATTTTTTCAAATATATGCATCATAAAATTAGGATAAAATCAAAAGAAAAAATGGGAAAGAAATGTTACTCCTATCATAGATAATGGCTATTTTCTTAAAGAAAAAAATCTCCTATAATTCAGTAGGAAAAATACCAAAACTTGGGCGCCTGGGTGGCTAAGCGACTGCCTTCGGCTCAGGTCATGATCCTGGAGTTCCGGGATCGAGTCCAACGTTGGGCTCCCTGCTTAGCAGAGAGTCTGCTTCTCCCTCTGACCCTCCCCCCTCTTGTGTTCTCTCTCTCTCTCTCTCTCTCATTCTCTCTCTCAAATAAATAAATAAAATCTTAAAAAAAAAGAAAAATACCAAAACTTCAATAGAAAAATAAGAAAAACAGCTTTCTCACTATAGAGAAATGCAAATGACTCTTAAACATAATTATGTTCAACATTCACCTCACCCATCCATTTGCCAAAGATCAAAGCTGTACCGATGTATAATGTTTATTAATGTATAATACCTACAGATAAAAATACATTGAATTTGTTTATTTGTAAGTAATCTGTATACCCAACATGGGGCTTGAACTCATGACCCTGAGATCAAGAGTCATATGTTCTTCTGACTGAGGTGCCCTGTTAAAAACACATTGAAATTGAAATGATGTGGATAAACAGGTGTTCTCATGTGTTGCTACTAAAAGTTGAAATTGGTACAAATTTTATTGAAGGCCATTTGGAAATGATTATCGTAACAAAATCTATATACTCTTAGAACCAACAATTCTCCTTTTTTAAGAATTTAGCCTTTGGATACTCTTCAACAGATTCAAAACTAACTTATTAAAAACAGTATTTCCATTAGGTTTTTAATAAGAATTTGGAAAAAAATCTAAATGTCCATTAGTTGGGATTGCTTAAGTATGAACTTGGTGACAGGTTTATAAAGTGGAATACTATGCAATAATAGAAAATAAGGAGGCATAATTCTGTGAAATGATTTTAGACATGTTTTTAAGTGAAAAAGCCACATGTGTAACAGTGTATATGCTAAAACTGCTATTTACTAAAAATGGATGTGCACGTGCTTGTATATATACACATATCTATATAGGCATGTGTTTGCTTGTATGTGCATAAGCTATCTACAAAAGTGATACAAAAAAGATAGTCAACTCTTAGGATAAGAATGGTGTGGCTGTGAAAAAATGGTTGGCGAGAAACTTTTACTGTATATTTTTCCGTACTTTAAGAGTGTTCTGCTTTGCAGATACCTATTCAAAAATAAAGTACATATATGTAACTGGGATAAATCACCTAAAGAGTGAACTTAGTAGCGAGGAGAAAATCAAGAACTTTATTCTCTCACAGTTCTGGAGGCTAGAAGTCAGAAGGGCCATGATCTCACTGAAGACTCTAGGGAAGAGTCTTTTCTAGCTTCTGGTGGCTCCAGATGTTCCTTGGTTTGTGAGGGAATAATTCCAATCTGTGCCTCTGTCTTTATGCTGCCCTCTTTCTGCACATGCCTCTGTGTTTCTCCAAGCTCTCTCCTCTTCTTATAAAGATACCAGTCATTGGCCTTAGGCCACACATCTCCCAAACCTAAGATGACTTCATCTCAAGATGCTTAATCACACCTGGAAAGACCCTTTCTCCAAATAAGGTCCTACCGTGTGGTTTCAGGCAGACATGAATTTTGGAGGGGCCACTAATCAAGCCACTCTGCACTCCTACTAGGGGAGCTGAGAAGTATAGCAGCCATGGATACAGCGATGATTGAGGGAAAGGTAGATTCACCTTATACACTCAAGGCTGTACTTTGGGCAAGACAAGGGGAGAAAAATAGGAATTGAGTATTGGTCCTTACTGGCTACACCTTTTTGTCTTCTCTAACCATTTTATACCTTATTGGCTCACACCTTATTGGCTACACCTTTTAGTCTCCTCTGTCCATTTTTTCAAGCTCAACATGTTGGAGAGCCTCAGATCTCCAGTCTCTAACTCTGAGATTTCCCTTTATAATAAGGTTTATATTCAAAATCCTTAAGACACTAACCTCATGTGCCCCTATCTTTGTGCCCAGGCAAGAGCCACAGAGTGTGTCCCACTTGAGTCAAGGGAAAATGGTATGTCCCAGAGCCATGCAGTTTCATGTGGCAGCCTATTTGACAGCACTAGAACAGGCCACTGCACACCTCTTCATTCCCAGCACGTCCATTCTCATTCCTTTCCTTCATGCTTTCCCCTCTATCTGGAATTTTTCCAGTTTTCCATCTGCCTTATTCTAGCGCATCCTTCGGTTGCCAGCTAAATAGGGCTATCTGAGAGAAGCTTTCTCCACCTACCACAAATTAGGCTATGTCCCCCATGATACATCCTCAGGGCTTTCCACACTTTTCCATTATCACACTTATTTATTTCCATTAAACTGAATTCCTCATTTATACAACTGTGTATTTAATGAAAGACAGCATACCAAGTTTAAATCTTGACTCTAACTCTCTAGCTTTGTAAGCCTGGACAAATTGCTCCATCTCCCCAGCTTCCTCATCTGTAAAATGGATGAACTGTAGTACCTACCTAATGAGGTGGTTGTAGGAATGTGAATTAAAGATATGAATATAGAGGCATGTGAATTAATATACCTGATACATGTCATGGCACATGGTTCAGCCATGGAATGATCCTATGTGGGCAGAAAAATACTTGTCAAGCCTACGAGTGACCCAACTATAACTTTAGGTTTTATGAGAGCTAGGGCTTCATTTTATAATTGCAGATGATTTGAGGTACTTTTGCATATTTGGTTACAGTATATGCTTCTTTAAACATGTATGTGGAAGATACCATAGGTTGGCTCTAATACCCAATTCCTACCCTCCCACCCTTGTTTTGCACAAAGTACAGGCTAGAGTGCAGAATATTTGAACTCTAAGCTTTCTAGCATCCAGAAATGACCAGGAGACCAAATTCTGGCCAACCACATGGGTGCAGATACCCTTCTCATTTGGGTAGTCTTTGTTTCTGCAACCCCATATTTGTTTAAACATCTACGTGCCTACTTTTCTGTTACTCAAAGCTAAGTGAAATTCTGGTGCACCATTGTTGGGTTGTTTGTTTGTTTGTTTTTTCTGTTTTCAACAATGTAATTACTAATAGGCAAAGAAGTCTATTCCATAGTGCAATGCTTCTTAAACTTCAGTGTGCATATAAAGATCTTGGGTTTCTGATTTATTACATTTGGGGTGAGACTCAGTACTCTGTTTCTTTTTTCCAGCACTCTATTTCTAGCAAAATTCCAGGTGATGTCAGTGCTACTGGTCACTCTGAGTAGTAAGGCTAGAGTGGATGCCTTCCAGCAAGCATTTAGATTTCCACCTTCTACTGTAGAAATGTTGTAATTAAAAATACCAATCTTGATCTTTTTATCAGGGAGAGAAGAATGTGAGAAGGGCATGAGTCCAGCCAAAGAAGTGAACGTGGTTTTTCATGCTTTCCTTGCCCCCAATCTGCTTCTTCGGTGTCCAGAGCTTCTCTGGGTTTCTCTTCTAGACCCTCTAGGTAGGCAAAGTCAGAAAGAGTTTATCAAAATGCACTAGAAGACCAAAAATTGAATCTGAATCCCTCATTCAAACACTGTCTTTCTTGTGAAATGAATTGAGAAACCATGCTTGACAGTCTGGGTGCTGCAGTCCTTGACCACCCATCGGTCACACAATCTGGCCCTCCAGTTTCAAAATGATGATACAGCAGTGCTTTGGTAATGAGATGAAAATGCTTTTCAAAGGAGGCTGCAAAGTGCTGAGTCTCCAACAGATAAATATGAGAATGAGGGATAAGGGAATTCATCAAATATTCTTCCACAATAGCCACATTGTTTACATTCAAAACAAATAGCCTCTCCCAAGCCACTTTCTTATACAAACACTATCACAACAACAAAGAAAGATGCACCCCCACCATAATAAAAAGTCTACTTGTTAATGTCACAAGAAGATGTGCTCTGAATTTCTGAGGGAGATTTTTACATTTTGAAAAATCAGTAAGACTGAGGCTGAAACCTTGTCAAAACAAAATCTTCATCAAAGACCTTGTCAACAGAAGACAGTCTGAGCTCTCCCAAACCTAAGATGACTCCAACTCAAGATGCTTAATCACACCTGCAAAGACCCTTTGAATCCGGTAGTTAAATCCCCCTCCCCTTTTTTTTCTGGAGGTTTTAAAATGCATGACATTCAAATGGAGTCTGCCATAAAGTCCAGCAGTCATAGAGGCTATCTCCACTCTCATTCTTGTGCCAACTGGTTTTAGAAACATTGTGAGCAAATCTCTCAAGCATACATAGTTTTGAGAATTGTAAATCAGACTGGCCGCTCAGTTCACGGGAAATAAAGCCATCATCATAACCCTCTCCCTAGCACCGGGAGATCTGTAACACCCACTGAAAGAGTGAAAGGCTGTTGTGTCTCCTGATAGCTGATAAATGGATATATAGCATGTGTACTAGCAATTATATCTTTTTTTTTTTTTAAAGATTTTATTTATTTGACAGAGAGACAGCGAGAGAGGGGAACACAAGCAGGGGGAGTGGGAGAGGGAGAAGCAGGCTCCCGGCTGAGCAGGGAGCCCGATGCGGGGCTCGATCCCAGGACCCTGGAATCATGACCCGAGCCGAAGGCAGACACTTAACGACTGAGCCACCCAGGCGCCCCTAGCAATTGTATCTTAAAGTAATAATCTGATAGTCTTTGTGCTTTGGTAGTAAACAAAGTAAATGGGATCTTAAACTTGGTAGATGACCAAGACACCCCTAATCTTTCTCTTGACTAAAAGTTAATCAGACTTCTTGACTGTAGGCCCTAACCTCCCTTTTCTTAAAAAATTTACCTTGGAAATATGGGACTGTGAATTCTTTCTCTGCCCCTTTGAGATATAAATCTTCCTAAAAGCTTCTTACCAGTTTTGCAGCCTAGAGATGTCTTCCTGAAGGATCTGCTGACCTATCTCTTTGAAAACAAATAATTAAGGAAAATAGAGCGCCTAGTTCCCAGTCTCTGTAGGAGGCTAGGAGCCTAACTTCTGTGGGTGACTTGTTCCAAGTTGTAAGGCCATTTCCTGTCTGGAAGATAGGAGACAGTTAGCAAACACAGTTAGCAAATGGCCTAAGGGTCCTCCTCCTCCTGCTTTTAAAAGCTCCTATCTTTTGGTTCTACCAGGTTGAGCTCAGACTGTGTTCTGATCTCTCTCCCCTATTGCAGCAATCTGGAATAAAGTCTTCCTTGCATGTTTAACTTTACCCAATGCAATTTTTGCTTTGATGTAGACATTCAGTTATGCAATTTATTACTAAAGAAATATACCCATATTTTTTAACATGTTCACAATGAAGGAAATGTAAAAGGGGGCAATATTCCAAGTAGTACTAACAGTCACCACAACAAAAGCATAAGCCTTCTGGGTGGGAAGAAGGTAACAGTGAATTAATTTGTTAACTAAATCGCACAACAACTATGTTAAGTTGATACCATATTCCAGGTAAAATGTAAGATGTATAAGAAATAGAGGTACAGAGAGGAAAGGCACACTCCCTGTTCACTATCACACACTCAGCTGTTAGGGGAGTCTGGAATGTAAATCAACAATTGTAATTCAGTATGGTAATTGCTTTCAGATGAGTGCATGCACTGAGTCTTTAGAAGGTCAAAGAGGAGCGTTTAATTTAGATTGGGGAGGCTTTAGAGAGCAAGTGACATTTTAATTACAAGTTGAAGGATCAGTAGGTATTAACCAGGCAGAAAGTTAGAGAGTAGGTGATCTAGGTAGCAGGAACAACATACACAAGCCATGGTAACATGAGAAGGCCTAGTATAATCTGAGATGATGCAGTTAAGTTGGTGGCTGATTCATAAGGTGTGTGTGGAGCCCTTAACTCTTCTTCCCTCACCCTACAGTGCTCTCAATTCAACTTCTAAAACAAAACCTGTTCATTCACTTCTTTCCACTTCTATTCCATTTAAGATAACTTTGAAAAACAGAACACACTTTAAGGATTCCATTTCAGAGGCTTAGATTTGAGTTTCAATGGCTTGAACAAAGTCATAATTCTAGTAAAATGGCTAGCACAGAATTCAGTCACTTCTCGCTACCTCCATCATTCCACCCTGGGCCCAGCAATCCTATTTTTGACCTGCTTTCCAACTAGTCTCCCTGCTATCATTCTACCAACAAAGTCTTCAAACTGCAGCCAGAATGGTCCTTAACAGTGCAAATCGTGTCACCCTCTTGGTTGAATTTTTGCAGTAGCTTCTCATTGCCCTTAGAATAGAAGCTACGGGGCGCCTGGGTGGCTCAGTCGGTTAAGCGACTGCCTTCGGCTCAGGTCATGATCCTGGAGTCCCGGGATCGAGTCCCGCATCGGGCTCCCTGCTCGGCAGGGAGTCTGCTTCTCCCTCTCCCACTCCCCGTTTGTGTTCCCTCTCTCACTGTGTCTTTCTCTGTCAAATAAATAAATAAAATCTTTAAAAAAAAAAAAATAGAAGCTACACTTTTTTTTTTTTTTTTTTTTTTTTTTTTAGGGGAAGAAGAATACATCTGTTCTACTTCTCTGGTTTCATTAGGGTTTTACCGGAATCTTCTTAGGTTTTTGCTCTATTTCAATATCCTCCCCATGGAACTATTTGTAATTACTGGATCATAAATTGGCAGTAAACTGGGCACAGATAGCCCCTTCCTTTGGGGTCTGTGGACTTGCAGAGAACTTGCCCACCAGTGTGCTCTGTGCCAACCAGAGAAAGGGCCTGGCCTCTGGAGATTTTTGCATGATTGGCTCCTTATTATTTAGGGATGCATCTCAAATGTCACCTGATTATCCTGTCTAAAGTAAACCCTCTATTCCAAGTCTTTCTCTTATATAGGAACCACTGTTATTTTCCTTATAACATCACTCAGTGCCTACTATTTTCTTCATTTTTTTTTTCTGTCTCCCTACATGGGAATATAAATCCATAAGAGCAGGAATCTTTTCCTTCTTATGCACTCCTGTCTCTCTAAAGTCCAGAACCACACCTAACAAAGGTAGACAAATAATTGTTAAATAGCTTGAATCTACAGAAGTAAGGAAAGACTAGATAATGAAAAACAGATGTGCCTTGAGGCCTCAAATTTTATAGCATGAAACCTTTGCCATCTTCAAATAGAGGAGTTTAAAAAATTAAAATTTGAAAGCATTATTCAAAATTTCCAAAACTGAATAAAATATAAAAGGAATTGAAATAAACTTTCAAATGGTTTTTATAATGCAGATTAAGAAATAATCAAAATAACTATAGCTGTGCAGAATATATGATTTCTATTGGCTAGTTGAAAAAAATACATCAATAGGCAAGTCAGAACTTGGTTACATCAAAAATGGTCACATTTTTTATCAATTGCCAAATACCTTAATAATGTAAATAATGTAAATTTACAGCTTCCCTATACTTAAGAGCACTTAAGGCTTCTACCCTATGTGGGTAATCTCTAATTTTCATATTCTATTAATCACTTATAAATCTCGCATACAAAAAAATGCTGATGGCCCTAGTTGTCTAAATGGAAACATTCATTTTGTAAATGAATGCAGCTATAACTTGACTCATTAATCTCTAACTTCACTGGTGATTTAAAGGACCTGATTTTGAAACAATTGTCTTCCTGTACTATATAAAGACCGTTTTTAATTTCCTGTCAATATCTTCTGGTCACTTGCTGGTGGTTTTAAGATAAGTCTCCGCTAATGCATCTAGCTTGATTTAGAAAATCTAAGGCATCATATATCTGAGGCAAAGATATTGATCTTCTTGAGTGACAGTGTTTAAATTCCCACAGTCCATATTCTCCAAAAGGAGTGTATTAATGGAAGTGAAGATGCTCAAGAATTACAAAGACAAGAGATAATTTCTTCCTGAAACACTTCATACCATTGATTCTAATGCCTTCTCTTATCCAGGAAGCTTGGTAAGACATCTGGGCAACAAGATTATCATTGCTGCTAAGTGACATTTGATTAAGCGAAGTTTCTAAGGCTTATATTTAAAAGTCCTGGATTCTAATGCTTAGAAGTTAATCCTTGTGTTTCTGATACAATTACATTTGCAGGTTTAACCAGGGTTTTTAATACTGTTTCTTCCATGGGTGATTACTTTGAAGGTATCCTGATAGTTTCAATGATGTTTGCAGTTTCTTTCAGAGATCTTTAAATAAAGTAATTTGCTATGCTGAAAACCTCTTCCTCTATTTTTATAAACTTAGGAGGTTATTGCATTCTTTCAGCTATTGATTATTATTGATTTTTCCAATGGCTCTAAAACTTAAAGTAATGCACAAACCATTTTCAAAAAACAAAATATCTTAAAGACTGTAGGTATTAAAAATTAATTTTTGAAAGTGACTTAAAATTTATACAAACATGAAACCAGACATAAAATCATATTTCTAGATCTTAACGACTCTAAAACTGAAATAAATGGAAATAGTAAACACTAAAAAAACCCTACAAAACCAATAAAATTATAATTGTATTTACTGCAGTGGATGATATTATGTCACTGGAATTAAACTGCCAGAGCTGGGGTTTAATAGTTAAAAGATGCAGCCTCAGGCCTAGTTCTGTAATTCTCAGTTTTAACTTAATATTAATTCAGAAAACAGATTTCTGCAAAAATGTGCCTGGTAAAAATACATTAATAATTGTCACTTCTGTTTGCTATTTCAGAAAACTCAGCCACCTCTTACAAATCACAGCCATCAAACATAATCTCAAATACCAGTTTTAATAATTGATAACCCTGAAAACCTTCCCACTCAAATGAGCATTACACCGAGTTATAATCCAGCAGCTGATGGAATTAGGAAAATAAGCATTCATTTCCTCTGTACTATCAGAGTTACTAATGAAATATTATAGTAAATCTAATGTGGATAGATAAATTTATAATACCTCTGATCACAACATTTATAAATAGTGTATGAGCACATACTAAGGTCAGCTATCCTTCTTGGTGTCTCGTGAGTACTCAGTTTCCTACTG
>NC_058407.1:53487156-53650813 GCF_002201575.2 Neomonachus schauinslandi | reverse complement strand
ACATCCGTGGAATTTTTTACTTTAAATGATTATTCGTTTAACCATAAAAAATATACATAGGTAAAATTAGTAAGAATAGTGTCTGTTTCAAAGGAAAGCCACGTCCTTTTCCTATTTTTATTTATTTTTTTAACCTCCTTTTCCCTTTTCTTCCCCAATCCCAGGCCCGGAAGGCGTAGATAAGGAGGGCTCAGCAAGGGTAAAATTGCTAGCCATCTTCTGGGTACCTGGTGATTTACATAGTTAATTTCCTTTAATCCTTATGCCATCTCTGCAAGTTGGTAAATCAGGACACAGGAGTTCAGAGAGGTTATATAATTTGCTTAAACCTACAAACAGTTGTTACAGTCAATCTCCAAGACTAGTTTTTGTTTTGTTTTGTTTTGTTTCCTCTCTCCAAAGCCACGGCTTTTTCTCCTGGAGGTGTAATTCAAAAACCCTGTACCATCAGATTTAAGTGATCATCATGAATTACTAGTTGTTTGGGGTTTCTTTTCCTCAAAAAAGCAAACTCTTTTAAGAGGTGCAGTACCATGTTCATTGTGGTGAAAGGAGTCTAGCCAGTGTGGTGACATTTAATTGTCCATTACTACCTTTCTGTGAAGGAGGGAGGGAGGGAGATAGGGAGGGAGGAAGGAAAGGAAGAAATGAGCAAATTTATTTCTGGGCATAAAATCTCCTCTTCAGGGGCGCCTGGGTGGCTCAGTCGGTTAAGCGACTGCCTTCGGCTCAGGTCATGATCCTGGAGTCCCGGGATCGAGTCCCGCATCGGGCTCCCTGCTCGGCAGGGGGTCTGCTTCTCCCTCTGACCCTCTTCCCTCTTGTGCTGTCTCTCATTCTCTCTCTCAAATAAATAAAATCTTTAAAAAAAAAAATCTCCTCTTCAGTTAAGCCAAGTTTGGATCATTCTCTCTGCAACTGGAATGAGACCTTACACTAACTTCCATAAGCCTGGCAACCCCAGAAAATAGGGAAGAGAGGCCTGGACTATCTGCCTTATGGAGCTAACCCTAGAAAATGTACACCTGGTTACAGATACTGTCATTTTATTAGTTACTGAGCATCATGAGCTACAAATAGAGGGTCAAGCTCTGAATGATACCCTGTGCAAACAAAAATGTCTGGTAAGAAAGTTTGGTGCATTTACTCTATTTGTCAGTTTAAAAAGAAAAGGAAAGAAATTCCTAATTAAAATTTTAGACCGTGATCTTTCTTATGGGCTACTAAAAATGACATGCATATCTTCCCTGAGACCTTCCACTCATTCATTCCTTCATTCATTTATTCAGCTAACTCATTATTGTTATTACTGTTACCTGTTTTCAAAACAGTGCTGGACTCTAAAGAGTGTGCTAAAAACAACTTAGTTAAAATGTGTGTTCTCCTGAGGAGAAAACAGTATCCGAGTAGAGGTAAGAAAATGATAAATCATGCAACAAAAGGGAAAATGCAAGGCAGTATAAAGATAAATGCCAAGTTAATTGGTCCTTACCTTAAATATAATAAGGAATAATAGCTGTCACACCCATTATAATATATAGTGCTGCGAGCAACCACCCAAATTCTGTTTTCTCCAATTATCCCTCATTTATATCTTTGACAAGAGGAATAATTCTTGTCAAACTGTGTTACCAAAAGTGAGCATGAGAGGTCTACACAAGTGTTCTCAGGTGGGGACTGAAAGTGTCAGCACCCCTAAGCTTCAAGAAGATAGTGACTATAATGAGTTTCCCAAAGATGAGCTCTAGGGGTTTTTATTTATTCTTTATCAGATAAGACTACTGAAATAAAGTAGTTCTCCCCAGAATCTCCTATGACTTAGGAAAAGGAAGGCTAAAGCTCAGATTACCTCACAGTCACTCCTCATTCCCGCCAGGAAAAGGCAAACATGTTTTAAAGATGACCACTGTATTTTCTCCAAAATAGTTTAAAAATTTCTTTTGCTAAAATGTTCTTAAAAAATGCATGAAACTAGAAAGCAGAACAAAAATGAGATTTTCTTTTTAAAAGTTGAGTCTCTTTACCTTGATTTCTGACAGAAGCATTATAAAACAGATAAATTTATATCTATATAAAAAGTTCCCACTATTTTGTTTTTACTAAATATTAGATGAGTACTCTAATTCATACTCCAGTACTCCCTGGCAATCATATTTATAAATGTAAAGTTAAATTCAGAAATCTTGGAAATGTATTTTATTTTAAGCAATTTAAAAAGTTTATTTAAAATTTAAAAAATTGAAATTACTTGAAATCATTTGAATTATTTAAAAATATAAATTATTTGAAATTGAAAAAAGCTCTGTCAAAAAAAATGAGTTTCATAGGTGCCTATATTTTTCTGCTATTTTTAGCCCATGAGGGAATGTTAATAGATGAATAAAAGCTGTATCCATTGGTATGTTATTAGAAAAAAGTCTTGTTCTTCCTTTTTTTTTTTAACATTTTCAATTTACTTTGAAATTGTCTATTAGCATTAATGCAAGATTTCATTATGTCATTTGTAACTAAGCTAACTCATCATTATTAGAATGGTGTAGGGGATTAATACTGCATTAGTTTTCCAGAACATTTTCCTAGCCAAGAGAGATATGGACCGTATGCTTTTGCAGTTTCTTTCAGCTTGTCCCCTGTAGCTTCAGCAAGAATTATACCTTAATGTTTCCTATAGAAAGGAGACAGGCAGAGAAAAGGCATACACACTTGATCTTAGCCAAAAGGCCGAGAAGCAATGAGAAAAGGCATACAATCCACAATAGAGAAATATACTAGTAAATACCATTATACTAACTCCTTCAGTGAGTACTTAAGTGCTGAGGATGGTGGTAGTCACAGGGAATACAATGATGAATGAGCAAGACTGATCTTATATAGACCATTCTAGAACTTCAGACTGGTTGGAAATAGAATATTCTAATATTCCAGATAGGGAACAATTAAAAGCTTACCTTAGCAAGCCCTTTTAGGGAAACAGAAGAAAGGAGAGGGGGGAGGCCTGACCTAATGGAAGATATCATTAGAAGGCAGTGAGATCAGAGGTTTGAGAGTTGATGAGGAAGGGAACAGGGATGGCTAAAACATGAGGATTAATGTCGTTGAATAAAGCAGAAAATTGAATTTTAGGTATAAAATGTGAACTCAGTGAAATTATAGACAGATGTAGCTGTTCAATGAGTTTCCTCAAACCGTAAGTCCATGTATTAGCATTATTTAACCTAATCAGGTTGTGTTCCATGGTGTGATAGTCTGTTTTGTTCTTTTGGACATTTGGAATGCAGTATTTCAAAAAGCAGATGTCGTAGGTTTTTGTTTTTTGTTTTTTGTTTGTTTTTGGTTGATTGGTTTTTGTAAATGTGTTTTGAAAGAGGAATTTGAAAGATGTAATTTATCAGCTCATCAGGAGAAATAAATTCCAAAAACACAAAAGCATTATGGAAAAAGTAACATTCATTCACTTGATCAGTACTTTTCCTTTGACTGTTCACGTGTTCCAGGCGCTGCTTCTATATCTCATATGTAAGTTGGAGAACCGAAAAGAAAATTTCTCCACTTTGAAGAAGTGTGCATTAAAGTGAAAGAGATAAGAGAATAAACAAATTACTGTATAATGTAATGACAGGTGGAGATCTCTGCCCTGAGGAAAAGTAGAACAGGTGTAAGGAGTATGGAAAGGATGGTGGGCAGTGTGGATGTTATGGATACGGTGAGCAGGTAGGTCTGTCAGAGGGAGGGACATTTGAATCAAGACCTGAAGAAAATGAGGAATGAGTGTTATGGGGATCTGGGTGTGGGAGGGCAAAGGAGGGCGCTTCCAGAAAAAGGGAACAGTGAGTGTAAATGCCCGAAGGAGGGAACTTGATGTGTTTGAGAAATAGCAAGGAGAACAGTGGGGCTGTGAGCAAAGATAAAAGTGGAAGGAGAGAAGGACAGGGAGGTCATCACGTAAGGCTTTGTAGGGCATAGTAAAACCTTTTTTAAGCACAAGAGGAACATGATCTGATTTGTGTCTTAAAAGGATCTTGTTCCTATTTTGAGAATAAACTGTAGGACATGATAGAAACAGGAAAAATACGTAAAAGGCAATAATCTAGGTAAGAGATTCAGGACATGAATATGTGGAAACAGTGGAGGTGGTCAAAAGTGATTAGATTCAGAATACAATTTTTGAAAAAGCTCTGGCAGAATTTGCTAATGGATAGGATAAGTGAATTGAGAGTTCATAATGGCACCAAAGTTTGGGGTCTTGGCAACTGGGTTAAGAGATTATGCCATTTACCAAACTGGGAACTATTAAAAGAGAGGTGTAGATATGGTGGGAAACAGGAAAAATGAGATACAGAATTGAACCAAATGTAAGAGAGATGTTCTCATTTAATGCAAAAATAGAAAGTAAAAGCAAGAAAGTGAGAATAATTGAAAGATGAAGGCAGAAGTCTGAAATGAGACTTTAAAAGCAACAATTGGGGCGCCTGGGTGGCTCAGATGGTTAAGCGTCTGCCTTCGGCTCAGGTCATGATCCCAGGGTCCTGGGATCGAGTCCCACATTGGGCTCCCTGCTCCTTGGGAGCCTGCTTCTCCCTCTGCCTCTCTCTCTCTCTCTCTCTCTCTCTGTCTCTCATGAATAAATAAATAAAATCTTTAAAAAAAAAAGCAACAATTGATAGAAATTAAAATTTCTTAAAAATTATTTGATTTATTTTATTATGTTATGTTAATCACCATACATTACATCATTAGTTTTTGATGTAGCGTTCCATGATTCATTGTTTGCATATAACACCCAGTGCTCCATTCAGTACGTGCCCTCTTTAATACCCACCACCAGGCTAACCCATCCCCCCCCCTCCCCTCTAGAACCCTCAGTTTGTTTCTCAGAGTCCATAGTCTCTCATGGTTCATCTCCCCCACTGATTTCACCCCCTTCATTTCTCCCTACTATCTTCTTTTTTTTTTTTTTAACATATAATGTGTTATTTGTTTCAGAGTTACAGGTCTGTGATTCAACAGTCTTACACAATTCACAGCACTGACCATGGCACATTATTTGATTTTGTAATTGAATAGTTCTGCTGTTACAGACCAGGAAATATTCTCACATCACTGGTGGACTTTACATTGCATAGTCATTGTATTATCACTATACTACACTCTCCTGGAGACTTGCTTTCATAGTATATTAATGTCTCAGTTGCTTAAAGCCCTCAGACAAGTAAAGCACAGTATGTCTGTGAATTCATCATGTCTTATCCTCAAACCTAAAGGAGTGTAGCAGTCTAGGTGTCTTGCCCACATGGAAAGCGATGGCAGCCTTGGAAGGTAATGATCTTCTGTTGGGTGGACCAGCAGCCAGCATGCTGTTACATGCTGCTGATGTATTCTCCCAGAGCAATTTATTACTCAGAAGTTTTGAATTTCCCTATGGAAAAAAAATCCTTTCATGGGTACAGGTTTTCTTTAGTGAATGCTTATGACAGAGCATTTCCTCTTCCTTCTGTGTCACAAAGCTGCCTACCTTTAGGAATGGAAAAAATCAGCTTTGATAAATTGAAAGCCTATTTAAAATTCTCCAGCTCAGAGTCATTATCTCTCAATGCCTTTTAGTATTTCTTATTCCCTATTTTTCAAGCAAAAGGGAAAATGGGGAGAAGGGTAGCTCTTCTAATGTAACCTATGGCTTTGATTGCTGGAGTTTGGTTGCAAAACAATTTGTAAGTCATAGACATTGATTATATTAACTTCAAATTGCAATAAAATGAATAGTATCAGCATGAGTCTTAAAAGAAAACATAGCAAGACCACTATTTGCACTGTGGTCCCTGTCTCAAGTTCCCAATATTATGGCTTCTCAGATTTTTGCTTTCCATTAGTGCCACCCCCTTTTGAATAGAAATAACTTTATTAGGTGTGGGGTTTGATCTCTTATCAGCACATTATTGAAACTAATGACAGCTGTATGGTAATGGATCTTAACCTTACATCTTAAAAAAAGTATCTAGAATCCCGGGAACTATAGGGCTAGAACCAACCTACCTCCTTTCAGCATTGTCTAAGGTTAGCTCAGAGCATCATTAAGAGAAAAATGAAGGGGGGGAAATCGGAGGGGAAGCCGAACCATGAGAGACTATGGACTCCGAGAAACAAACTGAGGGTTTTAGAGGGGAGGGTAGTGGGGGGATGGGTTAGCACGGTGATGGGTATTAAGGAGGGCACGTATTGAATGGAGCACTGGGTGTTATACGCAAACAATGAATCCTAGAACACAACATCAAAAACTAATGATGTAATGTATGGTGACTAACATAACATAATAAAATTAAATTAAAAAAAAATCATTAAGAGATGTGGTAGCACGATTGGGCAAGCTCCACAGAGCCAACAGGTGAATCATTCTGCTACTTAAGAACACAAAGCCAAATTTTGAAGAATTGCAAGCTTAGGCAACTCCTCTGCTTTGTGAGGTGCACATACCCAACAAAATTGATGCTTAAGTCTTTTCTATTGACATTTATTCCAAGTCACCCTTCTCATCAGCAGGCTGAGTTTGAGTATACTTAAACCTTGCTGGCTTTATTGGGATATTTCACATCTTCCCCCAAATAAAAAGTTTTGAAATGCAGGTTCTCACAAACCATTGAGTAACTCCACCCTGCAGGGCAGACAATACTTCAGATCATTCTATTCCTTCTTTTTCGCTCAGACTACTCTCTGGACCATCCTGGCTGACCACTCTGTGTAGGGCTCCTTCTGCGGGATTGGGCTGCTGCTTCTGTTAGTATGTCATATTTTATTGTTTTAATCCTCCCCATATTGAATGATTTCAAAAGTTAATACCTAACACTAGAAGAAAGTAGGAGGTGAATAAGTGTTAGCTAGATTAGCAAGTTAATTCTAATAATACCACATTTAGGAGGACCTATTTTTACCTTTGAAAAGTTTTAAGGTGAAGTAGGGTGTTGGGGGGATTGCTAAGGAGATGAAGGCTAAATATCTGGACAGGATTGAAGAAGAGGGGAGCAGAGGCCTTGCTGGTGATCACCCCCGACTCGATATCCTCACATATCATCACGATCGACAGTGCATGGATTAAAACTTTAAGGTCTGAACCTACATGTTACATGATTTGGGGGGAGACGTCTCCGTCAGCCCCACATTTATTTTTTTTTTAAATGTCGAGAAATCACTTTCCCTTAAAATATAAAGCACTTAACTATTTCCTACTCCTGGAATCAAATTCTGCTGACCAAAACTACGTAAATGATCAGGATCATTATATAAATGGACTGTGTCCTTCTATTTGTGACGTTCATTAGGCTACGATTTATTAGTGATTTGGAATCTTCAGGTAAAAGACACTGTTTTAAATAAAGAAATTTAAGCACAGTGCATCCATTTTTCTCCTTCCTACTGTTACTCTGTGTGTTTAAAGCAATCATTTGCTCTGTGTTCACAGTGTTGCTGTATTTGGAGAAAACCCATCTAAGACATTATAGACACCCTAGAAGAGAGTAAGAGAGAGACTAGTTTAAGAAAAGGCAGCCAAAGGAATTATTTGGGTTTTTGTTTTGTTTTGTTTTGTTTTAAATAAGATGGTAAGACACCTGAACAAAGAGATTAAGTAACAAAAAGAAAAGGGGTTCTAGAACTTAGAGTACGGTAACTTTCACTTATGTAATAAAGTGATTAAAAAAAAAAAACTACAGAAAAGTGGGCTCTGAGAGGACCCTTTAACAAGACCCAGCTTTGTCACTGCCTCCTTCAGGGACCCCACTAACACATCCTAATGCCTGCACTGCCTATGTGTCCCACAGCAACTTGACATGCAATCATATATTGCCTTGACTTCTTAAAATATTCTTGGCATGTGGAGTTGTCTCCATGGAGATTTTAACATGTACCTCTTAAAAATCCTTCAAATAGCCTGGAATAGCCACTTAAATATTTGGTGAGTGAATTGGATCTGGTGAATTGGGTCATGTTTGGGAGAGCTATTTAGAGATTCTTGTAACAGGACTTTGAAGGAGAAAAGAGATGGTAGAGTCTTAGATTGTACTTCAGACGGGAAACAAAGGGATCTCACCTCAGCAACCTTTGGATGAGACTACCTTAATCTTCCCTTGGCTTGCCTAAACCTTAGACAGATTTTGTCTTCCCTATAGACCGCTTCCTTTCCTTTTCTTATAACATGTACCTTAGAAAACTTGTAACTAATTTTTTTCTCTGCCTTTTTAAGACATAAATCTTTTTTTTTATTCAAGTATAATTAACATACAGTGTAATATTAGTTTCCGATGTACAATATAATGAATCAGCACTTCTGTACATTACTCGGTGCTCATCAGGATAAGCGTACTCTTCATCCCCATTACCTATTTCACCCATCCCCTGCCCACCTCCCCTCTGGCAACCACCAGTTTATTCTCTACATTTAAGAGTCTGGTTTTTGCTTGTTTCTCTTTTCTTTGTTCATTTGTTTCTTAAATTCCGTATGTAGGTGAAATCATATGACATTTGTCCTTCTCAGAGTACCTTGTTTCACTTAGCATTATACCCTCTGGATCCATCAGTGTTGTTGCAAATGGCAAAATTTCATTCTTTTTTATGGCTGAGTAATAGTCCACTGTGTGTGTGTGTGTACACACACCACTTTATCCATTCAGCTGTGGATGGACACTTGGGTTGCTTCTATATCTTAGCTGTTGTAAATAATGCTTCAGTAAATATTCAGGTGCATATATCTTTTCAAATTAGTGTTTTCATTTTCTTTGGAAATTCCACCCAGTAGGGGAATTACTGGATCATATGGTAATCCTATTTTTAAATTTTTGAGGAACCTCATACTGTTTTCCTCAGTGGATGCACCAATTTATGTTCAAAACAACAGTGTACAAATGTTCCTTTTTCTCCATGTCCTCGTTGACACTTGTTAGTTCTTGTCTTTTTGATACTAGCCATTCTGACTGGTGTGAGGTGATATCTTATTATGGTTTGCATTCCCTCTAGTCGTTGATGATGTTGAGCTTCTTTTCATATGTTGGCCATCTGTATGTTTTCTTTGGAAAAATGTGTGTGTCCTCTGCCCATGTTTTAATTGGCTTGCTTGTTTTAGTATTGAGTTGTATAAGTTCTTTCCATATTTTGGAAATTAATCCCTTATCAGACATATCACTTGCAAATATCTTTTCCCATTCAGTATGTTGCCTTTTTGTTTTGTTGATGACTTCCTTCACTATTGGAAAGTTTTTTAGTTTGCTGTAGTCCCATTAGTTTGTGTTTTTGTTTCTCTTGCCATAGGAGACATATCTAGAAAAAATGTTGCTAATGCCAGTGACAAAGAGATTACTGCCTATGTTTTCTTCTAGGAATTTCATGGTTTCAGGTCTCACATTAAATCTTTAATCCATTTTGAGTTTATTTTTGTGTATAGTGGAAGAAAGTGGTCCAGTTTCATTCTTTTGCATCCAGTTTTCCCAACAGCATTTGTTAAAGAGTCTTTTTCCTATTGTGTATTCTTGCCTCCTTTGGCGTAAATTAACTGACCTTTAAAGCATGAATTTATTTATGGGCTCTCTTGTCTATTCCACTGATTTATGTGTCTGTTTTTGTGCCAGTATGATACTGTTTTGATTATTATAGCTTTGCAGTATATCTTGAAATCTGGGATTGCAATACCTCCAGTTTTGTTCTTCCTTTTCAAGATCACTTTGGCTATGTGGGGGTCCTTTGTGGTTCCATACAAATTTTAGGAGTATTTGTTCTAGTTCTGTGAAAAATGATGATGGTATTTTGATAGGGATTGCATTAAATCTATAGATTGCTTCAGGTAGTATGGACATTTAAACAATATTCTCCCAATGAGCATGGAATATTTTTGCATTTGTTTGTGTTGTCTTCAATTTCTTTGATCAGAGTACAGGTCCTTTACCTCTTTGGTTAAGTTTATTCTAGATATTTTATTTTCTGGTGCCATTGTAAATGAGATTGTTTTCTTAATTTCTCATCTACTTTGTTATTAGTGTATGGAAATGCGACAGATTTCTGTACATTAATATAGTATCCTGTGACTTTACTGAATTCATTTATCAGTTGTAATAGTTTTTGGTGGAGTCTTTAGGATTTTCTGTGTGTAGTATCATGTCATCTGCAAATAGTGACAGTTTTACTTCTTCTTTACCAATTTGGAGGCCATTTATTTCTTGTCTGATTGCTGTGGGTAAGACTTCCAGTACTATGTTGAATAAAAGTGGTGAGAGTAGACATCCTTGTTTTGTTCCTGATCTTAGAGGGAAAGCTCCCAGGTTTTCACCATTGAGTATGATGTTGGCTGTGGGGTTTTTCACATACGGACTTTATTGTGTTAAGGCATGTTCCCTCTAAACCTACTTTATGGAGAGTTGTGTTTTTGTTTTTGTTTTTTTCTTTTTCATGAGTGGATGTTGTACTTTGTGAAATGCTTTTTCTGTAACTGTTGAGATAATCATCTGGTTTGTATCCTTTCTCTTGTTAAAGTGATATATCAAATCGATTGATTTGCAAATATCGAACCACCCTTGCATCCCTGGAATAAATCTCACTTATCATGGTGAATGATTTTTTAAATGTATTCTTGGGTTCAGTTTGCTAATATTTTGTTGAGGATTGTTGCATCTCTATTCTTCAAGATATTGGCTTGTGTTTTCCTTTTTTTGTGATGTCTTTATCTGGTTTTGGTATCAATGGTTTTGGTATAGAATGAACTTGGAATCCTTCCTTTATCTTCTATGTTTTAGAATAGTTTGAGGGTATTAACTATTCAAATGTTTGGTAGAATTCATCTGTGAAGCCATCTGTTCCTGGACTTCTGTTTGTTGGGAATTTTTTTTTAATTACTGATCCAATTTCATTGCTAGTAATTAATCTGTTCAGGTTTTCTATTTCTTCCTGATTTAGTTTTGGAAGGTTATATGTTTCTAGGAATTTATCCATTTTTTTCTAGGTTGCCCAATTTGTTGGAATATAATTTCTCAAAATCTCTTATAATCCTTTGTATTTCTGTGGTGTTGGTTGTTATTTCTCCTCCTTCATTTCTGATTTTGAGTTCTCTCTCTCTTTCTCACTTTGTTTTGGCAAATCTGGCTAAAGTTTTATTAATTTTGTTGATGTTTTTTCAAAGAACCAGTTCCTGGTTTCGTTGATCTTTTCTATGGTATGTTTTTAGTCTCTACTTATTTCTGCTCTAATCTTATTTTCTTCTTTCTACTGGCTTTGAGCTTTGTTTGTTCTTTTTCTAGCTCCTTTATGTGTGAAGTTAGATTACTTATTTGAAGTTTTTCTTGCTTCTTGAGGTAGACCTGTATTGCTATAATCTTCCCTTTTCAGGACAGCTTTTGCTGCATCCCAAAGATTTTGAACTGTTGTGTCTTCGTTTTCATTTGTCTCCATGTACTTTTTTATTTTTTATTTTTTTTATTTTTTTTTTAAAGATTTTATTTATTTATTTGAGACAGAGAGAATGAGAGACAGAGAGCATGAGAGGGAGGAGGGTCAGAGGGAGAAGCAGACTCCCCGCCGAGCAGGGAGCCCGATGCGGGACTCGATCCTGGGACTCCAGGATCATGACCTGAGCCGAAGGCAGTCGCTTAACCAACTGAGCCACCCAGGCGCCCATGTCTCCATGTACTTTTTAAAATTTCCCTTTTAATTTCTTCATTGACCCAATCATTGTTTAGTAGCATGTTATTTAGCCTTAGTATTTGTGTTCTTTCCAGATTTTTTCTTGTTAATGATTTCTAGTTTCATACTGTTGTGGTTGGAAAGGATGCATGATACGATTTTAATCTTTTTGAATTTATTGAGACTTGTTCTGTGGCCTAACAAGTGATCTGTTCTGAAGAATGTTCCATATCCACTTGAAAAGAATGTGTATTCTGTTGTTTTTCAATGGAATATTCTGAATTTATCTATTAGGTCCTTCTGGTCCAACGTGTCATTCAGAGCCACTGTTTATTTGTTGATTTTCTGTCTGGATGATATATCCATTGATGTAAGTGGGGTGTAAAAATCCCTTACTTTTATTATATTACTATAGATTTCCTCCTTTATGTCTATTAATACTTGGTGTATTTGGGTGCTCCCATTGGGTACATACATATTTACAATTTTTATATCCTCTTGTTGGATTGTTCCCTTTATCATTATTTAGTACCCTTCTTTGTCTCTTGTTATAGTCTTTGTTTTAAGTCTGTTTTGTCCAATATAAGTATTGCTACCCCAGATTTCTTTTCGCTTCCATTGGCATGAGACACTTGAGAGGGACTCCTGCCAAGCAAAGTGGGGTTTGGATGGGGCAAGTCATCAGGAGAACTAGAAGGCAGAGCACATGGTGTCAGCAAGCTACGTGGAGAGTGCTCACACTGGTTTCCACACAATGTAAATCTTTCTCTTACCAGTTTCACAACCCAGCAATGTCTTTGCAAGGACCTAAGTGCCATCTCTTTTGAAATGTAATCAGTAAGGAAGATAGAACCCTTATCTCCCAGTCTTTGGGGGAGGGTGGTAGGAGCCTAACTTCCACTGGGTGCCTTCCTCCAAGTTATAAAACCACCTGCTCTCAAGTTAGTTTTCTTTTGGGTAAGGACAGTTAACAAACACAGGTGGCCTAAGAGTCCCACTCCACAAACCTACTCTTAAAAACCCTCCCACTCATTTCCTCCTAGTTGGGTATCCATAGTTGTGTGCTCACTCCTCTATTGCTGACAGTAGTATCACCATAAAACCAATTTATTTGTCCATCTTATCCATGGAGGTTTCTTTTTCTTTAACACTCCGCTGCTCCAAGAAAAGGAACAGAGTTTAGGTTTAGGGTCCTACTGCCTCTGGACTTGACTGGTGTATAGGCCTTTGTAGGTCTGCCACATGCTTCAGCTCTGCCAAGGAATGGGGCACAGGACCCTTCATTTGGACATTAACCAAGCTGTATACCCTCCTACTCAAAGACACAGTCTTTTTCTTCTCTTCTTTCTTTTCCTTGCTCCTCCTTTCCCCATCTTTTTCCTCCTTTCCCCTTCTTTTTCCTCCTTTCCCCTTCTTTTTCCTTCCTCCCCCTTCTTTCTATTTCCTTCCCCCTTTTCCTCCTTCCTTCCTTTTTCTCCCTTCTTTCCCCCTTTCTTCCTCTTCTACTTCCTCCCCCTCTCTCTCTTTAGCAACAGTTACTTCTATTCCTGAAGGACACTTAATCTTTCTAATGAGCTCCAGCTTTCAGAAGAAATAGAATGAAACTGATTTCATTCTAATATGAAGGAAATCACCAGCATGGTTCTGCTTCCTACCCTGAAGAAGCCATTGAGACAAGGAAAGCTAAAGGGCCAGGGGAGAGAGTGGAGACAGAAAAGACACAGAAAACAAAAATAAACCTGATATCTCAACAAAATATACTACTAAAATAACATGACCAAATCATTCTCCTCAAGGAAAAATGAGACTTTGACCTCCATCATTTTTCTGTGAACAAGTCAAATGTAACTCCCCTTGACATGAGACAAAGTGATAGGCAACCTACAGACTAGCAGCCCTGGCATTACCCAGGAGCTTTCAGAGACACAGAATCTCAGGTCTTACCTCGACCGACTAGATTTTGACCTGCAGTGTAACATGTGTCCTCGGTGATGCCAATGCTTATTAAAGTTTGAGAACCCTTGCGTGGAGAACAGCACTATATGTCCAGTACAGTTGAGCAATTTATATTATTACCAGCACTTTTTCTCAACACATGAGGAAACAAGACAATGAGAAGTAAGGTAATTTGTCCACAAGTCACAAAGCTAATAAATAATAATGACATTAAAAATAATAATAATAATAATGACATTAAATAAAAGTCAAGTCGAAGCCCTGATTCTGCTGTTTACTGGCTAGGTGACCTTAAGCAAGTTGCCTAAACTTTCCAAGGCTGTTATACCATCTGAACAATTGGGGTTGTATATACATCCCATAGTTGTTAGGTAGATTAAATGAGATAACTTGTATACAGAATTACACATACACAAATGCTATTTATATATTCAGTGGTTCTGATCATCTCTAGGAAAAACTAGCCATCCTATTGAAAAATAAAATGTATTTAATCATCCTTATGTTATATGTGAAATACCAATCAAGGTAACTACAACAGGAGGTATAAGAAACAGTGCTGAGGAGAATTTACTTCATCTTCAGATCTTTGGCTGTGGAAGGACCTGGTGTGTAACAGCCAGAGACTAGCGAAGAAATTGACAGGTCAGAAATCTCAAAGAGAAAAATGAAAAGCCAGGGGAGGAAATGTTTGAAGGGGCATCTTTTATTTGCCAATTAGCAGATTTTTTTTTTAATTTTTGTATTAAACACTCAAGTGTTTAAAGTTAGCATAATCAGTCGTTTTGTAGGTTTTCCCTTTGTTTTTTGCTTTGTTTCTTTTTCTTAGCTAGAGGTTTACTCCATAGGGCAGAAGAAGATGAGAGACATAAAAGGTGGAACCCGTAGAGAAGTTGTGAGGTTAAAGTCACGTTCCTAGAATACCGGTACAATACGAGGCCTGCCTGCCAAGCCATGAGGCAAATGGAGAAATCTCCTACAGTGTTTTCAAAGAAACCAGATATGGAAACCAATCCAAAAACAAGCCGTGTGAAGTGTGACAAAAATCATGCTGTTGCCAACACCCGCCTTCCCTTTTCCCAGAAGCACACACTGTAGTGCGCACATTCACTTCTGCACATAGACACACACGTACCCTTATATACCCTCGTCATCTCTCTGTCCCCAGTGTTTTGCTTGGCTGGCCACCAGAGTAGAGGTTCTGAAATCATACTGTATCTAGTACATTTGAAAAAGAAAAAAAAAAGTTGATTTTAAATTTCCTTTAAAATATATTTTTATCTCAAACTGTATCACCAAACACGTAACATGAGGCATCCCACCGTGTAGGCAGGGAACATTGCTAGGGTTCCTAATACCATTTGAACCTTCAATTTCCTAATTATCACCTACTCACTACTCCTAGAATGGACCTGTTAGTGTATTTTATAGTATTAATAGATCTTTTATTAGCAATTATGTTTCAGAATTGCTTTTCATATAAAAAGCCTTGCACTAACTATGTCATCCCATTGATCTTACCTCAATGCACTCCTTACAGTCATTTCAAATAGCTAATAACTTGCTAATATAACTTTACAGGTACATTTTGTACCTTTCTCTCCACCTATTGTAGACATACCAGCTCATTAAACACTGTGAAGGAATACTGGGTAAGGCCCCTTCTTTTAACAAGCCAGCAGTGTGAAACCAAAGCGTAGCTTTTTCTTGTGATGATCTTGCCGCACCACCTCCATAATACCAGGAGGTAGGATATGGGGACAGAATATCTCCTGGAGCTGCTTCTACAAGGGACAGTTAATATTGGGGTGGTATTAAAAAAATTAAAAAAAATATTGGGGTGGTATTTCTCAAGCTTTCTTTCAGATGTTGTTCTAATCTTCTGGTTCCTGTCTTGTGTCATTTCAAAGTCTTACTGGCGCAGTTAGCTGGCTGAATGAGGAACATGCCGAGGTTATACTGAGCAATGAAACTCGTGTCAAGGCACACTGCCACACTAATATCACTAGTTTCAGTCCAGACCTGTCTGTAACAGCACATAAAAAGAACAACGAGTTGCTGTCACTTGGCAAAATAACATCAAGGACGGCTTGAGTCTGCAGGAATCCTCATGGGATGATGGTTGCTAACATAGTTACTAGCTATAAAACACAGGATCTTTCTGTTCCCGGTAGTCCTTGTGGTTGTGTTTGATTATTTGGAGGTTAGGTTGGAATGAAATGTGTTTTCACTAGTACAGACTGTTTAATAAACTACTTACAGGTAAGAGAGAAATATGCCTGCAATTGTCTATATATTCAATAAGAAAATAGAATTCAGTTAACAGTAGAACCAATAAGAATTTAGTGGAGTCTCTTGCTGAGTTTACCATACATTTATATAGAATAGATACTGCATACCTGCCAGAAAAAAAAAAAAAAACCAGACCAGAGCTTAATTTGAATTCCATTACCCCAGTTAAATAATATAAAATGACAAAATTTTTCAGTAATTGTATTCTTTTATTATACCCACTGTTGATGCTTTCAAATAAAATCAGTCATCTCTTACAAACAGTGTTTTTCTTGGGGGCCCTTTTAGTGAACGACTACTTCCAGAGTCTTCACTGAGTGAAAACCCCCACTGACTTAATTCGCTTACAGATATTTTCATAACCTCTCTCACATGAGCATAAATGTTCATGGGCTACATCCAAGAAGTTAACAAGCCTAAGATAACAGCTCTGCCGAGCTATGAACTCAATTCCTCCTCCACTTTGAGGGAGAACATGTGATACTAGCAAAATAATGAAATGCAATACATCAACCTGTCTGCCTAGAGAATTCAACTTGCTCAGAATAAATTAATTTCAGCCACAGGTCTGGAGATTGGAAATGCAAATGAGCCAACATGGCTGCACCACCAATGCCATCTAGTTTTCACCATAGCGTTAGGGGTTTTTTTTAAGATTTTATTTATTTGTCAGAGCCCACACAAGCAGGGGGAGTGGCAGGCTGGGGGAGAAGCAGGCTCCCCGCTGGGCAGGGAGCCCCATGTGGGACTCAATCCCAGGATCATGACCTGAGCTGAAGGTAGTCGTTTAACTGACTGAGACACCCAGGCATCCCTATAGCGTCAATTTTCACTGAGTAGAACACAGAGGTTGTGGCTCTCACTCAGTGCTCCTATAATGCTTTGTACACGCTGCTATTTAAGCCTTTTCATCAATGGATTGAACTTACTTCTTTGGATAAATTTTGCCCCTTAATGATCTTGCATCCCCTGAATGTAGGGAGGAACATATTTTTGGTTTTAACACATGCTTTTTGAATGAATGAATGAATGAATTCTAGACATTTCCATTTTTCCCCCAAATGACTTAAGCCCTTCAATTTCAACTTATGTGTTTAATTTTAGTACTATTTTAGGTTTGCAGATATTTCAAATTTCAAATCTACCATCTCATTTTATTTTGCTAATGATCTTTCAAAGACTATTTCAAATATAACTTCAACCATGGAGCCTTTCTTAATTCCTCCTACTGCTGTGATCTTTTCCTCTTTTGAATATCCATAGCACTTGAAAGTATTTCTCTTCCAGAACCCTGCTTATCCCCTTTAATTCAGAGCTATTTTTTGTAATCTTTTTATTTTCCCAAACCCATGATAGACTAAAATTTCCTCAAAGACAGGGCTCATCTTTTCATCAGTTCAGAATGTAGCCATGTACATGGTGTTGTACATGCAACTTAACCAAAATTATTGATCGTAAAATATGGCTCAATACTATAAAGAATATCTTAACTGATTTCAAAAAATAAATGACAGTCCCTTCTTGTAAAACATTCTGGCCTTAAAAAATAAAATTGAAATACATGGAATTTACCTAATCCAACTAATTAATCAAAAGGACAAGTATAGGCTAATATATTTATAGGTATCTGCATAGAGAAACAGGTAATGTTTTGAAAGGTAGAGTAAAAAACAAAAAGCAAAATCTGTGAAAGACAAACATCAGGAGCTATACTGTTGTACAGAAGAATGAGCTCTGCCATTTGCTATTTCATGGGACCTTGGGAAAATTGCGTTGCCTTTTCAGGTCGCTATAAAATGGACACAATCATGCCTACTTTATTTGTTGTGAGAAGAGCAAGATTTCTGAACTTTTCTCTAAACTCCAAGATGCTACGCAAATATAAGGTGTTTTTAAACACACAGGCTGTGGGTTCAGGAATAAAATGAAATGAAGATGGATAGGAAGGTAAGGTCGCATTGAAAACTCAAAGTCAAACAGAGCAGCTTGGATTTGATGAAGTAGAAAGTAGATGTGCATGTATCTTTAATGTGGAGAATGACATTATAAAAGTAGTTTTAAGTTGGATAATCAAGAACTATCCTGTGGAATTGAAGTTAAGACTGACAGAGGAAGACAAATACTGTATGTTCTTACCTATATGTAGAATCCAAAAAAAGTTAAACTCTTGAAAATAGAGTAGAATGGGGGTTGTCAGGGGCAAGAGGAGGGATGGGGAGATGTTGGTCAAAGGGTACAGATTTCTAGTTGTAAGATGAATACGTTCTAAGAGTCTAATGTACAGCATGGCTATATATAGATAGCCATTTTCAAATATATATAAACAGTATCATTAAGAGAGTAGATCTTAAATCCTCTCACCACAAAAGAAAATGTTAATCATGTGAGGTAATGAAGGTGTTAACTAACCTTATAGCAGTAATCATTTCCCAACAGATGTGATCAAATCATCATATTGTATGCCTTAAACTTATACAATGTTGTATGTCAGTGATGTCTAGTACAACTGGGGTGGGGAGAAGATGCAGTAAATTTGTACGTGTGAGGTAGGACCCAGAGTTTAGTATTTTTAAAAAACGCCAACTGAGGGCGCCTGGGTGGCTCAGTTGGTTAAGCGACTGCCTTCGGCTCAGGTCATGATCCCGGAGTCTCGGGATCGAGTCCCACATCGGGCTCCCTGCTTGGTGGGGAGTCTGCTTCTCCCTCTAACCCTACCTCCTCTTGCGCTCTCTCTCTCACTCTCTCTAATAAATAAATTAAAAAATAATAATAATAAAAAAATAAAAAAAAAAAAACAAACGCCAACTGATTCCTGTGAGTCAAACTGAGAATCGGACTACATGCAATGATTATCATACTTTAATATGCATAAATTTTACTTGAGGACATTGTCAATATGCATATTTTGAGGCAGTGTGTCTGGGTTGCATCTGAGATTCTGCATTTCTCATAATCCATAGGTTCTTCCAAAACGCCTTACTCTCAAACTCTCATGGATAAAATTTTTAAAATGATCTGCAATAGTTCCAAGTCAGAATTCTTGGACAATATGTCATATTTGGGAGAATTATTTTGTAGGGGTTTTTTTGCATTTTCCCAGTTTTGTTATTTATATATCACATTTTCTTTATCCATTCATCTGTCGATGGACACTTAGGTTCTTTCCATATTTGGCTATTGTGAATAATAGCCAAGTTCACTGCAGTGAACATGGGGGTGCAGATATTCCTCCAGGATGATGATTTCATTTCCTTTGGATGTGCACCCTGAAGTGAAATTACTGGATCATATGGTAGTTCTGTTTTTAATTTTTTTGAGGAACCTCCCTACTATTTTCCATAGTGGTTGAATTAGTTTACATTTCTGCTAACAGAGCACAAGGGTTACCTTTTCTCCACATTCTTGATAGCATTTGTTATCTCTTGTCTTTTTGATGATAGCCGTTCTACTAGGAGTGAGGTGATATTGTCGTTTTGACTTGCATGTCCCTAGTAAAATTAGTGATTTTGAGCACCTTTACATGTACGTAGGCATTTGAATATCTTCTTTGGAAAATTGTCTCTTGGGGTCCTTTGCCCACTTTTAATTGGATTATTTGTAGTTTTGTTAATGAGTTGTATGACTTTCTTATATATTTTGGATATTAATCCCTTATGAGATGTATGGTTTGCCAATATTTTCTCCCATTCCATAGGTTGCCTTTCTATTTTGTTGTTTCCTTTGCTGTACAGAAGCTTTTTAGTTTGATGTAGTCTTGCTTGTTTTTTTATTTTGTTGCCTTTGCTTTTGGTGTCATATCTAAAAAATTGTTGCTAAGATCCATGTCGAAGAGTTTTTTCCCTGTTTTCCTGTAGGATTTTTATGGTTTTAGGTCTTACATTTGAGTCTGTAATCCATTTCGAGTTAACTTTTATGAGTGGTGTAAGAGAGGGGTTTGGTTTCATTCTTTTGCATATGAATATCCAGTTTTCCCAGCACCGTTTATTGAAGGGATTGTCTTCTCCAATGAGTATCCTTGGCTTCCTTCTCAAATACTAGTTGACCATATATGAATGGGTTTATTTGGGGGACTCTTGATTCTGTTCCATTGGTCTTATGTCTGCATTTATGCCAGTACCATACTGTTTTGATTACTATAGCTTTGTAATATACTTGAAATCAGGAAGTATGATGCTTCTTCTTTTTAGAGTTGTTTTGACTATTTAGGTCCTTTTGTGTTCCTAAATGAATTTTAGATTTTTTTTTTCTGATTCTGTAAAAACAAAATGCCATTGGAATTTTGATAGGGGTTGCTTTGAAACACTACTAATGTTTGCATTAAAAACACTAATTTTTGTATGTTGATTTTTGTATCCTTCGGCCTTACTAAATTTGTTGTTTAGTTCTAACAGCTTTTGGTGGAGTCTTTAGGATTTTCTATATATAAAACCACGTCATCTGCAAATAGAGATTGTTTTACTTCTTCCTTTCAAATTCTGGTGCCTTCTGTTTCTTTCTTGCCTGGTTGCTGTGGCCAGAACTTCCAGCACTGTGTTGGATAGGAGTGGTAAGAATGGGCACCCTTGACTTGTTCCTAAAATTAGAGCAAATGCATTCAAAATTTCACCATTGGATATATTAACTCTGGGCTTGATTTAAAAAAAATTTTTTTTATTTAAATTAAATTAATTAACATATATTATTTGTTTCAGGGGTTCAGGTCTGTGATTCATCAATCTTATATAATACCCAGTGCTCATTACAAAATAAATTTTAAACACACACACACACACACACACAGTATTCAGCAGGCCCTGGTGATAGACCACAATCAAGATGACTAAGCTAGGAGATAGCTATAGAAATTTAGGGGAGAGGTGTTGAAGCCTGACAGTGACACATAAAATGAGGAAGAAGGGGAAGACCCAAAAGACATCTTAATGGAATACTGACTAGAACTTGAGCAGATAGGGACAGGATGATGGCAAAAAGGTAAGATGAATAAAATTGAGATAAGGAAAATGAATGGTGGCACAGTAACAGAACAAGTAAAAAGGGATGTCAGTGTCATACATTATTTTATGTTGGATATGAATTTGGAAACAGTGGTTAGACTCTGCAGTTTGGATTCTAACCAAATTCCTGTAGTGGAACCACATAAATTTTGGGAGGAACTAGATAGTTTATTATCTAGAAAAGTCAACTTTTCTAGTTGACTTTAGCCCTTAACTTTCTGGATAGGGGAAAAAGTCTTCACTGTCGTAAGTGATAATCTCAGGAAGTTCACCTGTTATTTACCAACAATATTATATCTGGCATTTTTTTTTACTTTCCAAACTGTATCTTTCTGATGCTCTAGCCTATTTATTTAAAAAAATATATCTCTTAAACAGCCTGAATCAACTTGTATTTTTAAAATTAAGTAGCATCATTTATTGGATACTTAGCACTTGTTATAAATATGATGGGGTGCAAAATAGAGAATCAAAGATTCTTTACGTGTTCATATGGTGTTCACAATCTAGAAACTAAAGGGCAAGTCCACAGTCCTTCCCAGGTGCTATAAATGACACTTTTTAATTTCAAAATCGGTTGTATCTGATCCTTGAGTTTTTTTTTTTTTTAAGATTTTATTTATTTGCCAGAGAGGGAACACAAGCAGGGGGAGAAGGAGGGGAAGAAGCAGGCTTCCCGCCGAGCAGGGAGCTCGATATGGGGCTCAGTCCCAGGACCCTGGGATCATGACCTGAGCCAAAGGCAGACGCTTAACGACTGAGCCACCCAGGCGCCCCTGATCCTTGAGTTATTCCTGGCCAAAGCAGGCTTGATAGTAAAAGTTAGAAATTCATGTTTCTTTGAAAAGCCAGTGTCTGTTACGAACCTCAGTAACTTGGAAACCCACTAAATTAAAATATAACCTTGCCTTTGCTCTGCATACAGTGGCTGGACTTTTGCCTCAGTTTCTCTGCAGAGTCCTTCTACTCTGGGCTTTACTATTTTGACTGCCAATCTAAGTCTTGTTAGATGTTTTCCTTGGGGATAAATTTTGTATATGGCCTGTCCTGGCCATAAATATGCTTCAAGCGTATCTTGTCACCTAAACTCATATTACTATGATTTTTTTCATCACATTCAGTCATTCTTTAATTCAATACCTATTGAGCATCTAATACATTCCAGGTTGGTTCTTATATTACAAAACTACATTTACCTGCCTGAATCAAGCCTAACCCTTCTAAGAATTCCACTCTACTCTAAGATTATGGACCCAGAATAGGAAAAAAATGTGTGTGTGTGTGTGTGTGTGTGTGTATTTCCCTAAGCAAATTTAAATTATGTAATGCCTTCTGCATAACATACACCTTTTGCAGGTTCCTGTATGAGCTCGCTGTGCATGCAGTTTCACGAACGTCATGCCATTTCTTATATTCTTTCATCTGGTACCTGGTTTCCAACCCCCATACTGATCCCTATTCACCTACTCTTTCAATCTTAGTTCACATGATAAATGCCAACTTCTTTTTCATTACTAAGCTCTGGCACAGTTTATTGTCAACAATCTTTGGTTTTGTTTCTTTGGAGAGTAAATCAATCTTGCCTCTGTGGAGGCTTGAAAAAAGCATTAATTATAAAGAGGCTACTTGTCCCAATTTTCCTCTTCTGGGCTCCATAATCTTAAAAGAAATTGTCTTGTGGATCTTATCCATCTAAATGCCAGCCTAACAGAATACCTGAGCAACTGAAAAAGTCGTTTAACTCTGAACCTTATAAGGACAGCAAAATATGTAGTTCAGAGTGACATTCCCCACTGTGGAATAAGAATTGGATACCTATTACTTAGCATTTCATAACAATATGAAAACACTTTTTAAAAAGCTATCCATACAGTGGGGCTGTGATACTAATCCTGTAAATCTTGATTAAGGGACAGTGAAAACCTTCAGGGTAATAGGGCACCATTCTAGCTATGATTCCTCCTGTGTTGTCAAAGTTATGCTTATCTTCTCCTGTGGACTCCACACAATTCTTGTCTTCTGAAAGTCTGTTCACAGGTGTTACTTTCTTATCACTGGGCTCTTATCGTCAGTGTTGCCTTTTAAAGTTGCTGAAGTTTTATACAGGTATCCAAACTGTGACCGAGACAAGTTGGTTGTTCACCCATATCCTCTTTCTCTAGATTACATGTCCTTGCACTGAAGTGTGACCATGTGACTAAGCTCTGACCAATGGAATATGGGCAGGGAACCACACCTGTGGAAACCTTTCCACACATGGTTCTCTGTGCTCTGTTTCTCTTCCAACTAGCTAGAAGGGAGATGACTGTGAGGGCCACCTTTGGAACCATGGGTTAAAAATGTTAAAATCATAAGACAAAAGATGATGTTTTAAATCACTGAAAGAATAACCACCCACCAATTGGGAATACCTGTTTGAATATCATGGTAGAGAAAAATATTGATAATCTACTGAAATTTGAAGATTTTACCTATTATAGAAGCTAGTATTATCTTAATTAATAATGCACTATATTATTAAAACTGGAGATGGTTGAAGTGCTACATTTCTGCTCATTGCCTTTATGAATTGGATATTTTGTGCTTGGCTACTCATCTGATAAGTATTGTATGTATTTATGTCTTGGATTTGAATTTCAAAGCTCTAAGTTCTCTTTACTCTTTTCCTTAGTAGTAAACAATTATACCCTAAGTCTAGTTAAAATTTATGCATCTCTTCTCTTCCTACTCCTATTTCTATAGCATAAAGGAGAAAGAAAACAGGAAAAGGAAAGGCATACAGCTTCTCAACCCAGCTCATTCTGCATCAGTGAAGGAAAACAAGGAAACCTTAGTGGTGATAATTAAGGTCCAAAGTATCTGTGGATGTGTAGGTAGATGAGCAGCAAAAAAAGACTCTTAAAACCAAATTCCAGTTTGGAAAGTGAACTGGGAAGCTGCTTTGTCTTCCACTAGCTTGCCTGAAGACTGTCTACCTAGTTGGATAAAGTCATGACATGGGAAGTGGTGACTAGAAACCGGTCTTAGCTGTCAGATCCCCTACCATGTAGGTTTCTATCCCCTCCATCTGCCCATGAAGAGATGCACTTATCTTCTCCATTCTCTGGGGTCCCTCCCTTGACTGATGGTAGATATTTTTGCTTTGGGCTCTGTCTCAGTGCTTAGAATTTAAGAAGTGCTTTGCATTTTTTACTAACACCCTCTTATTATGTTGGGAAGTTTATACAGGTTAGCTTATATATTCTGTCAAGGATAAATAACTCTTATTCCATCTTGTCACACAAATACCCATTCTCATAATGCAATGGTGTCACAACACTCCTGACCCAGAAATAGAGTCCTTACAAAATCTTGTAAATAGTAAAGGAAAAGCTTTTTAAATTGGGACTTAGATCTCTAACCTCTTTTCCTCAGTAATACTACTCAACAAATACTTATTAAACATCTGCTCTGTGCAAGTCCCTGGGTTTGGCTATAGCCAAAATACTGGCTCCTGCCCTTGTTGGAGCTTTAAGTTTAGTCAAGTATGTTGGAAGGGAAGGTGTGTTCTGTTCTTGTTGCTAGGAACTATACTTTTCTGATGATTACTTCAACTGAAAATACCTTCCTGTTTAACATCATTAGTAGTTTGAAGGAGCTAAAGAACATATTTAAAATACTCACATTCCATATCCTGGGAGTCACAACAATTGTGTTATGTCTTCACCTGCATTTTCAAAACAAGTTTGTGGGGTGCCTGGGTGGCTCAGTTGGTTAAGCATCTGCCTTCAGCTCAGGTCATGATCTTATGGTCCTGGGATGGAGCTCTGTGTGGGGCTCCCTGCTCAGCCAGGAGTCTGCTTCTCCCTCTCCCCTTACCCTGCCCCCCCCCATTCATATACTCTCTCTCTTTCTCGCTCTCTCAAATAAATAAAATCCTTTTAAAAAAAGCAAGTTTGCATTGTTTAGCACAAGAACCATATTTCATAAATTATCTTTTTTTTTAAGACTTTATTTTTGAGAGAGAGATAACACAGAGGGAGAATGAGAGGAAGAAGCAGACTCCTTGATGAGCAGAGAGCCAGATGTGGGACTCCATCCCAGGACCCTGAGATCACGACCTGAGCTGAAGGTAGACGCTTAACGGACTGAGCCACAGAGGTGCCCCTATAAATCATTATTTATCTTTTTTAAAGATTTTATTTATTTCTTTGACACAGAGGGAGAGAGATCACAAGCAGGGGGAGTGGCAGGCAGAAAGAGAAGCAGGCTCCCCACTGAGCAGGAAGCCTGATGCGGGTCTCTGTCTCAAGACCCTGGGATCATGACCTGAACCAGAGGCAGACACTTAACTGATTGAATCACCCAGATGCCCCTAAATCATTATTTCTGTTGCCGAGCACAATACCTGGCACATGGGAAACCTTCAACAAATATTTAAGTGATTTTTCTAGGCAGTTCTGTGACCAGTGTGCCTGGGTGATATTGCTGATGGCATCAACAATGGTTGTGGTCTCCTGTTACCTTCTAGTCACATGAAAATCATAGAAATGTGCCTTACTGATGGTGAAAAGGGCTCAGTCAGCCCTAGAGAAATCGCTTCATTAAACCTGTTTTCAGTTCAGAGTCGCATCTCTTTCTCACACTGTTGCCAACATCTCCACATTTCTATCTTATGGAAAGTATTTCTGGGTATACCCACCTACTCACACTGAAAAAAACAGGAGGGCAAGTTTACATGCTTGCCCTTATTTCAAGAGAAGGAACTGTGAGAGTACATTCGTCAATCATTCTCTAGAAAGTAAGGAGAGGAGTAAAATCTTTGGGAAATCCATAATAAGGTGAGTGGGTGTGCAGGAGACAGGTGGCAGAGTTGTAAAAATCAGAGTAATTTCAATGACAGAAACTTCTTACTCCACATATGATATGAAAATATTAGGGGAAAATTCAAAATATCAAATTCTAACAAGAAAACTGAGTGTAGTTATCAGAAAATCTATGCCACTGACCTGAAAATTCATTCCTGTATCGATAGCAACTCTTTCCAAAAGCTTAATTAAAATTTTGTCATTAAGGATCTTAAACTGCTTATGTACAGATTCTTCAGAAAACATGCATTTTGTAAAGTAAGCATTTGATTTTATTTACATCTTTATTTTGTGGCTCCATGAAGAGAAGTTCCAAATTACCATCAAATGCTTACAAAGCACATATATACAAGAAAGTTACAATTATTTATATATATACATATATATAACATTTATACATTTTAAAAATTATATATATACATATATATAATCACCTTCTGGTATAATTGGAGATAGCTATATTTTTGTTAGCCTATAAAATTATAGTAAGTAGTTTAGGTGATAGTCCTATCAGAAAAAAAAAGAGGCTTTCATTCCTTATGCCCCTTAAAGGTTTTACTATAATCAGCTTACAATAAGACAAACATAATAAGACCTCTACATTCCTGAAAAACAACCAACTTAAATGAATTCCAAAAATTAAATCAGATTATTTTATCTTTTTTTTATTTTTTGCAAACTTTTGGAAATAAGAATAGGTTATACCATCAAGTTACTTGGCATTGTCATAATTGAAGATAAACAAAAAATAAAAGGCAGATACTGACTTTCAAATAAAGATTCACTCAACTATTCTATATGGCTTCCCACAAAAATTAAAATCCAAGGCATGCTTATTCAGTTATATTGTGGTATTTATAAGATTGTTCAAGGAATGGAGGGATTCATGCCATTTAAAAGAGGAAATGATACAATATTCAAAACTGAGGAAGACACAAAGAGATGGAAAAACATTCTGTGCTCATGGATTGGAAGAATAAATACTGTTAAAATGTGTATGCTACCCAGAGCAATCTACACATTCAATATAATCCCTATCAAAATACCATCGACATTTTTCATAGAGCTGTAACAACTAATCCTAAAATTTGTATGGAACCAGAAAAACCCTGAATAGCCAGAGGAATGTTGAAAAAGAAAACCAAAGCTGAGGGCATCACAATTTCGGACTTAAAGCTATATTACAAACCTGTAATCATCAAGACAGCATGGTATTGGTACAAAAACAGATACATAGATCAATGGAACAGAATAGAGAACCCAGAGATGGACCCTCAACTCTGTGGTCAACTAATCTTCGACAAAGCAGGAAAGAATGTCCAATGGAAAAAAGACAGTCTTTTCAACAAATGGTGTTGGGAAAATTGGACAGCCACATGCAGAAGAATGAAACTGGACCATTTTCTTACACCATACACAAAGATAAACTCAAAATGGATTAAAGACCTAAATGTGAGACAGGAATCCATAAAAATCCTAGAGGAGAACATAGGCAGCAACCTCTTTGACCTCAGCCGCAGCAACTTCTTGCTAGACACGTCTCCAAAGGCACAAGAAACAAAACAAAAAATGAACTACTGGGACTTCATCAAGATAAAAAGTTCTGCACATCAAAGGAAACAGTCAACAAAACTAAAAGGCAACCTACAGAATGGGAGAAGATATTTGCAGATGACATTACAGATAAAGGGCTTGTATCCAAGATCTATAAGGAACTTCTTAAACTCAACACCCAAAGAACAAATGATGCAATCAAGAAATGGGCAGAAGACATGAACAGACATTTTTCCAAAGAAGACATCCAAATGGCCAACAGACACATGAAAAAGTGCTCAACATCACTTGGCATCAGGGAAGTCCAAATCAAAACCTCAATGAGATATCACCTCACACCAGTCAGAATGGCTAAAATGAACAAGTCAGGAAACGACAGATGTTGGCAGGGATGCGGAGAAAGGGGAACCCTCCTACACTGTTGGTGGGAATGCAAGCTGGTGCAGCCACTCTGGAAAACAGTATGGAGGTTCCTCAAAAAGTTAAAAATAAAGCTACCCTATGACCCAGCAACTACACTACTTGGTATTTACTCCAAAGATACAGATGTAGTGAAACAAAGGGGCACCTGCACCCCAACGTTCATAGCAGCAATGTCCACAGTAGCCAAACTGTGGAAGGAGCCAAGATATTCTTCGACAGATGAATGGATAAAGAAGATGTGGTGTATATATATACAATGGAGTATTACTCAGGCACCAGAAAGGACGAATACTTACCATTTACATTGATGTGGATGCAACTGGAGGGTATTATGCTAAGTGATATAAGTCAAGCAGAGAAAGACAATTATATGTGGATGAGTATATGTACTCATACGTGGAATATGAGAAACAGTGCAGAGGATCATAAGGGAAGGGAGGGAAAACTGAATGGGAAGAAACCAGAGAGGGAAACAAACCATGAGAGACTGTTAACTATGGGAAACAAACTGAGGGTTGCCGAAGGGGAGATGGGTGGGGGCGTGGGGTAACTGGGTGATAGGTATTAGGGAGGGCACATGATGTAATGAGCACTGGGTGTTATACACAACTGATGAATTGTTGAACCCTACATCTGAAACCATGATGTACTGTTTGTTGGCTAATTGAATTTAAATTTAAAAAAAAAATGAAACACATTGGAAAATACTAGAGAATAACAGTAATAACAAATATATCAGACATTTCAAGTTTTTGTCAAAAAAGACATGACTAATAGGCAACCAAAATGAAAATTTACCACAGAAAATGAGATGAGTAAGAGAAGAAAGGCCATCCCATATAGGTAATATATATCTATTTCTGTACATACATGTATATATGTATGTGGCTATACGTATAAACCAAAAAAGACTCTTAGGTAGGAAGTGAAATCCCCTTAGGAATCCACCTCTCAAGTAAACTGGAATTGATTCTCAAAGGCAACATTGTTACAAGAACAACTGCATGGAATGCATCAATAATAAAGTGAGAATAAATCTCAAAGCCAACTATAATCCCAACTACTGTCCCATAGTTCATATACGTTCAGATCGAGTGTATGCCCCTACAAAAAAAAATGCCCAATTCACTCTCAAACTTCAAGGAGGTGAGGAATAGAATCTTCAGTTGATCCTGAGAATAATTCAATTTAATTTTTCCTGAGGCAGCATCCTGCCACCTACATATTATCTCTCCCTTGAGTTGAAATAACTCAGCATTAAAATGAAAAAAAAAAAAACTTAATGCAGAAAATACAGCTTTGGAACTATTGAATTGCAGTCCAAATTTGACTATAAAATTTAGGGAGTTAGTATAAAACCCAAAGCTGAGTCACAAGGTAGTAAACATATGGGTTCACACATCCATCATAAACAGCCCTATTGGGAAAAATTAAGAGAATCCAGGTGGAAATAGTCACCAAAATTCTAGTGCACTTTAGTCTTTGGTCACCCCTCATCACCACCACAACCATTTTTAGTGTTTAGAGAGAGTGACAGGCAATAATAGAGAAGTGGTCATCATAAGCACTCCTTCCCACATTATGGATTAATTTCAGTCCACAGTATAAGAAGGGTGTTTTTGTTTATTTTTCCCTCTTTTGGTACAATTCTTCTGTTTATGGTTCTGTTTCAAGCCAAGATTACCAAAATGGCAGCTTAGTGTTTAGATTCCCCAGGTTGGCATTAACACAAAGCACATTCAAAGCAAATGTCATCACACCATGCCAAGAACATGCACTCTGATGCTCTGGATGAACTTCAACTTTTGATGCTTCCCTAAAATTATACCAAAGAAATGAAAATGTGGCCATAGTTTTCCAAGTATCACAAAGTATATACAGAGCAAAAAACGAATTCCATTCAGTTTATACATAGGAAGACTTAATTGCCCCTGGAAAGAAACTCTGATTTTAAATATCACATGTGATTATTTTTTTTAAATACAGGAAACTCAGAACAAAGAAAAAATAAAAATGACCATTATATCACCACCTGGGTAGAACCATCATTAATATTTAGAATATTTTTCACATTTTTCTTTAAATTCATGAGTGTGTTCATGTACGTATGTATATATGACTAACAGTTTATTTTTACATAGTCTATATTTTATTTAATGTATCTTATTTGCTATGTAATTAAAAAGTCTTCGTGGAGGGCACCTGGGTGGCTCAGTTGGTTAAGCGACTGCCTTCGGCTCAGGTCATGATCCTGGAGTCCCAGGATCGAGTCCCGCGTCGGGCTCCCTGCTCAGTGGGGAGTCTGCTTCTCCCTCTGACCCTCCTCCCTCTCATGCTCTCTGTCTCTCATTCTCTCTCTCTCAAATAAATAAATAAAATATTTAAAAAAAAAAAAAAAAAAAGTCTTCGTGGAAATTAATGGTTTCATAATATTTAAACAATGATTATTTTTTACTGTGGTTTTTTTTTTTAAAGATTTTATTTATTTGACAGAGAGAGAGATAATGAGAGCAGGAACACAAGCAGGGGGAGTGGGAGAGGGAGAAGCAGGCTTCCCGCCGAGCAGGGAGCCCAATGTGGGACTCGACCCCGGGACCCCGGGATCATGACCTGAGCCGAAGGCAGACGCTTAACGACTGAGCCACCCAGGCGCCCTTACTGTGTTTCTTTTTAATTTTTGTTTCCAGTTTTAATTGACATATAACATTCTGTAGTTAAGTTGTACAACATAATGATAACATACTTTTCATGTATCTGCTGGGTGTTTGTATGTCTTCTTCAGAAAAATGTCTATATGGTTCCTCTGCCCATTTTTTAACTGGTTTGTTTTGTGTTGTTGAGTTCTATGAGTTTCTTAACCCCTTATGAGACATTAACCCCTTATCAGAGGTGTGGCTCATAAATGCTGTGTAGCATTTCTTAGGTAGCATTTCTTAGGTAGCATTTTCATGTTTTTGGTGACTTTTTTGTTTGGTGTAGTCCCACTTTTTTGTTTTTCATTTTGTCACCTTTGCTTTTGGTGTCAAATCCAACAAACAAAAAACAGCAATAAAAAACTAAATTATGGCCAGGACTAATGAAAGAAGTTTACCCCTTGTTTTCTTCTATGAGTTCTGTGGTTTTAGGTCTTACACTCAATTATTTAATCCATTTTGAGGAAGTTTTTGTGCATGGTGTAAGATGAAGGTCCCATTTCATTCTTTTGCATGTGGCTGCTCAGCTTTCCTAGCATCATTTATTGAAGAAACTACTTTCCCCATCGTATAACCTCGGCTCCTTTGTCATAAATTGACATATATACATGAGTTTATTTCTGGGCACTCTATTCTGTTCTATTGATCTATGTGTCTGTTTTTATACCAATACCATACTGCTTTGATTACTATAATTTTGTAATATCATTTGAAATAAGTGTGATGCCTCCAGCTTTATTCTTTCTCAAGATCGCTTTGGCTACTTGGGGTCTTTTTGGTTCCATGTGAATTTTAGGATTATTTCTCTATTTCTGTGAGAAATGCCTTCAGAATTTTGACAAAGATTACATCAAATCTGTAGATGGCTTTGGGTAGTATGGACATCTTAACAATATGAATTCTTCCAATTCATGAACATGGGATGGCCCTCCATTTATTTGTGTCTTCCTCAGTTTCTTTCATCAATATCTTACAGTTTTCAATGCACAGAACTTTCACCTCCTTGGTTAAATTTATTCCTAGGTATTTTATTTTTTGGATGCTATTGTATGAGACTGATTTCTAAACTTCTCTTTCTGATAGTTCATTGTTAGAGTATAAAAATGCAACTGACTTCACATACTGATTTTGTATCCTACAACTTTACTGAATTTGTTTATTCTAACATTTTTTGGTGGTATTGTTAAGATTTTTATATATATAATATGTCATTTGCATGTAGAGACAGTTTTACTTTTCCAATTTGAATGTCATCTTTTTTTTTTTTTTCCTTGCCTAATTGTTCTGGCTAGGACTTTTAGTACTATGTTGAACAAAAGTGGCAAGAGTGGGCATTCTTATATTGTTCTTGATCTTTGAGTAAAAGCTTTCAGCTTTTCACTGTTGAGTATGAAGTTAGCTGTGGGCTTGCTATATATGGCCGTTATCATGTTGAAGTGTATTTCCTCTATAGCTACTTTGTTGAGTCTTTTTATCATGAAGCGATGTTGAATTTTGTCAGATGCTTTTGCTGCATCTCCTGAGATGATTATATGGTTTTTATCCTTTATTTTATTAATGTGGTGTATCTTATTGATTTGTATATGTTGAACCATTCTTTGCTCACTGGGATGAATCCCACTTGATCATAGTGTATGATCCTTTGTGGGGAGAATTTTTTTAACTGAAGTATAGGTAACATACAATGTTATGTTAGTTTTAGGTGTACAACATAGCAATTTGATAAGTCTATACATATTGCAATGCTCACACTATAAGCATAGTCACCCTCTGTCATCATATCACATTATTGCAGTATGATTGACTGTATGCCCTATGCTATATTTTCCATCCTCATGACTTATATGATAACTTGAAGTTTGTACCTCTTAAGAATCCTCTTCACCTATTTTGCCCATACCATAATCTCCTTCTCCTCTGGTAACCACCAGTTTGTTCTCTGTATTTATGAGTCTGTTTTGGCTTTTGTTTGTTTGTTCATTAGTTTTGGTTCTTAGATTCCACTTTATAAGTGAAATCATAGGGTGTTTATCTTTCTTTGTCTGATTTATTTCACTTAGCATAATACCCTCTAGGTCCAATCATGTTGTCATGAAGGTATTGCTGAATTTGGTTTGCTAGCATTTTGTTGAGGATTTTTGCCACCATATTTATCAAGGAGAGTAGTCTGTAATTTTCTTGTACTGTCTTTTTCTGTTTTTGCTAGGGTAATGATAGCCTTTTAAATGAATTTGGAAGTCTCTCCTTTTCTGTTTTTTGGAAGAGTCTGAAAGGGATTGGTACTAATTCTTCTTTAAATGTTTGGTAGAATTCACCAGTGAAGCTCTTTTGTTTTTAATGGGAGATTTTTTATTCCTGATTCAGTGTTCTTACTAGTTATCAATCTGTTCAGATTTTCTGTTTCTTCATGATTCAGTCTTGGTAGGTTGTATATTTCTAGGAATTTATCCATTTCTTCTAGGCTATATAATTTCTTGGTGTGTAATTGTTTGTAGTATTCTCTTCTGATCCTTCCTATTTCTGGGGTATGAGTTGTAATTTTTCCTCTTTAATTTCTGATTTTATTTGAGTTCTCTTTTTTCTTGGGAAGTCTGGCTAATTTTTTTTTCTTTCTTTTTTTGTTTATATGAGGGACATTATAGCAGACACTTTTGGTAGCTACTCAAATGGCTATTCCCTTCCTCCTCTTTGCCCACATGTCATTATAAATAAAAGCTGAACAAGCTATTTACTCAATTTCACAAATTCTTTCACGGTGGGCAAGTAACCAAGCTGTGGTCATGAGGGAGACTGCTAGGAAAACTACTCTTACGGCATTTGCTTTTATATTCTATATTTACTTTTATATTTTATAAAAAAATGATGAATGAAAATTCCATATATAGACTTCTGTTCCCATTTTCTTATATATATTCTCTAAAATATAAAAGAAAATACTATGCCAATCTATTTATGTTTATAGAAAATTAGTAAAATTTTTAATATTTAAACAATAGCTGTAGATAGTATTTTATCATTTTAAAATTTGAAAATCTCTTGGACACTTGGCCTGCTCAGTTGGTTAAGCATACAACTCTTGATTTCAGCTCAGGTCATGATCTCAGGGTCTTTTGATCAAGCCCCATTTTGGGCTCTGCGCTGGGAATGGAGCCTGCTTAAGATTCGACACTGTACCTTTTATCCCTGTGACTTATTCATTTCATAATTGAAAGTCTATACCTCCCTCTCTCCTTCACCCATTTTTCCCATCCGCCCAACTGCTTCTCCTTTGGGAACTATTAATTTGCTCTGTTTACGGATCTGTTTATGCTTTTTGTTTGTGTTCATTTTTTTGTGTGTTTTAGATTCCATATATAAGTGAAATCATGTGGGATTTGTCTTTCTCTCTCTGACTTAGTTCATTTAGCATAATATCCACTAAGAGCACATCACAAGGGCTTAATAGCCACATGTGACTGTTCTGGAAAGTGGTGCCCTGGATTGTAGGCTCTTCCAAAGCAGGAACCATGTTCTAACACAGATCTGCTTGATATGTAGAAAGAATTTGTATGTGTTTAATTAAGTGTCTTCAAGAATGAATTTCAAAGTAAAAAAATTTTAAATGCACCCTTCCAATCCTTCCTCCCTTTGTAAATTGAGGTGTCGCTTACCAGTCTTCCTGTATTCACTACTAGCCTTCTTTAATAGAAATTTGTATACTTTTAATAGTCTTTTTAACTTACAGAAATAATTTATATATTGCATTAATTTTATCAATAATTATTAATAGCAATAATTTTGATAATTGGTTTTGTTTTTCAAAGCCACTCATTTATTCCTTCTTTTAATCAACAATTATTGAGGGTCTAATATTTGCCACATTGTATTGGGAAGAAAAGTTAAAATGATGAGAAAAATCAAACATAATTTCTACCTTCTTGCTATTATTCACCTTTCATAAGGCCTTAGTTTATTTTTTCCCTAGTCTTCTGGTATAACATTTGGATAAAAGTGATATAGTTCTTGTGTCCTAGAAGAATTGCCATTTTATTTCTATTGATGCCTCTTTGACAAAATATATAGTCTTTATATTGCTGCCTTTTCCCCTCAAATATATATAGATATTTCTCTGCCATCATCAAACACAAACTGTTATAGAGAAAAATTCTGAGACCAGCATGATTTTTTTCTGTTGGTAGTTGGGTTTTTGTTTGTTTTTGCTTTTTTTCCTCCTGCATTGCACTTAGATGATTCCTTTCTTACATGTCCACTTTTCTTCAGGATGTCTTTTATTTTTCTTGGAACATGGTAAATTCTTTTAATCTTTGCAAAAGCTCATTTCTTTTTATTAGTTCAGGAAAGATTTCTCCTTTTTTTTAATCTTTGATTTCTGCTTCAGTTCCATTTGTTTCACTTTATTATTTTCTCAATTTAGAGATAGTTCATGTTGTCTTTTTAAGCCATGCATATCTATCATATTTTCTCATGACATTGTTAATTTTTTTCTTCTGTATTTAGAAAGTATCTTTATTCCTCTCCACATAGAATTGCACACAGTTGTGCAGTTGTGACCAAATATTAGCCCATGCTCCATTTATCAAACCATGTGCCCTGAGAGAAGCTGAAGCTACTCAGAGGTGTACCTTGTTCTTATTCTGTCATTTAGTTCAGAACTTTTTTTCCTAATTCATCAGCCCAGATAAAGCACCTTTTTCTAGTCTGCATAAAGGACACTCTAAAATCTCTCAACAGGCCTGATTCTCTGCCATTAATTTTGTATTCTGCTGGGCCATTTTCCATTTTTTGCCAATAATGTTTTTGGTATTTACTGATTTTTTTTTTATCTGTTGTTTTCCTAAGCCTGCATCTCAGTTGCCTCATGTGGCTTTTAAGTGTTAATAAGCTTACCAGATTCCACTCATTGATTTTTCTTTCACTTACCACTGTTTTTGTTTCTATTTTTCCCCAACATTTGATTATGAAAACTTTTCAACTACAAAACTCATTTTGTTTTATTCTTTATTATGCAAACATTAATATAACTCAGTAAGCAAATGAAAACACTTGTGGCCCTACCTTCAGATCACAATGTCTGCATCCTCAATTTCAGTCTCTTTCCACAGGCCCCGCTGGATGCACTTGTGCTCAATTTCCTTTTCACCTTCTAAAAAGTAGTATTTATTCCTGATTGTAAAAATAGTATATGCTCACTTTAGAAGATTTGGAAACTATGTACAAATACTGAAAAGAAAAAAAAAAAAAACCCATAACCTACCACTCAAAATGTTAACATTTTGATGTGTTTCTTTACATTCTTATGTTTTTTACTTTCCTTTTAAAACACATCATGACATTCTCAACACCATTAAATACCCTTTAAAAACATCATTTATAATGTTGTATACCATCCTATCATGATGTTCCATAATTTATTTAACCTTTATTTTATTTAGATATTAACATTGTTTTCAATGTTTAACTATAAATAATGTGCAAAAACATCTTTGAATATAAACCTTTGTATGTGTTTTTGGTTACTTCCTTTGGCTTTCACTAAAGATAAAATATTTCCACACACTTTTGAGAAAATATTTCTTAATGACTCTTTCCTATTTTTCTATTGGAAGGGTTTATTTTTCCCAGCTTTATTGCGATATAATTGACATATAACATTGTATAAGTTTAAGATGTACAATGTGTTCATAATACAATGTGTTTGATAATCGTGTATTTTGCAAAATGATTACTATCGTGTGTTAGATAACACTTCATCACTTCATATGCTTACCATCACATTCCCCCCCCGCCCAATTAGGACAAGCTTGTTCATTTTATTTTACTTACTTATGTTGAGTATAGTTGATACACAATGTGACATTAGTTTCAGGTGTACAACATAACTACTCAAGTTTATATATTATTCTGTGTTCACCGCAAGTGTAGCATTACTTTTTTGTGGTGAGAATATTTAAAATCTATTCTCTTAACAACTTTCAGGTATATAATAAATTATTGTTAACTATAATCACAGTGCTGTTCATGAGATCCCCAAAACTTATTCAACTTCTAACTAGAAGTTTGTACTCTTTGACCAACATCTCCCCATTTCCCCCAACTTCCAGCCCCTGATAACCACCATACTAGTCTGTTTCTACAAGTTGGCTTTTTTTAGATTCCACATATACATGATAGCATACCAAATTTCTTTCTCTTTCTGATTTCACTTAGTATAATGCCTTCAACATCCATTCATGTTAGCACAAATAACAGGATTTCCTCTTTCTATGTCTGTATAATACTCCATTGTGTATATACACCACATCTTCTTTATCTGTTCATCCATTGAATAACACTTAGGTTGTATTCAGTTCTTGGCTATTGTGAATAATGCTGCAATGCCCATGGGAGTGCACATGTCTTTGGTGTCTTATTTTCATTTGCTTAGGATATATACCCAGAAGTGGAACTACTGAATCATATGGTAGTTCCATTTTTAATTTTTTGAGGAACCTCCATACTGTTTTCCTTAGTGGCTATACCAATTTACATTCCCACCAACAGCAGACAAGGGTTCCCACATCATGCCAACACTTGTCTTTTCTCTTTTTGATGATGACCCTCCTAACGTGTGAGGGGATAGGTTCAGTGATTTTGACTTACATTTCCCTGTTGATCAGTAATGTTCAGCACCTTTATGTCCTTGGTGGCCATTTGGATATCATCTTTGGAAAAATGTCTGTTCAGTTTCTCTGCCCATTTTCTAATGAGATTTTTTTTTGTATTATATTTTTTTGAGTATAATTGACACACCATGTTACATTAATTTCAGGTGTACAACATAGTGATTCAACTTCTTTATACCTTATGTTATGCTCACCTTACAAGTGTAGCTACATCTCTCACCATACAACACTATGACAATATCTGACTAGTGTCCCTATGCTATGCCTATTATTCCCATGGCATTTATTCCATAACTGGAAGCATATATCTCCCATTCCTCTTCACCCATTTTATCCATCCCCTACCCCTCCTCTCTGGCAATGATTGATTCTCTGTATTTATAGGTCTGATTCTGCTTTCTGTTTGTTTATTCATTTGAGGTGCTTTTTAGATTCCACAAATGAAGGAAATCATAAGGTATTTCTCTCTCTGACTTTTTTCACTTAGCATAATACCTTCTGGGTCCATCTATGTTGTTGCAAATGACAAGGTCTCATCCTTTTTAAAAAATATTTACTTATTTTTAGAAGGAGAGAGCCTGAGCAGGGGGAGGGGCAGAGGGAGAGAATCTCAAGCAGACTTCCTGTTGAGTATGGAGCGCAATGCGGGGCTCGATCTCACAACCCTGAGATCATGACCTGAACCAAAATCAAGAGTTGGGCACTTTACCAACTGAGCCACCCAGGCATCCCAAGATCTTGTCCTTTTTTATGGCTGCGTAATGCTCCTGTGTGTGTGTGTGTCTGTGTGTGCGTGCGCATGCACGTGCACATGCACCATATCTTCTTTATCCATTCATCTATTGATGAACGCTTGGGTTGCTTCTATATCTTGGCTATTGTAAATAATGTGGCAATAAAAAATAGGGGTGCATATATCTTTTTGAATTAGCATTTTTCATTTTACAGATGGCTAATAGACACATGAAAAGATGCTCACTAATCAGGGAAATTCAGATCAAAACCACAATGAGGTATCATCTCACACCTGTCAGAATGGCTAAAATCAAAAAGAAAAGAAATAACAGATGTTGGTGAGGATGTGGAGAAAAAGGAACTCTTGTGTATTGTTGGGAATGTAAATTGGTATAGCCTCTGGAGAAAAGAGTATGGAGATTCCTCAAAAAGTTAAAAATAGAAATATTTCACTACTTTATTATTTTGTACTATTATATGTTTTGTCTATTAACCCTTATCCAATATATGGTTTGCAAATATTTTCTCCCATTAATGAGGTTGTCTTTCATTTTGTTGATTGTTTCTTTTGCTCTGCAGAAGCTTTTTAGTTTGATTTTGTCCCATTTACTGGCTTTTGCTTTTATTGCTTGTGCTTTTGATGTCCTATCCAAAAACATTGCCAAGACCAATCTCAAGGAGATTTTTCTCTGTTTTCTCCCAGAAGTTTTATGGTTTCAGGTCTATGTTTAAAGTCTTTAATCCCTTTAATCCATTTCAAGTTAATTTTTGTGAGTGGTGTAAAATATGGGTTCAGTTTCATTTTTCTGCATGTGGTTATCTACTTTTCCCAGAGCCATTTATTGAAGAACCTATCTTTTACCCCATTGAATATTCTTTTTTTTTTTTTAAAGATTTTATTTATTTATTTGAGACAGAGAGAATGAGAGAGACAGAGAGCACATGAGAGGGGGGAGGGTCAGAGGGAGAAGCAGGCTCCCTGCCGAGCAGGGAGCCCGATGCGGGACTCGATCCCGGGACTCCAGGATCATGACCTGAGCCGAAGGCAGTCGCTTAACCAACTGAGCCACCCAGGCGCCCTCCCCCATTGAATATTCTTTAATCACCTGTCAAATATTGGTTGGCCTTATATGTAGGGCTTCATTTCTGGGCCCTCAATTCTGTCCCATTGGTGTATGTGTCTATTTCTGTGCCTGCGCCACAATATTTTGATTAGGATAGCTTTGTAGTGGACACTTTTTTTTTTTTCAGTTTTAAAAGATGATTTTATTGGGAAAGAAAGTTCTGTGAGGCTCTGCTCTCCCACCGCCAATGACTTCTAAAGCACCATCATCTCCATGGAAGCTATCAAATACTTAGTAATAAGTTCTCCAATGTGGAAAAGAAAGTATCAGTTCTAGGCTCTGTACCAGGAAATGGCCTTGAGGCTCTCCACCAATAGAAATAAATGTATGATGAGGAGCATCTCTTAACTATTCCACATCTGTATAATCTTAACCCAGATGTTGCCTCAACTTCCATTCCTCAAATATGTGGAGGAGCATTTCCTGAAGTGAGGTTTCCAGACATCTAGTGGTCAGTCAAGTGGTCTTCAGGAAGTGTGATGCCTCTGATTTTGTTCTTTCTAGGATTGGTTTGGCCATAAGGACCTTTTGTGGTTCCATACAAATTTTAGGATTTTTTTTTCCATTTCTGTAGAAAATACCATTGGAATTTTGATAGTGATTATATTGAAGCTATAGGTAGCTTTGGGTAGTATGAACATCTTGAGAATATGAATTCTTCCAATCCATGAACATGGGCTGTCTTACCATTTTTTTGTGTCTTCTTCAATTTCTTTTAGCAAAGTCTTATAGTTTTCAGTATACAGATCTTTTACCTTTTTTATTAAATTTATTCCTAAATATCTTGTTTTTAATGCTAATGTGAATGGCATTGTTTTATTTTTTTTTCAGATGTTCTGTTGTTAGTATATATAAATGCAACTGATTTCTGTGTGTTGATGTTGTGTTGTTCCCAGCCTTTTGAGAGAGTTGCTATCAGCTAGAAATGCCTGAGGCACTTGCCTTGCCCTTATTATTTGTACTGAGTCTCCTCAGATATTTTTCACACTGGGGCCAATGTTGTAGCTGGATCAGCCCTGTGGTTCTTATTATAATTTCAGGACACACTTCAGCAGTAACCATCAGGGAACTTCAAAGAACAAGATTTACTACTCACAGGTTCTCACAGCATGTCAGCAGCCACACAGCAAAATCACAAGAGAAAGAGAGAGCAAGTAAGCAAGCAAGCACAGACCAGAGACCCTGTCTTTATTAGGGTCTAAGGATGGATTGTCCAGGGTTTTGCAGGTTCACTCTTTATTTTGTAACTTAATGCATAAGAGTGGGAATTAGGGCAGAAGAGAAGTGGGGTCACTCAAAGAGCCAGGTTACCAGGACTTTCTGAAAGAAGCTTCATGGGTTAGGGTAGTCTATAATTTTTTACCTGATTGTTTTGCTAGTCACTATGTCTCACAACTGACAATATTTTTATTCAAGATGGATGTCATTTGAGATGGTTGGCTTGACAATAAAAAGCTTAATGTCAGTCACTTATGCTGCCATTCACCCTGCAAGGCATTAGATTTAAGAGTGAGGACATTAACAGCCTGCGTGGCAAAAACGTAGAAGTCAGGGGTAGGGCAGGTAGTGGCCAAGAGAGAGAACATGTGCTTCGGATTATAGTAATAAATTCGTAGTAATTATACAAGTAGTGGCCCCCAGTCTGTAGCCATTACCACCAAATAGAAGGGTCCAGCCAAGAAAAATAGGTCAGTGATCTCAGGGGCCCTGGAATCTATTCCAAGATTTGGATGATAATATGGAATATTTTAATATCTTGGGCCATCTACTTAAGTAGGTTGAACTTGTTTTGAGTTGCTGATGTGCATGATGCAAGCAGACCCAAGGAAGCACAAACCCTCCCTTTTTTGGCCAGTAGATAGACTAGGGTCAGACAGTTTTCTAAAACCATTTGAGTAAGAGGGAGTGTTGCATAAGGGACAGGGTCCTATACATCACTGTACATGTTGGATTAAAGTGGCCAATAATTACTGATTAGTCTCAATTACCCAATTTTGAGTGGCTAGGGCCACTACACCTGTGCCCTAGTCACTATGTCAGTCCTAGTAATACTGATGCTCAGGAATAAAGGAATGAAAATTATTATTTTGGGTCAGTTGTAGCGAGTCAGGGCAGAAGTTTCAGGAGGCCTGTAACCTGAGGGGTATACTTCTAGAGCCAATCTAAGTGAGACAATGGTACACTGGAGTGTAGCCCAGGGGAAGCCAATCATAGGACTGAGAAAGTGCAGTGTGCTAGGTGAGAGCCTTGCCACGTGGGCCCACAGTAAAACCTGAAAATGGACATTCCTAGTGTAAAAATATTAATTGGAGCTTCTGTGGTAAAACCAGGAATTTGAGCATATTTGTTGGCTACCTGTGCTATATGATTCTTGTTGGTATAATTAAAGGGATATGTGGGCCATGAGTTGTTTTTGCCTTGCATCACCAAGGTGGCCTCAAAGGCTATCCCAAAATGACCCCTGAAGGAGCAGGTGGGGCTGAAAATAGTTGAGGCATCTAACTGAAGGGAAGGTCAGGGTAAAGATGGTAAGTGGAGTTGGCTGAAGTTGAGTATATAAGCAGAGTAAGAATTTATGATGGGATACAGTCAGTTGGAGGCCAAATCACAAATCTAGCGATCTCTGATTTTCAATGCATGGGTAGCCCTCTCAGCCCACTGGATATAAGTGTTGGTGGTATTTATGAAACATTTTACTGGCAGTGTAGAAAGTCTAGGGGGAAGAGTAGTGGAAGAGGTCGTGATAGCATTGGGGGTAGTTGTGGTATGAGATTGTGGCATCATAGGGGAAGGGCTGGAGGCAGGTTCAGCAGATATATGACCAACAATGGTCAATGAAGGGAAACTGGTGGCATAACTGGGGAAAGCAGGGGACTAGCACAAGCTTTGGTTGGGTGTTTCCATGAAAGCACACAGAAGCTGAAGATGAGAGGGTATAGGCTAGGACAAGCAATCTAAATGGGTGGTATTTCTAGGCAGGGGGAGCTGTCTGGTTCCAAATGAACATTTTGGCCTGCCACAGTGGGGAGATAAGATGCAATGCTGCCCTGAGGCTGACAGGGTAGGTACTCAGAGGGTAGGTCAGCAGGCGAGCACAAGGTAAATTCATGAAAATAATACTCCATTGAGTCCTCTGATTCCATCAGAGCAGTACATTTAACCAGTTGTTCCCAGAAAGTCTCAGTCCCCATTGTGGTGTCTTGTTGACTTTGTGGTGACCTGGGGAGTGGGGCCATATGGGTGAATGGCAGGGTTTCTGATGCATGATGACCTCGGGTGTCATCTCTGATGTAGTGGGTATAGTCATCTCCAACGATGACCTCTTAGGCTGGGGTGAGTTCATCTCAGGTGAGGTCATCTCGGGTGATGTCCTCTCTAGTGATAAGTTTGTCTCACTTGGGGTTGAGATTCTCTGGGGTGGGGGTCACCCAGGGGGTGGGTGACCTTCCTATTGTGTGGCTATCCAGTGGGGTATTTGTGATGGGCTGAGAGTAGGCTAGGCTGATATAACTTGGAGGCCCTGAGGATTGAGCTGCATATCTGGTACCTGCTGCTAGTGAAACAGATTTTTAAGAGGTCCCTGGAATTGTCAGGGGCCACATTTAGCATAGGAACACATGCTGCCCTTTCACTCCCTGAGAAACTCTTTCAAAGTGTACAAAGATTCTGGGCAATATCTATACCCCAGGCTAAGGCAGATCTTATAGATGCTGTTTAGGCATTCCTATGACCAACCCATGAGGGTGATTGGCAGATTATATCATCTACAGAGGGTCCATTGCATGTCTAGGGATTCAGTCCCCTTGCCACCCAGACTCAGTGGCATGCTGTCCTGAGCTCTTCCATCAGGGCTCTCCAACATTCCCTCTTTTCCACCCTGTGGTGCAATTGGGGGCTAGAGTGGTGTTGTTGCTTCTAGGTAATGATTAGGCCCAAGGGATCTTCTAGTAACCCTATCACTCAGGCTGCGCAAAACAGTAAGAAGAGCAATAGTCATATAGAGCACCAGTATTTGATGAGCTTGGGTCAGGTTCCTTCTGGATGAGCTATTTGCATGTTGACTAGTGGCTGAATGTGGTTTTCTGTGAGAAAGTCATGGCTTTACCTCATCTAGTGTGGGGTAAAGCCATGACTTGTTTTCTGTCCATGCTCTCATCTATAAATAAGGCTCCAGATATGGCAGAGAGTTTCTTTCCTTCTTGCAGACACCCAAACTATGTCACTGTTTGATCGTGGGGCGATGATTTCCACCTCCTGTGAATTAGTAGGGAAATTTAGTTTCATTAACCAGCCTTTATAGACACTCTATGCAAGCAGAGTAGCTGGCAGGTAAGGGGCTGCTTTTGGAGAGTCCTCACCATTGTCAGGGTTTCCAAAGAAATTATCTCACACTAACTTGGTGGACTTTTGACCTGGAGAGTCATACTAGACTATTTGCCCTTGAGCACATTGCCAGTGTGAAACAACTGGTAAGATGAAAAAACCATAGCAAGAGGGAAACAGAGAGTCAGAAGATGAAATAAAAAGGACATCATCTTGGGGGTAAAAGCTTAAGGATTTCCTGGGGTGCCTGGGTGGCTCAGTAAGTTAAGTGTCTGCCTTCAGCTCAGGTCATGATTCTAGGGCTGGGATTGAGCTCCACATCGTGCTCTCTGTTCAGCGGGGAGCCTGCTTCTCCCTCTGCTTGCTGCTCCCCCTGCTTGTGCTCTCTCTTTCTCTCTGTCAAGTAAATAAATAAAATCTTAAAAAAAAAAACTTAAGGTTTTCCAGAGACACCAAAAGTGGAATTTTAGAAGGTGTGTAGTAGTTGGTATGTGCAGTATGAAGACCCAGGGGGTGAGAATTAAGCCCAGGGTGTCAGAATTAAGGGGGCTGGGGACAAGAGTTCAGTCCATTCTGGGGACCACATGTCTGAAAGTAATTTAAGGAGTATGTCTTTAAGGTTGTTATGCTCAGTGAAACCAGTCACCTGGGGGTGGTAGGCTAGATGAAAGTTCAAAGAATATGTTGGAAGGCCCACTGTTGAGTTTCCTGGGAGATGGAAGTGAGTACCTTGGTCAGAATCAATGTCTGGTAATCCAAAGGGAATAAGAATAAATTTAGTGAGGAAAGAGAGTTCCTGTTTGAAGCAGAAATCTAGGTGGGAGTCTGGTATTAGTTATCAGTGATTGTCCTTGTATCTGGAAGCCCCAGCAGAAGTAGAGGGTCAAGCAATGAAATTATTCTGCTAGCAGGAATATGGTTGGTCTCCCCAGGAAATATATCCCCATCTGGATAGTCTCCATTGTTTACTTTGGGAGCAAAGAATGCAATCATCTGTCACAACTTTGCTGCAAAGGAGAAAGGGGAGCTCCCTCAGTTGAGCCCAAGTTGTTAAAGCATGAATTTCCCAGTGACCTAAGGTTGTGTGGGCCCATATAGTGACCTGGTAGGAAAGGCCAGTACCTTGAGGAGCCTGTATCAGGCAGAGTATGGAGGGCTTAATGAGGGAGTCTGTGATATTGTTGAAAATGATTTCTTATATAGAACAGTTAGTGTGAGTGGAAACGTGAGTAATGATAGGAGTTAGGGGTTCTGCTACTTCCCTTCATATATGGATGACAAATGGTATTGCTTTATGTGAGAAAATTGTCCCTCAACCATTGGCCAGACCAAACCATAAGGCTGTTAGCAACAGCTCAGAAGTTTGTGAAAATGTTAATATTCAGAGGCCCCTTTTTATGGCCTCCTTAAGGGCTAAGTGAAGGGCTACAAGTTCCACTAATTGGGCTGAGCCAGGAGTGTTCTCCTCAATTAGAGAGGTGCTTTGGGGCAAGGTGGAATGTCTTGGCCCTCCAGTGAGATGCATCACCTAAAAATGTGGTGCTGCCATTGGTGAAGAACACTGACTCCCTGTCCATCTCTGAAAGTTGGTGCTCAGGGGCTCCTCAAGATGAGGAGGATGTGGAGTGCCACTATCAGTTCAGCAAGGTCTTTGGGCAAGGGTTGAAGAAGGAGGAAGCCACATCCTTCTGTGATTTGGAAAGACCTTTGACATCAGGTTTGGCCCTCTTGTAAAGGTACCATTTCACCATGGAGGCATCAAGCTACTGCTGGGAGGCATCTCTAACCCAGTGCGTTACAGGAACTTGGGAATAGACCAGTCCTGGGTGGAGGCTGATTAAGGCCTTGATTTCTTTTTTTTTTTTAATTTTGACTAATTTTTTTATACATTTTTTAAAATTTTATGTTATGTTAGTCACCATGCATTACATCAATAGTTTTTTTTTACTGATATTGAAATTTTTTTACTTTATTATATTATGTTAATCACCATACATTACATCATTAGTTTTTGATGTAGCTGCATATAACACCCAGTGCTCCATTCAGTACATGCCCTCTTTAATACCCATCACCAGGCTAACCCATCCCCCCACCAGCCTCCCCTCTAGAACCCTCAGTTTGTTTCTCAGAGTCTATAGTCTCTCATGGTTCATCTCCCCCTCTGATTTCCCCCCTTCATTTCGAAGAGGTTATACCAAAAATAAGGTTAACTCCAATGAAGGGATAGAATATGACTCTGAAAATGAAAAATAAAAAGATTTTTAAAAAAGGGATTGATAAGATGATGGTTGAAAAAGGGAAAAAGAAAAACTTCAAAAAAAATAGAAAAAGAAAAAAAGAAAATTAAAAAAATTAACTTTGAAAGATTAAAGAATCAGGGGGGAAAATGCCATGAATTCTATGTGTTGTATTCCCCCTAGCGCTGGAGTTCTGCCATTCTCATTGATCGGTAAACTTGGTCTTGGCTGATGTTCTTGCTGATCTTCTGGGGGAGGGGCCTGTTGCAGTGGTTCTCAAATGTCTTTGCCGGAGGTGGAATTTCCCCACCCTTGCTGGGGGCCGGGCTAATTAATCTGCTCGGGTTTGCTCTCGGGAGCTTTTGTTCCTTGCAAGCTTTCTGTACAGCTTTGAAGGACGAGAGTGAAAATGGCAGCCTCCCAATCTCCGACCCGGAGGAGCTGAGAACTCGGGGCTCCACTCCTCAGCCCCCAGAGAAAAGCAGTCAATCACTCCTGTCTCCCTGGTCTCCAGCCGCACTCTGTGCTCACCCGGCCTGTGACCCAGCGTTTCTGTCTCTGACTCACAACCCCGTGTGGAGTCTCCAAACCCAGCAGATCCCTGTGGTGCGCTCCCGCGCCACTCCTCCCAGGGGAGGAAGGGGAGTCTCCCCGCATCTGCCGCTTATTGGGTCCCTGCTGGAAGAGCAGTGGCCCGACTGTGCCACGGATCATGGTTTATGGCAACCCCAAGCTGAGAGCCCACTCCTCGGCTCCGTCTCTGCAGCCAGCAGAAGACTTAAAGATAAGTCTTGTCAGGCTGCCTGTTTAAGGGCTTCTGAAGTGCACTGTTGGACCTCACTCCGATGGAAGGTAGCAGACTTACATACATGTGATTGTCAAAGGATTAGTGAGAGGTGAGGGATGTGTTGTCTCCAGAACATAAAAAGGCCTGGTATGTGTGGTGCCTGAGTGTAGTGGGTAGTTTAATAGTGGGCAATTGAGGTTTGACACCTGGGAGAATATTTCAGCTCTTAGAGGACCAGATGATGCCCAGAAACTTGACAGATGGATGATTGCCCAGCCATGTTGGTATAGATGGCATGTGAGAACGTGTAGATTTGCCTGTACTGCCTTGTCAGAGGGACTCCTCAGCATGCCATCAATATAATACCAAAAATGGCCATGTTCTAATTGTAAAGTATTTAAATCCTGGCAGCAGAGGTTATGTGCAATCACAGGACTATTTAAATATCCCATTGGGAGCCAAGTAAATGTATCCTGTCTCTTCAAAAATGAAACCAAATTGGGTCAGGGATTATTCCAGTGGGAACAGATTAGAACATATTAGCTAGGTCAGTGACTGCAAAGGACATTCCTTGGGCCCATTGTAAGTCCTCAATCAATTCTATAATATTAGGAATTGGAGCCTTAATGAGAGGAATCTAAGCATTGAGGTTTCTATAGAAGTCTGTGGTGAGGCACTACTCATTAGTGACTAGCTTAAGTACAGACCAACTATGGCTATTGAAAAGGGAGATTGTGGGCTTAATGACTCCACCTCAAGCATATCTTTAATGACAGGGCACTGGCCTTCAGTGCCCTGTTTAAGTTGGTATGGAGAGATGTTTACCATCTTGACTGGAGGAGGAGTCACTGGCCTCCATTTGGTGACTCCCACCAGGAAATCCAAGAACTTGGGCTTGTTGCATGTGGTTTGGCATAGTTTCAGTGCATTGATACCTAAAAAAGGAAAAAAAAAAAAAAAAGCCAAGAGGCTACCACCAGAGGAAGCTGTTTGAGTCAAATGGTTCCAACAGTTACATTAGAATGGATTTGTTCACCTTTGCTTCTTTTACCAACAGTGTTCTCTGTGTTGAAGGGCTTCGCCTTCGGGAATTTAGAGATTTCCCAGAATGACGGTGATTGGGCCCTGGTGTCTAACAGAACTAAAAAGGACTATGTATTTTTATTGTCCCAATAGAACACCAGAGTAGTATAGGGGGCAGTTGTCCCCAAAAGGTGTGACAAGCCCCACAGAGCCACTGATTTCCTAGGGTGGGGGCTCAAGTGAATGCCAGTCCTGGAGATAAGGGAAGGATGCACAAGAAGCACTGGGGACTGGGTCTGGGACAGAGTGGCTAGAAGTAGCTGTGGGGCAAAAGGGTGGATAGTAGAAAGGGGCTATAGCTGGAGAATGCTAGTTTTAGGCTCTAGAGTTTAGAACTGTCTGCCTGGTTTAGAACTGGCTAACTGACCAGGAACCCCGAGATTTTATAACTCCCAGTCAAGTTTGCCTGTGGCTTCCCATAGTGGCAAAATTAGGTAGAGGATTTACTAAGGAGGAAGTAAAGAGCCCTTTCATTGAAGAAAATTTTCTCAAGGGGAACTCCTTTGGGGCAGAGAGGGTAGAGGGACTTCAGTCTGGAGTATCTGGACTTCGGAATGAGAATCTCCTCCATGTCTAGCAACCATATCAACCATGTCAACACTAGTACCTTTTGAATGGTTTTGGCAGTCCCGATAAAATATCGTAGTGCCTCATGGAGCATGTTTCTATGTACTGTACTCTTCCAGGGGAAAGCTAGGGGGTTTAGGATCTGTGGTATCTCAGAGGAAACATGCATATAGCCCTGATGCATCTTGTGGAAGGTGATGGAATTTAGGGTTTTTAGAGATACCTGACAGTTGGCACAGTTTGGCAGCCCTACGTAACAATTAAGAGCCTGTTCCAAACACCTGCCAATCAGCTCCTTTCTGTCCTTCCTGCTGCATAAAATCTTTAAAGGTTTGAATTTCAGTTACAGTATAATTTTCCACTTCAGCTTCTCCTGTTATCTTGATCTTCCATGTTGTTACTGGGAAAATTTTTGGAAGACATCCCTGTAAGCCCTCTTCATAAGCAGCCACCTCCCTTTCTATGGTGTCCCCGTTCACCTCTCTGGGATTGGAGTCCAGCTCCACTTGCTCAGAACTCACGGTGTATTTGGGAAAAGTCACTAGGCCTTTGGAGCATAATACCAGAGCCTCTATATGTTGGCATACAGAGGAATCAAGCAGTGCCCAGGAAGCTTCCCTGGAGGAGTTTGCATTTATCAAGGACTTGATGAACCTCCTTAGGGGTTTTAGGATGCACAGGCACAAAGTGTTCAGGACATCTATATTAGTCCATTAATTCTTTAGGGATGGGACCTATAAAATTCCATCAAGCTAGGGGATGAAGAGCAATAGCTGCAAGTGAGGCAGCCACATAGAGAGCACAGACCCCATGAAAGCTGAATTTCCCCTTCTGTGGTGCCATCAGTTTCATGTTACAAGGCTATTTCACTTGTCACATTAGAACACATAGACCTAGGATGACCCATTGACTCAGTGGTCACAGGGGGAGGTCTCCCTCTTCCTTGCCTACCAGAATATCCTTTCTTTATGGCTTTTCCCCCAAGGCTCACCTTGGGCGGTACTAATAGCCCTGTGATCCAGTCCACACTCCTTAGCTCAGCGTGGCCCAAGGCATGGAGGACACTTACACGTGTAAGTACTCAATTAAGGCCTCTATAACTATTGTTCTAACTAGCTCATTAAACCCTATGACTTTGATCATGCTGTTCTGGAGAGATTGTTGAATTAATACAGCAGCAGTGACACTTCAGGGTGGATACCTCAGGCAACACATGACAGAAGCAATACACAGCAGTGCATAACTTTATGGTGAACACAGCGGATGATGCTGTCTTCCCAAATGGTGTTACCCTCCTGGGTTAGCCAGTTACCAAGCCAGTTGCCACTAAAGGGCCTTCCCCTCAGTTAATTGCAAATGCAATCAAGCAATCCTGTACCGTACCCAATTGTCAGTTTTGGCCGAGTGTTGTGGCTGGCCCAGCCCTTGTTCTTATTTTGATTGCAGGACAAACTTCAAAAACCATCAAGGAACTTGAGAAAGTAGATTTATTACTCACAGGTCATAAAGGGAACACAGCTTAACTGAGGGCCACACAATGAGGTCATGGGTAAAGGAAGAAAGTGAGTGTAGACCCGAGGTTTTCTCTTTATTAGGGTTCAAGGGCGGGGTGTCTAGAGTTTTGCAAGTTCAACCTTTATTGGCTAATTTAAAGCATACGAGTGAGCATTAGTGCATGGGAAAGCAGAAGAGGGCTCCCTCAACTGGTAAGTTACCTAGGTTTTTCAGGACCTACTAAAGGAGAAAATTCATGAGTAGGGGAGGCCTGATCCCCCGTCTGATTGTTTTGCTAGTAGCTGTGTCACATAGCTGGTAATATTTATTTAAGATGGATGTCTTTTGAAATGCATGCACTGACAATCAAAAGCTTAATGTTAGGCAATTTTACTAAGTTTGTTTATTCCAACAGTTTTGGGGTGGAATCTTTGTGATTTTCTGTATATAAAATTATAAACTCTACAAACGATTTTACTTCTTTTCTGATTTGGATGCCTTTTATTTCTTTGTCTTGTCTGATTGCTCTGGCTAGTACATCCATTACTATGTTGAATAAGACTGGTGAGAGTCTTGTTTAGTTCCTGATCTTACAAGAAAAGCTTTTAATCTTTCACTGTTGAGTATAACGTTAACTATGGGTTTGTTGTATGTGGCCTTTATTATGTTGAGATCTATTTCTTCTTTATCCAATTTGTTGTGTGTTTTTATCATGAAAAGATGTTGTATTGTGTCAGATGGTTTTTCTGCATCAGTTGAGAAGATCATGTGACTTTTATCTTTCATTCTGTTCATGTGGTGTATCACATGTATTGATTTGTTTATGTTTAACCATCCTTGCATCTGAGGATAAAGCCTGCCTGGTCATGGTGTTGAATTCAGTTTGTTAATATTTTGTTAAAGATTTTTGCATCTATTTCATTAAGGATATTGGTCTATGGTTTTCTTGTAGGTGTCCTCATGCTGGCCTGGTAAAATATGTTTGGGAGTGTCACCTCCTCTTCAGTTTTTTGAAAGAGTTTGAAAAGGATTGACATGAATTCTTTAAATGTCAGATTGTTATAGGAGATCTTTTTACTTAATGTAAAGGTTTTTACATAATGTGGGCATTAAGAGTTTTTTGGGTTTTTTTGTTTTGTTTACTTAATGTAGGCATTTTTCACTATAAACTTCCTTCGTAGAACTACTTTTGCTTCATCCCATAAATTTTGGTGTGTTGTACTTCTGTTTTTGTTTGCCTCAAGATATTTATTTCATTTTTTATTTTTCTTTGAAACATTGGTTGTTCAGGAATGTGTTGTTTAATTTCCACTCTTTGTAAATTTTCCAGTCTTCCTGCTATTACTGCCTTTGATTTTCGTATCATTGTGGTCAGAAAAGATACTTGATATAATTTGTGTCTCCTCAAATTTGTTGAAACTTGTATTGTGGCCTAACATAAGATCTGTCCTGGAGAATGTTGCATGTGCAATTGAAATTCTGATTCTGCTGCGCTGGGATGGAGTGGATTTGATCTGTTGTGTTGTTCAGTGTCACAATTTGCATACTGATTTTCTGTCTGGACTATTATTGTATTGGTCTTTATTTCTCCTTTAGTTCTGTTAGTGTTTGCTGTATATATTTAGGTGATCCAATGTTGGGTACACAAGTATTTACAATAGTTATATTAGTGAAATGACCCCTTTATTATTCTATAATGAACTTCTTTGTCTCTTATGACTATTTTTAGCTTAAAGTCTATTTTGTCTGCAAATAAGTACCAGCATACCTTGTTTTATTGAAGTTCTTTTTATTGCACTTCACAGATACTGTGGTTTTTACAAATTGAAGGTTCGTATCAAGCCTACCAGTACCATTTTTCTAATTGCATGTGCTTACTTTGTGTCTCTGTGTCACATTTTGGTAATTCTCACAATATTTCAAACTTTTTCATTATTTTTTTAGTGTATGATCTGTGATCAGTGATTATGGCCAACTAAAAGTTAGATGATGGTTAGCATTTTTCAGCAATGAAGCATTTTTAATTATGGTATATACCTTGTTATTTTAGCTCTAATACTGTTGGATAATTAATAGACTACAGTATAATATAAAGGTAACTTGTCATATTTGTACTGGGAAACAAAACAATTTATGTGGTTCACTTTATTGCAGTCTTCACTTTATTGTAGTGGTCTGGAACCAAACCTGCGGTATCTCCAAATTATCTCTCCATGTAGAGCTACTTCTGGTCTGTTTTGGTTAGCATTTGCTTGGAATTTCTTTTTCCATCCATTCACTTTTAATCTATGTGTATCTTTTAAGGCTTCAGTGAGTCCTTTGTAGGCAGAATATCACTGGTATCTTAATTTTCTTTTTTTTAATCCGTCCAGCCACTCTTTTGATTAAGAATTTAATCCATTTACATAAAGTAATTTTTTTAAAGATTTTATTTATTTATTTGACAGAGAGACACAGCGAGAGGGGGAACACAAGCAGGGCGAGTGGGAGAGGGAGAAGCAGGCCTCCCGCGGAGCAGAGAGCCCGATGCGGGGCTCGATCCCAGGACCCCGGGATCGTGACCCGAGCCGAAGGCAGACGCTCAACGACCGAGCCACCCAGGCGCCCCTAAAGTAATTATTAATAGCTATAACTGGTCAAATGGAACTGGGGTTATGCTCAGTAGTTGGGTCTGCTGATTAGTTTCCCTGCACTAGTATGCCATGGAATGTTCTCCCCAGCTTCCTGGCATCCATGGCAAGATTTTCTGGTGGGGCAGGCCTGGAGACTATACTCAGCAGTTGGATGGGGCTGCTGACTTGCTTTCCTGTCCAGGTAGGGCCATAGAATGGACTCCACAGCTGATAAGGCCCTTGTCTGGGGACCCAAACCAGGAAAAAATGCCAACTGAGTTCTCTGGCCAGATGGGACAATGGCTGGGGTCTCAGCTTGGGCACCACTGCCATAAGGAACATGGTCTGCCAATATCCAGGCACTGGTTGCTGTAATCCATGACCCCTTCTCCAGCTCTGTCTGATCCCTGGTGGTCCAGGCACCCCAGTTACTTCAGTGGTCCCTGTGAGGCAAAATCCAAGTGCCCTCCTGGGAAGCATCCTACAATGCTGTGGAGAAGGATATCCACCTTGGGCTCTCTTTTGCTCACTGGAGAAGCCATAGGCTGGGGGAGTTGTCTGTGTGTCACTGTGCTGGCCTGGGGAAGGAGCAAAGCAGTCAGCGTGAAACCACTCCTCTTACCCTTCCAATGTGGCTCTTCTCCGTCTCTGTGGTCCTAGAAGGAAGAGGCTTCTGCCCAACCCTTGGGTTCTGGGATTTTCACCAAGGTGTCTTGTCTATGGATTGCCTCTAGTCAGTCTTTCTGTGAGTGGGATTGAAGTCAGAAACCTCCTATTCTGCCATCTTGATGAAATCACCTTGTAGTTTCTTTTTAATAAGGAAAAAGTAAGCTGACTGATTTGTCAGTAGAAAGAGAATATGGATTACCCTCCTTTCTGCTCTTAGTTATTAGGCTGCTATTAAGTAAGCACTGTCAGCCTTAAAGTAAACAGATATAAAAAGAAATGCATAGCCCACTTGTGTTGATGCGTAGGAATTCATCAGGTCTGACTTTGCTAAATAAAGGTAAATCTCTGCCCTTACTGTTTGAGTCTCTGTCAGAAATAGAAATAAATTGTCTCATCAAACACAGTCTGCATTTCTTCCTTATATGGTTTAGTGCCTGGAAGACCACATCTTCAAGCATGTACTGCACAAGCATCTTTCATTCTTCCCTCTCATCTACTGTGACTCATCTACAGCAGAAAATCATATATATCAGAATCGCATATCCTACTGTGTACCATCTTCAACTTTCTTTTTAATATTGTTACCTAGTAGATGTAGGCCCCAAAGGATGCAAAAATTTACTAATGAGACCTAGGAAGGGGATGGTCTTGATTCTGCCTTAGAAACCAATGCTACACAGTAGGGGGTTGGTTGCCAGGTTTTTTATTGCTGCCGTCTGCCTCAGAGTGCTTGAAGTAGACAGCAAGGAGGACTAAATCCATGTCATGGTAGATAGCTCTACTTCAAAATGGCAACATGGGTTACTGTGTTGTATCATCAGCTCCATATGATCTAAGGTTATTGTGATTTGTTCTCAGTACACATGGTACTCTTAAATGCAGTTGACTCCAGAGATCAATTAATCAGTTAATCACAACATGAATTCAATTACCCAGTGTAGCTAAAATGATAATGATAGTAATAATATAACAATAGTGATAGAGTCCAGCATTAGTCAAAACTAGCCACTAGAGAGAATTCAGATAGCCCATACTGGTTTTTTACCATTGTCTGTCAGAGGATGGCATCTCTTTGTTTGGAGTATCACCTTTGGATCCTCTTTTGGCATCTTCATCCTTTGTAACTCATTAAGGCTAGTACATGGTGCCTATCAATTATCTCCCATTTGGGAATGGTTTCTCATCCTGGAAAAAACCTATATTGCTTTCAAAAGAAGGCAGTTTTATTCATTCATCTATTGAAGGGTTTCAGAGGGAGGACCATGAGGGGGAGGGAATAACAGGGTAATGGGTATTGAGGAGGGCACATGCTGTGATGAGCACTGGGTGATATGCTTAACTTATGAATCATTGGACACTACATCAGAAACTATGTACTATACAGTGGCTAACTGAACATAATAAAAATTTTTAAAAAGGAAGTTATGTGTTGAGAACATATTTGTAAATAAAATCATTTTTAAAGGAACACTAAAAAAGCAGTTTTTCCACTAGAGGACATTTGGTGATGCCTAAAAACATTTTACATACTGCAATGCATAGGACAGCCCTCCACAACAAGGAATTACCCATCTCACTACTGAGCTTGAAAAACTCGCTGCTAAAATGACCAGGATGAAGACTGCAGGGGGTGAAAAAAGCCAAGATTAGGTGACATAGAACTTACATTATTACATTTATTATTTTTTATTTTCACTATCACAATTCTGTGTGTAGGTCTTATTATCCCCATTTTATACATGAAGAAGGTATTGTGTGGGTGTATATAGGTGGGTAGACAGATGGAAAGAAACATTATAAATAACCTTACAAAGTATATTTTAATGATTTGTTTTGTGTCAGTGTTCAGAAAATATTTTGACAGTTCAAATGGACTATTTTGCTCAATAGCTCAAGAGCCAAGATCTAAATCCAAGTCTGTTCTACAAACCCCTCCCCTTTCCATCGTACTACTCTAGTTCTGATAACACAAGTGCATATTTATTCATCTGTGAGGCATTGGTGAGCACTCACTCAGCTGCTATTTTGCTCTGGAGGGTAGCTGGACCTGGGAAGTAGCAGCCTGCATGAGGACACATACACATGTAGCTCTGTGCAGTTATAGAAAGGGATTTTCATATATTATCTCATCCTCAAAACAAATGTTAAAGTAAATGAAATTTTGTACACCATTTTTCAGTTGAGCAAACTGAGGCACCACAAATTTGAGGCCGAGACTCAAACTCAAGATCTTTCTGATTCTTTCCATTAATCTTTGCTAGAAAAGCCATTCTCACTTTAGCTTTTCTCATGTTCACCCGGAGTGTTCTTGCAATGCTCCTCAAATTTTTGAACATAGTGATAATATTTGCTCAGTCACTTTGGGCAAAGAGAGGTGTTATTTGCTTATCATCCTGGGACTTCGGCTGTTTCAAAGCCTTCTAGGCCCCAAGAGCTGAAAGGATCAATTTGGCATACCAGTAACCTACACTAGTGCATTGGATGTACTGATTGAGCATATCCATTTAGTCTCACAATTAGGCTCTATGACATTTCTCAGTTGACTCCATTGCTCCCCAAAATGCTATAGACAGCACCATTAACATGTCACTAAGAGTATGAATTTATTTTTTTTAAAGATTTTTTTTATTTATTCATTTGAGACACAGAGATAGAACATGAGCAGGGGGAGAAGCAGAGGGAGGGGGAGAAGCAGGCTCCCCACTGAGCAGGGAGCCCGATGCGGGACTCGATCCCAGGACCCTGGGATCATGACCTGAGCCGAAGGCAGATGCTTAACCATCTGAGCCACCCAGGTGCCCTAAGTATGAATTTATAATCAAAGTTGTAATGATTACTGCCTCAGATCCTACCTATATATAAATATAATATTTTCATGTTTCCTAATATTTTAAACATTATAGAAAGATCAATTCAAACACTATCCACATTACTACTGGGGTGGATTAAAGAAACAGTTGCCCCTTAAGGATCTTTCACCCAATATATTTTCTCTTCTTATCAACAGAGATCAGTAAGAAAAGTGAATTATGATCTAATCCTATTTTTTTTTAGTGTACCATTAATCCTTACCTTTACATGCTATTATAATTCACTTTACCTAACAAAAACAACATTCTTAATGATATATTAGCCCAAATTTAACACAATATGTGAGGAATTAGAAATATGAATCTCAGACATAATAACATGGCAGCATGAGTGAATTTCCTTCTGTGTCACTTTTGAGCCTGTTTTTCCCCTATTGGATCTTGGTCTCTTCAGATAAACATGTCCCAACCCCCATCACACCATTATAAATAAGTTTTAAACCCTTCTGAATTAAATAATTTCACAGTTTCCTCTTGGCTAAGCTTTTTCTCTAGCTAATCTAGAATTTCTATAAAATGTGAACAGATCAAATAATCACATGCATCCTATTTCTTACTTGAATGTGATAATTGTTAACATCTTGCAGTATTTTTATTATCATGAGTAAGATCACATCGATTCACTTCATCAAGGATGCTGAAAAGAGTAACCATTTGTAGAAACAGAATATGTTGAATACACAAGTTTATCTGATGAGTTTTTAGCAAAATTGAATTATGATTGGGAGAGATTGTAAACTTTTCAAATATGGTATCTCAGAAGATGTTTATTAGCTTTTTTATGGCTAAGTGTTTTCAACTTGCTATGTTAATAATATTTAGTAAGTTAGTTTCCTAATGAAGAGAAGATACATTCTTACGGAATTACAGAGAACAAACTGGAATGCCAGTCACCTATGAATTAATTGTTCAAAATCTAGGCTCAATAATTTAAATATTATAAGCTCATGTGCCTGTGCTTTCAAAACAAATACCTGATATTCATACCCTGTATGTTATGTTTTTAGCATAGAAATTAAACTGAAAAAAAAAACTTTGTGATCCACCTTTCTGTTGATAACCAAAAAAGCTTAGCTCTAATCAAAGTAAATTTTTTCTGTCTAATCTGAAAACTGGAGTTACACACATAAACACACAGATGAACATACAAATTCCTTCTCCCTTCTTCTGCCAATAGAGAATTCTGCTTACAAATGGAGAAAAAAATTAATTCAAAAATAATTTACAGACCGTGACTCCTACTCGGTGGAATATAAGAAAAAACCTTTTCAAATATAAATCTGTTTAGGTCTCTCCACTGCTTAAAACATCTTCAGTAATCCCCCCACTGACTGGAGGATAAATAGGAAGAGTGTTATTAAGCCCCCAGGAACCTTCATAATCAGAGCTCAGCTTACTTCCCAACCTCATCTCTCACCCTTCCTCACCATTTCTCCTGATCCATGTCTGGTCTAGTTGATGCTCCATGAACCTATACCCCAGGATATTGTTATTTCATGCCTTTGCCCAGAAATGTCTTCCCCAGGCTTCTACACCTGATGAGCTCCAATATTTTTTTTTCCTCAATAAGAATAATCAGCCTTCTTGCTTTACCTCATGCCTATAGCCCTATTTTGCTGCTTGCTCTTCTTATGCTACCTTGTACATACCTCTCCCTTGGTTAGAGCATGACAAATTTGCCCAGAACAGAAATGTTTGATCTTCCTCCAAGAAACATACAGGACCTTGGACTGTGTATGTTGTATAGTAATCTCCATGCCTGTATGAACCTAAACTTATTTTCCCTTTATAATCTCATTCCTTCACTTAATTGGTTTTACCTTGTGCTCTTGGATGAACACATTTACAAATAAATAAGTATAGCTGTATTTAATTTAAAAGCTGGCATCAGAATTCTTTTAGAGAAAATTGCCCTTATTAGGAAGCGCATTTTTATGCCATTGGGGGAAAAGGTAAGCTTCTTTGGGCAGCCTTCAGGATAACAAAAGCGATCATCAAATTGTTCTGCAATAATGATGAAGAGGAATTTGTTAGTAGGAAATGAAAAGGGAAGAAGAGAGGAGGGGGAGAAAAGAGTATAATATATAGAAGATTTCAGCTGGAATTTTGAATATTGCAGAGGGACCTAGGAACAGAATTATCCTAAGATTAATATTAAGCTGATTTCATTGATGTTAATACAGACCTATCCATCATTCCAAATATCAAATATGTATTCTGCACCAAAAGACAGAATTCCATCTCAAGGATGTCTAGGTACATAGCAGGACACTGCTAAAAGAGGATCTCTAAACTGAGCTAATTGTGGAGGTTGGGAGCTAAGTCAGGTATATCCATAAGAACATAAGAACCCTTGATATTTGCAAGAATGTTGCTCTAGACATTGACCACAGTCTATGGAATGCATGTTAAGTTAATTTGAGCTATACTTTAAGGACAGTGTGATTCCACCAGATAGATTAATATGGAAGAAAATCAATCATGGCACTATTAACATAAGGCTTTGTTTGAAAATGCTTAGCAGGAGAAGACTCCAAAAATCTTTCTAACAAGAGAAATAAGGGCAGTAATTTTATAGGACTTCAGCAGGAGGGCTTACATAATTTTCAGCTTATTTTAAGAACAGTGTAAGGGCAAATATAAATTAAAAATAAGATGCTTAATTCTCCTTTTTGAAAATAAAGAGACTGCTATCCTTTTCCTTGGAACATTTATTTTAGAGAACTTGTAAGTTCTTTTTCTGTCCCTTTGAAATGCATGTAAATCTTTTTAGAAGTTATTAAGCCTCTTGCCAGCTTTATGACCCTGAATGTCTTTCTCAAGGATCTGGAAACCAACCCTATTGAAATATAAGAATCAAAGGAGTTTGCATCCCTTTTCCCAGTTTCTAGGGCAAGATAGGAGCCTAACTTGAGCAGGTGCCTGGCTCCAAGTTGCAAAACTGCTTCCTATCATAAAAATATAACAAGTTTATTTTCCCTTTATATAAAAACAGGTAATACAGATAATCACCCCTATTTACTTAGTCAATCAATTAAGATGAACTATGTAATACACATGGTGCTTTCAAATACTCTTACTTGAGCATCAGTTACCATTTATCTTTAGAAAATGTAGGCAAAGTATCTGCTTGGATGAGAGGATGTGATTTCTTCCTGTCTTCAGTCTCTTAGCACATTGCCTGTGGTACATACCGCATTCTGGTTTAATGCTCATTCATTAAGAGTAAAACTGTTTACTTTCTTTACTCTCCTTGTGGAGAGGTTTTCTGGATTGGGAGAAGATTTAGTTTGTGATTATTTCCCCAGCAGTTGGTCAAACAGTTAACCAACAATTGTTCAAGGATGGTTTTCCCAAAAGGAAGGAATTTTTCTTGGGGATTAGCAATCATTGGACAATTTGGATTTACTGAGAGAGAATGGGGAGGAGGGTGTATTAGACCATCAGAAATCAATGTCTTTGGCAAAAGATGGTGAGGAAGAACAGCTGTGTGTGGGGGAGGGTGATACAAGGACATGTAAAAATCACAGTGGAAAATTCTCACTCAATGTCTATTATAATGAATTATAGAAATTGATATTTATTTGATCTCTCCTATAAACACATTGACATTAGATTGTGAACTCATATTTTTATTCTTGACGTCTAGAATATACTACTGTCTAATACACATTTTTATTGGTACATAATTGGCGTAACATTGTGTAAATATAAGGTGTACAATGTGTTCATTAAATACATCTATGTATTGCAGCATGATTACCTCCATAGCTTTAGCTAACATCTCTATCCTATCACGCAATTATCATTTCTTTTGTGTGGTGAGAACAGTTAAGATGTAGTCTCTTAGCATTTTTGAGGTATATAGTATGTATCGTCAATGATAATCACTGTGCTGTGCAAGATCTCCAGAACTCATTTACCTACTGCTTCCTAGTTTGTACCCTTAATTAATATCTTCCCAATTCCCTTGCCCCTTCCTTGCTGATAACCATCATTCTGTGTTTCTGCAAGTTTAGCTTTTTTTTATTCCACATGTAAGTGATATCATACACTATTTGCCTTTCTCTGTTTGGCTTATCTCATTAAGCATAATGCCCTCAGGGTCCATCCATATCGTTGGAAATGGCAGGATTTCCTTCTTTATTATGGCTGGATAATATTCCATTGTATATAAATATCCATATCCTTATCCATTTATCCATTAGAAGACACTTAGGTTGTTTCTAATTCTTGGCTGTTGTGAATAATGCTGCAATAAACTTAGAAGTGCAGATATCTTTTTGATACACTGTTTTCATTTCCTTTGGGTATATACCCAGAAGTGGCATTGCTGGATTATGTTCTATTTTTGCTTTTTTGAGGAGCCTCCATAACTGTTTCCCATAGTGGCTATACCAGTTTACATTCCCACCAGCAACACACAAGGGTTCCTTTTTTCTCCACATCCATACCAACACTTATCTTTTCTCTCTCTCTTTTTTTTTTAAAGGCATTGCTCTTTTTTTCTTTAAATTCAATTAGCCAAGGTATAGTACATCATTAGTTTTTGATATAATGTTCCATGATTCATTAGTTGAGTGTATCACCCAGTACTCATCATATCACACGCCCTCTTTAATGCTCATCACCCAGCTACCCCATCCCCCCACCCACCTCCCTTTCCACAGTCCTCAGTTTGTTTCCCAGACTCAGGAGTCTCATATGGTTTGTCTCCCTCTGTGATTTCTTCCCATTCAGTTTCCCCACTCTCCCACCCCTATCGTCCTCTGCACTATTCCTTATGTTCCACATATGAGTGAAACCATATGATAATTGTGTATCTCTGATTGACTTATTTCACTTAGCATAATACTCTCCAGTTCCATCCATGTCAGTGTAAATGGTAGATATTCATCCTTTCTGATGGCTGAGTAATGTTCCATTGTATATGTAAACCACATCTTTATCGATTCATCCATTGAAGCACATCTTGGCTCCTTCCACAGCTTGGCTATTGGGGACATTGCTGCTATGAACACTGGGGTGCATGTGCTCCTTCTTTTCACTACATCTGTTCTCTTTTTTATTATAATCATCCTAACAGGTGTGAGGGGATATTTCATTTTGGTTTTTGATTTACATTTTCTTAATGTTTCGTGATAGTCAACACTTTTTTCAGATACCTGTTGTCTGTGTGGATGTCATCTTTGGAAAAAATGTCTATTTGGTTCCTCTGCCCATTTTTTAATCAGGTTTTTTGTTTTGTTTTGAGTTGTATGACTTCTTTATATATGTATTGGATTTGGTATATATATATATTGCATTTGGTTATGTATATGGTTTGCAAATATTTTCTTCCAATTTGTAGCTTGTCTTTTCATTTTGTTTCTTTTGTTGTACAGAAGCTTTTAGGTTTAATGTCACCCCATTTATTGAGTTTTGCTTTTGTTGCTTGTGCTTTTTTTTTTATTTTAAAGATTTTTATTTATTTATTTGACAGAGAGAGAGATAGCGAGAGCAGGAACACAAGCAGGGGGAGTGGGAGAGGGAGAAGCAGGCTTCCTGCCGAGCAGGGAGCCCGATGTGGGACTCGATCCCAGGACCCTGGGATCATGACCTGAGCCGAAGGCAGATGCTTAACGACTGAGCCACCCAGGCGCCCTGTTGCTTGTGCTTTTGGCATCAGTTCCAAGGAATTATTGCCAAGACCAAGGTCAAGGAGCTTCTTCCCTATGTTTTCTTCTTGGAGTATTATAATATCAGAACTTTGCATGAGTGTTAAATCCATTTCAAGTTAATTTATGTTAGTGAGATAAGATAGGGGTCCAGTTTCATTTTTCTATATATGGTTATTCAGTTTTACCCGCACCATTTATTGAAGAGACTGTCCTTTCCCCATTGAATGTTCTTGGCTCTGTTGTCAAATATTAGTTTATTGTATATATGGGGGTTTATTTCTGGGTTCTGTTCTGCTCCCTTGGTTTGTGTGTCTGGTTTTATGCCAGTACATACTGTTTTGAGGACTATCGCTTTGTGGTATAGTTTTAAATCAGGAAATATGATGTCTCAAGCTTTGTTCTTCTTTCTCAGTGTTGCTTTGGCTAATCAAGGTCTTTTGTAGTTCCATACAAGTTTTAGGATTTTTTCCTATTTGAAAAATGCCATATAATTTTGGTAGGACTGCATCAAATCTATAGATGGTTTTGAGTAGTATGGGTGCTTTAACAACATGAATTTTTCTGAATTACTAACATGGGATATCTTTCTATTGTTTATGTCATCTTCAGTTATTTTTCTTTTTTTATCTTATTTAAATTCATTTAATTAACATATAGCTTACATTAGTTTCAGATGTAGAGTTCAGTTATTCATCAGTTGCATATAACACCCAGGGCTCATTACATCATGCCCTCCTAATGCCCATCACCCAGTTAACCCATTCCCCCACCCACCTTCCCTCCAGCAACCCTCAGTTTGTTTCCTGTAGTTAAGAGTCTCTTATGGTTTGTCTCCCTCTCTGATTTCATCTCATCTTCAATTTCTTTAATCAAAGCCTTGGAGTTTTCATTATACAGATCTTTCATTTCCTAGGTTAAATTTATTCCTAAGTATTTTATTATTTTTGATGCTATTGTGAATGGGATAGTATTCTTAGTTCTTTTTCAGATATTTCATTGTTACTGTATAGAAATATAACTGATTTCTGCATGTTGCATTTATATCCTGAAAATTTACTGGATTTGTTTATTAGTTACAAAAGTTTTTTGGTTGAGTCTTGAGAATTTTCTATATATAAGATTATATCATCTGCAAATATAATTTTTTCTTTTCTGATTTGGATGTGTTTTATTTCTTCACTGATTTGATTGCTCTAGCTAGGACTAAGGAGTACTGTGTTGAATTAGAGTCATGAGCATGGACACACTTGTCTTGTTTCTGATCTTTGAGGGAAAGCTTCTTTCACTATTGAATATAATATTAGCTGTGGGTTTGTCCTAATGGCCACTTATATGTTGAGATATGTTTCTTCTATATCCAGTTTGTTGAGGATTTTTATCATGAAAGAGTATTGTATTATGTCAGATGCTTTTTCTGCATCTATTAAGATGACCATATCATTTTTAACTTTCATTCTGTTAATATGGTAGATCACATTTTTTGACTGAGATTTTGAACCATTCTTGCATCCCAGGGATAAATCTCACATGGGCATGGTGCATGATCAATTTCTTGTGTTGTTGAGTTTGGTTTGCTGATGTTTTGTTGAAAATTTGCATCCATATTCATCAGGGTTATTGGCCTGTAGTTTTCTTTTCTTATGGTGTCCTTGTCTGGTTTTGAGATCAAGTAATGCTGACTTCATAAAATGAGTTTGGAGTGTTCCCTGATCTTGAATTTTTTGGAAAAGTTTGAGAAGGATTGGCATTAATTCTTCTTTAATCTTTGTTGGAATCCACCAGTGAAGCCATCTGATTCCGGGCTTTTGTGTGCGGGAAGGTTTTTGATTATTGATTCAATCTCCTTACTAGTAATTGGCCTATTCAGACTTTCTATCTCTTCATGATTTTGTCTTGGTAGGTTGTGTTTCTAGGACATCATTTCTTCTAGGTTACCCAATTTGTTGACATAAAATTGTGTATGGTAGTCTTTTATGATTCTATGTATTGTTGTGGTATCAGTAGTAATGTCTTATTTTCTGATTTTATTTGAGTCTTTTTTTCTTAGTTTGTCTAGCTAAAGTTTTGTTTACCTATGAAAAAGCAGCTTTTCTTTTCACTGACCTTTCCTAGTCCCTATTGCATTTATTTCCACTCTGAACATTATTATTTCCTTTCTTCTGCTAACTTTGGGCTTAATTTGTTCTTTTTGTAACTAACAACTGACAAACTTATGCCAGATTCTAGGCTTCCATTACAAATTATTTTTAGAACAAGTCTAGCTAGATGCCACTTAAAAGAAGAGGTCTTCTTACAGATAGAGATGAACGCTTATGTCTTTAATGACCCTATTTCTCTGATCATTTCTTGGAAAGAGTGATTAAGTTCACTAGAACTATAGTCATTGAAATCTGCTTTTGCAATTTGACTTTTTCCTTATGGTAGTTTTGTTTGTTGTTTTGGGTTTTAATCTCTATTTTTTTTTAATAAACTCCCTATCACTACATGAACACCTTTTACTATCAAATATTCCTTTGAAGTGTACATGTCCCATATATAGGTTTCAAGAAAACTTGGAATTTAAGGGCCTGGCTTTCTCGTTCTTAGTACAGATCACCTCATAGCACTGGGCACACTCCTGATTACTATCCACCTCAGGGACAGTATGCTGCTACAGCTTTTGAAAAATCACACACTCAGTCTATAAGTCTGCTTTAATCAAATCTTTAACCTCAAGGGGCACAAATAAGCATTTCCTCCTCTGCTTCTTTCATTATAATACTGATCATCCTGCTATAATCATATCTGACTCCTTCACCAATTTGAGAGGTCCAGATCAGAAGTATGCTCTATTCATATTTCTATCAAACCCAGTACCTTTCCTGGTACTTAATAAATGTTTGCTGACTCAATGAATAAATCATAATTTCTCCAAACACAAATGAAATTTGATGAATTAAACCAAGCTAGAAAGAAAGTTTATCTAATGTGCATCTCTGGATGATTGGTAGTGACCATCTGGGGAGCTATGTTGAGAAGGACTCTAAATATAAATATGTAAGTAAATAAGCCTGTAAATACACATACACTCCTTGAAAAGACTGCTATAATCAATAAGCGATATTTGCTGTGAACTAGTAGAATAGTGTTGGCATGAGTGACACGTATTTACTACCTCAAGACCAAATGATGAAAAAAAATGTATATTTTATAGTTTTCAAAGACTATAATGTAATTTAAAGCATTTGATTTTCACATCAACCTTTTTTCCTGCTTTACACATGTGTAGAAGGAGGTTAGAGCATTAAGTCATTTTCCAAAGCTTGTAAGTCAGTAACTGGCTAACCTGAAACTCAAACCTGAATTGTAGCAACAATAACAACAAAATACCAAAGATATCTCCGCTACAGTACTATTGCTGTCTTCTCTATTACCTGTAATGACACTCAACTCATGTGCAGGCATTCCCAAGATACATATGGATGGCTACAGTCTGAGCGTAATTATAGCAAGGAAACAGGCTGGAAAGTGCAAATGGAACAATTTTACGAAAATGTATGCAGATGTGTTTCTTGCAAAGGCCAGTTGCATTAACAGTCACAATAATATGTTCTTACACATTTTAGTTCAAATTCCTGTATCATCCAAGTGATTGAAGGTTATTCAGAAGTTAGTTTAACAATAGAAATGTCCAGATAGTGATTGAACTTTCATTGTGAAGTGAAGTTGAAACCCTTTGTTTTTGGCTTTGTATATCTGAGAAAAGCCAAGTTAGCATAAATAAGCAAACAGCTCTAACAGCTACAATCCAAATATACTGTAGTTGAAAAATATGTATGGCAAAAGAATAAGACATGGGGTAGAAACTCAAGAAGACTAGCCCAACACATTATCAGCCTTTCCATGTATTTGATATTATTCAGTTCCACCCTCCACCCCCTCCGTCCCGCCCCACTTCACTCTTCAAGGATGTAGAATTGTTGGTCAGCAAAGAAACAATTCCAAGGATTTTTGAAATCCCCTATAAATTCTGCTAAAGGCTTGCTCTGTAATAATGTGTCCTGAATTAGAGACTGAGGAATAAAAAAGTTGGGTCAGAGGAAGGGAGTCAGGAAAGTAGTACCTAGATGTGGGAAGACACCTTCATGTCAGCGTAGCTGTGTGACAGTGGGCAAAGAGATTCCCTGCAGGTCTCTGGCCTCAGTTCTCTCACCAAACAGTTGAGATAATAATATGGAGTTGTTAGGAGTGTCAAATGAGCAAATGTGCAGAATGCTTAGGAAAATGCCTGGCATGGGCCAGCCATTCATTAATTGTAAGCCACTAGTAATAAAAGTAGGTATGCTTGTCAAGTTGTTTTTTGTTTTGTTTTGTTTTCCTCAATACGAACCATAACAGCAGTATTAAGACAGTGCTAGAGTGGAAAGAACGTAAACTCTGAAGTCTAAATATCTGGCTTTGAATCCAACCTTGGCTACGTGTAAACAAACCTCACTATTTCTTAGCATCATCATCAGGAAAATGGACCTAATAATATTTAATTCAAAGGTATAGGGTTAAAATCAAGGCCTTCCACATTAAGAAAAGGTTTTTGCAAACTAAAGGAAAAATACTATATAAACATTGGTCACCCTATTTCTGCATATACTAGGCAGAGCCTGTCTGTGAGTTGAGGGTGACTAAATCTGCCTAAAATTTCTTTGTAATAAGCCTGGTGTAGATGTTTTTGTTCACCATTACAGATTATTTCTGTAGCTTATCCAAGTGCTTCTAAAGAACCTATAAAGCTGTTGGGTGGGACTAGACTTATCACTGATGTATCCCACTCACTTCTGCTCTGACAGCTGAGTAAGAGTAGATTTGAATGGGGGAGGAGGACAGCATCAGAAGAGAGAACTAGAGCATAAACACTATTTTGGAAGGACAGAGGGAGGAATTGATGGTATGAGCAATATGCATTTAACTTTAAAGAGAGAAGGCATTGGTGGGATCAAACACCAAAGAGAAATTTCACTTACAAACAGCACAATTCAACGAAGTTAGACCTAGCTTGAACTCACACAGACTTTTTGTCACTTTCCTTTTGATAAAAACTATGAAGGATATACTATTGGACAAAATATTCTGCTTAGTTTAAGTTTGATATGAAAGCCACTTTTTAAAAAAATTTATTTTCTTGTGTTACTTGTCAGCTCACTAGTTCATCTGAATTAACTATAGACACAAACAAATTACCATTTTCTTTAACCACTGCGAGGGAAAAAAATCCTCCTTTATTGTAAAATATTTGTTTTTCCCCAATGATGCTGTGATGAACAGTATACAATTCTGATATGTTGTAGTCCCTGAAACTGACTTTATTAACATAGAAAACAACATCCTGGCTATCAGAAATCTCTCTGTAGTGATGCTGCCATCCTGAAGAAGCAGAGAAAAGTGGGAAAGGTCACTTTTCTGCAGGTCTTGGTAAAAGGGACTGTGTCTGTCTCCACAGCATGCAGTAGCTCTTAGCTCTTTAATGTGGAAATGAGCAATCTCAGCATAGTTTCAAAATTTCTGAAATGTCACCACAATATTTCCCTGCACCTGCATGAGCCACAGAAATTACAGCAGTGTTCCCAATCTCATTTCAGACATCACTGACAATTGCTTTAACTTACCTTTTTTGTTTTGAAACTAGAAACTCCTCTGTTTTCTATCCTAGCTAGACATATCTAGACTTCCCTGGGACGAGTGACTTGACTTTAGCTAGAACCTCTTGAGATACACCATGGTAATGCTAATTCACACACAAGATTGCAAATTGCCCACAATTCTAAATTGTGTCCCATATCATGCTTAGTTAATGCTCAAACTGAATGTGTTCTTTCTCAGTTACTTTTGTCTACCTAATGGCAGCAAAGCCTCAGAAAGGTCTTTGGAGATTAAGAATTAATACTTTAAATAGTCACTGGGGAATGAGGCAAAAAGATAAGAGGAGTAAGATAAGAAATATGGATTTAAGCAAAATTTAGACCATAAAAATGTTTCCTCCAAGGTTATGAGTACTTTGGATGCGTCTCTCATTCACTCCCTATGGCACTCCATGCAATGACCCGCTCAAATGGGCATTTCATAAATACCTACCAATGATGACATGCAGACATGACTTTTAATAATACCTAGGCAAGGAACTCAAAGTACCAAGTTTTATTAAACCTTTCTTAGTGCATTTTCTCCCCCGTTCCCCAGTTATTTAGAATGGCAGAACATTTTAGCTTCCCATTTCTGGGCCTAAATGCTGTTTTCAAGCATTCTCATCACTCATCTATGGACAGTTTTTATTAGGATCCTGGATGCTTGTGAATGGAGCTAAGTGGTACTTTTTTTCTTTTCTTTTTTGAAAGTTAGTATTTGCAAGTATCCTCCTCTTGGGAGGCTGAAAAATTTTCCAGAAAAAAGAGAACCAGGACCCTCTCTGAGGTTTGTAAATGTAAAAATATTTCTGATGGGCTAGAATAAGCCCATTGAGATCAAACTTCAAAATAATAATCAGGGTTCCTGAGAGGGAAATCCACATAAAGGAGAACAGCCTGGAGTAATGATCTGACTATGACACCAAGACCTAGGAGTGTTTGGAGATATCAGGGCTCTGGCAAGGCTTGTGCAACCCACACTGTGCCAGTCTCCTTAGCATCTTCCACATGTCTTAGGGTAATGCCAAAGGGCAAAACCCCCCAAGAGAGATAACACCACTTTTAGCTCCAAAGATCGCTATAGGACACAGATTGGTTGAATGCAGGATCATTCTCTAGATTTGCTAAACCTGGGCATGTAACTAGCAGCAAAATCCAAAGACCTTTGGCTTCCCCACAGGCCTGATTTCTCAGGCAGGTAAGGTCCACTTGATCACAGTAGCACTGCCCCTGGCCAACTTGGCCTGGTGTGTTCCCTCTCAGGTGCATCACTGACTTCTAGGGCCATTTGCAGGCGAGAAGCACATTCCTAGGTTAATGAATATCTTTGGGGGTTTAGAGAAAATATTTGAGGAAGTAAACCAAGGAAAAAACCGGATTTTTTTGTTAGTTAATAGGTGGGGTATTAGAGCATTAAAACCTACAACAAAATGTGAACATGACCTTATTTGATACTGAGTTGTCCAGCTGGTATACCTAAACTTTTCCTCTACGTAATCCAAACTGCAAGAACTCTGGGGATTATCAAACCAGTATGCAATAAACATCTTCAAATCTGATTTAAAAAAAAGAACTCTGGGGATTATCTGGGATAAAAACAAACAAATAAAACTAACAATAATATAGAATCTTATTAATTATAGCAAATCAAAATGTCAGTTCAGTGGCACACATATAGTGCCATTATTTCTACTTGCACCAGTTTCCTGCAGTGTCTGTGAGCTAGTTTAACATGGCCTATGCATTAGTTTTCTCAGCCAAGCTTCCTGCAGTTGAGGCATGCATCCCTCATAATGATAGCCAAGGGATGCTTATTTCCCTTGCTTGCAGGACACCTCCCACTCATCCTCTTTCAATTGATGCCAAAGCCATGATGCACACATTGTGAGCAGTCTGACATATCTAAGGAATTGACTCATCTCCTTACTTTCAGTCACTATCTTTTTCTTGTCTCCCCTTCATTCAGATGTTATGCCCCTTGACCACCTTGCTCTCTCCAACTACCTTACCTGCCCCTTGTGCAATGGTATTTCCCCTAATTGTCTGATGTTCAGTGGATTTTCCTTTCCCAGTTTTAAAGATACATGAATTTAAAATGGTGAAATTAAAAAATTGCATTTTAAAATAAGCAAAAGTTTCTGATAATCTATTTAAATATTTGAATATTTGTTCCATGTTTATTTAGAAATTTAATAACAATTTGCCTGATTTTTTTCATTTTTGGTGAAATAATTACATAGTAATTAATAGCACATAAAACCATATCAGTTCTTCTCAAGTATCATACAGGCTTACATTTTCCTGTTGTCATCTGCATGATAGAAGTGAGTTTCCAGCCAGGATAACCAGTGGAAAAGAAAAAGAGAGCATGAAGAAGCCTATCTTAAAGCCCTGTCCAAAGGGGACACATTTCACTTTTGTTCATATTCCATGGGAGGAAGTAGACAGCAAAATTTAGACAGTTAGCAGGATTGGGCTTAATAGCAAGGCTGCACATAAATGAGGATACATTTTAGTTTTAGAGAGATAAATGGTTGGTGGATGATTGCCATTTATTAATGGTTTTATAAATAATTTGTGATTTATGTGATCTAGTTGGTGTAATGACGCTTAACTAAACTTTTTTATATTTTACAATGCCCTGAGTTTAAAGATCCACTTATGTTGTTAAAAACAAAACACAACAAAACTCATTGATCTGAATGGACTCAAATTGCAGAGGTTAAGGTGTTAAGAATAAGGACGTGGGTAAGCAGCAACATGACCAAAGGGTATCTAAATCAAGACTTCTCTAGACCTTCCCTTTGCTGTGTTACCAAGGATTCACATCCATTTTGCAACATCCTCAATTTTCTTTACTGATGTGTCAATGTTTGCTACCATTCTGTATAGTGAGCAATGATAGATAGGTACAATATACCCATGCACATAGGGTACCACATCATAATACACCAAATACCAATAATAAAATGTGCTGCAGGGTGTGGAGAAAAAGGAACTCTTGTGCACTGCCAGTGGGAATGTAAATTAATAGGGCCATTATAGAAAACAGTATGAGGGTTCCTCAAAAAATTAAGAATAGGTATCCAGCAATCCCACTTCTGGGCATATATCCAAAGGAAATGAAATCGGTATCTCAAAGAGATATCTGTATTCTCATGTTCATTGCAGCATTATTCACACAATAGCCAAGATATGGATATAACCCATGTTCATGGACAAATGAATGACTAAAGAAGATGTGATACACACACAAACACACACACACAGTGGAATCTTATTCAGCCATGAGAAAGAAGGAAATTCTGCCATCTGTGATAATGTGGATGAAACTGGAGGATGTTATGCTAAGTGAAATAAGCCAGACCAAGAAAGACAAGTACTGTAGGTGGAATAAAAAAAGAAGTCAAAATGATAGAAACAGAAAGTAGAATGGTGGTTACCAGAGGCTATAGAGTGGGGGAATTGAGGAAATATTGATCAAAGGGTACAAAGTTGTCAGTTACGTAGAATGAATATGTCTAGAGATCTAATGTATAGCGTGATGACTATAGTTAATAGTACTGTATCGAACACTAGAAATATATGAAGAGAATGGATTTCAGGTACCCTCATCACAAAAATTGGTAACCCTAAGGAGAGTTTATGTTAATTAGTTTGATTGTAGTAATTATTTTGCTATGTATACATATATCAAATAATCATGTTGTAATGTTAAATATATATAATTTTCATTTAAGAATATATTATTAAATATGCTGTATACTGACCTGGAGACATACTAACTGACCCCTAATATCTGGGGGGAGGAAGGGAGGGTTTTCAACAAGTTCCAATCATTATGTCCATAAAACTACTCTCTTTCCTCAAAGCAGAGCATGTCAGGAAGTTATCAGGATCCATGCTCAATGTTGTCCATTCACTTAAAGGCCAGCTTTTGTGTCTCTGATCTGTTTACTTTTATCATTTACCTACTAATAAGATAACAGAAATTTGGGAGGGGGTTTTATGACAACCATCTGAGGATTTCCTGATCTGAGAAGAAAGGCAGTCCCTCCAGGAGAGTTCAGAGTGTATTTAACCTGACACTTTTCAGCTGGATCATTTGAGAGTCAGAGTCGAAGTACCACTTTTTAGTTTCCCATCACACTAATCTCAGCAACATCCAAATAAAGAGAAAAGGATATTCTCAAAAATAGTTTTCTACAACTCTGTTCAGCTGTGAGCAAGTGGCAACATCTGCAGAAAGTTGCATAGAAACAGGATCACCATTTTAAGAGGCTTCTGTCCTAGTATTTCTTAGGGTTTAGGGCTTTAAGCTCATTTCACTGACAAGAAACTGTTCCTTCATCCCTGTAAAATGTGAAATAGAACATAGAAAGGAAAATAAAGGCAGGCTGATCAGTAGGTGTGCACCCACTGCTTGCTAGCTTTGAATCCACCCAAGTTATTTAAACAGTCTAGGGCTTCGTGTCCTCATCTGTAGAAAAACTAACATGTCTCTCATGCTTGCTAGAAGAACTAGCAAGTCTCTCATGCTTGCTAGCTTTGAATCCACCCAAGTTATTTAAACAGTCTAGGGCTTCGTGTCCTCATCTGTAGAAGAACTAACATGTTGATGCCATGGTATAATCTGAGGATTAAGTGAGCCCTTCGTGCCTGGCACATGCTAAGCAGTCAAGAATCAGATGATGGTTACTTACTATTGTTTATCCTTTGACTGACTTTGGGTTTAAGAATAATGTTGACCACTTTTACAAAGTACAGCAAAATGCTGTGTGGTCTCTTCCCAGGTCTGCAATCTGCGGTGTCTTTCATTAGTATTTAAATTGGTTGTAAATATGTACATTTCCCCTGCATTTCAAGATAATGTTTTCCTGTATGTTTCAGTGGTGACTGATGGTCAAAACATCTGAGACTCACTATGCTTGGGAAACTGGTAATGAAGCTTATAGAGCTTATTGAAAGTGCCATTTAACAAAATATATTAGCCCATTCCAAATGTCATCTCCAACTCTGTTGTATTTCATGTTAAACGCCATGCAAAAACAGATCTAAAAGGCTCCATTACTTGCTTATTTTCAAGGGCATGAGGAAAATGTCACCAGCTCACAAAGTAAAAATTAGGGTTTCTGTAGTGCCCTTCTGACAAAATGGTAGAAAGCAAGCGAAGCGAAAAACAGTCGCTGATAATGATTCATCACTTATTGGGAATAATTAATTGATGTTTGTGATTTCCAAATCTTCTTTCAAAATAGTATCTACTCATTTCACTATTTCATGGCATCTTTTTTGTATCCATTAATGTAACATTTTCTTCCACAATTCAGTGGGGGAGATTTCTCTCTGCTGAAATGTCACCCTCCATAAATAAGTGGAGTGCGAGCCTTCCATCAATGTAATAGTTAAACTATGGCAAAGCTGAGTAATTGAAACAGAAAGAGAAGTCACCTTGACAGTCCTATAGCTGGGAAAGCAGCTTAAGGCACCGGAGCTTTTATTGTGAGTGAGCTGAGTTTATATCTATTCACCAAACAAAATAAATTCCAATTTTGAGAAAATCAAAAAAATTCTTGTTGGATCTTTAATATTCTATAAATTGCAGTAAAATATACATAACTTTGGAAAATAAAATTAAACTATAGTTTCTCTATAATTATTGATGTCACTTTGGAGTCTTTTACAAAAGAATCTCACTAAAATAAAAAATAAATGAGGTGCTTGCTGTTGACCCTTCCTGTGAATTCTAGGATTCATTAAAGGTTTGGGTTTTGTTTTGTTATTTAATACCCCACAACAGGTATTAGAAAAACAGGTGAATCAATCAGTCTGGCAGATTTGGAGTTGTACTAGCCAAAGTAGATATTAGGAAAAAGAAAAAAAAAACCAAGGAATTTAGAAAGATAAGCGTGCCACTTTACTATATAGCTCACTAGAGTAAGATCTTTTCTTTTTCTCCGGAATTAAATACGTAATTGTATCAAATTGCCATTTTGGCATTGCTAATATAGATTCATTCTTAAACATTGTCATTATTTTTCAAGCACACAAGAAAATGGCAGCACTTAATTTCACATAATAAACGTTATTTTTTAGAAGACTGCTTTGAGTCACAAGTATGTAGAATATTTTATAACTTAGTTTGGGCAGAGACTCCATTTTAATGATCTGAGCAGAAATTAAACTGCCAGCTCAATATTATCAACACTTAAATTCCATGTAGGAAATACCACATGACCCAATAATGAAAATAAGGGCTTTTCATAAATATTAGAACTCTTAGCCTTAGTGTTTATTGCCTATCAAACAGATTTTCCATAAATTTAATAAAATGTAATGCATTCGTACTTTGATGTATTAACATTTCCCATCACACTTCCAATGGCATGGTGATTACTGCTTAAAATTAAACTTGAGCAGTCCTTGAAGTCTAAGCTCAAGAGCTGCTCAGTTGCCACATGACATTTTTCTGGAAATGATAGAAATATAAGGAAAGATGCTAAGGTGAATTCATCAGGAATGTGCCTTGTGACACCCCACTAGGCAAGCTGAGTTGCTTATTCCACTTCTGGAATAGTTACAGAATAACTTGTTTTGATGGAAGCAACTAGAGACCCTTTTAGTAAATTCAGGCCCCATGCCAACTGGGAATGTATAAAAATCCTGCACAGTGACTCTACACACAAATCAAGGAAGCACTGTTACAGGTGACCCAGAAATGACTGCTCGTGTCTCATTGGACTCTCCAGGGCCACCTGATCTTTCAATTAGGAATCTCTGTCCTAACATAGGTCTTCCCTGATAGTGTTTATTGCCTATATGTAGGATGCTTACAGTTTCTGTCCAATTAAAAACACACACACTCAACACTCACAGATGGTCACATGTTGGATTAGAGGAATATTTTTCTTTTTCTAAACATCCTTTTACTTGGACTTACTATTTTCCTTCAAGTAAACCACCGTGAAAACAAAAATTAATACCATAAGGCTCTCGCTGCAGCACTTGAAGCCCAGAAACATCAAGAGATGACATTTTTAGGTTTGTTTGTATTCTCTATATTTTCCTGGTTTCTAAACTTTGAATATTTATTTATCAGTATATATCAGTGGTGCTTTTATTTACCAAAACTGAAAATAATGCTGCATAGTGTGACATACAAGTATACTTAAAAAGAAAACAGAAGAGAACTTTTTGAAATCATTATTTTTAAAAATTAGGTATATTGTTTCCTGGGTTGTATTATGCTCCATGGAGGGGCAACCCATCTGGGCAGGATATTGGCAGGGCTGATCCCACACTGAGCTGGAGTCATCACCCCAAACCAGGAGATGAGTACAAGGGTTAAAACATCGAATAGGTCTGGACCTAACTATAGGCCTCTGGGCTTGGTCCTGAAATTGCCATTACTGTAAGTCTTAATGTACTTTGCTGAAAGCAAATTCTTAAAGGGCCAAGCCTGACAATTGTCTTCATATTTAAATGACCTTTTAAAACTATTACAGTAAATCCACAAAATAGCTATATGCTGCTATAATATGGTGGAGCCAATGGTTATCTGACATTTTTTAATTCTGCATTATACTTTCTGCTTCCATAGAAATGCTATAAATTTTAAGTATAACCACCTTTTTATAAAAGAAGGTATTCGGCATAAAATTCAGCTTTTGGCATTATTTGACCTGAATATTACCAAGTTATAAACCCCTTTGTTCTCAGGCAAGCAGTGCTCAGCGTTTTTTATATTCTATACACTTACTGCATTGTCTTTGCCAGGCTGATCAATACCTGAAAAACAAAAGTTACAATAAGCTGCTATTTAGCTTAAACTCTCTGTATAATTAATTCAATTCTATTTTTTACTTGGCCTGTGTAAACAAGCCATCCTCCTTTACATAATACCCTTTCTTTAGACTCAAGATCCCTGATGAAGTATCCCCAGTATTTCTTCCAATTGTCTTGTCTCTGGGTAACAAATACAGTGATTATCAGTTCACTACTGGATTGATTTAAAATTCCAGGTTAATATTTAAGCCTGTGGTGGTATGTGTCTTTTCCATAGGATAGACCTAAAAATTGAAGAATCTGGTTTGCTCATTTTATCAAGACTCATATGGTGAGTCACTAGAAACAACAATTCTTTCAATCTGTTTCACAGGGAAGAAAACTGAGTGAATTTTGTCACCTAGTAGACTTGTTTATAGTCTATCCCTATGAAGCTTTGAAAAAATAGAAATGTGGTAAATGCTTGGATAATTTGGTCAAAGCATAGAGTCATAAAAGATAACCTACTTGTCCCATCCCTTATCCAAGCTTACTTTCATGATATTGAATACACAATTTCTAGATTTCTACTTTGCTCAGCTTCCTGAAGATAGGTTCCAAAAAAGGAAACAAAACTCACCATGCAATTTACTGGGACCCTGGAAGAAGCCCAGTGTAAGTCAAGAAAGATAATGTTGCTGGAATATGGCATTTGCAAATCTGTTATAAAAAGTTACATGAATTCTGGGTTTTCAAATCTAGGTTTTTCCCTGTCACTCATGTCTCAACTAAGATGATTATTCTTTAAAAATTTTTCCATTAGCATCAGTGACAGAGGGAGGGCCAAAGCCTTAAGTAACAGAACCCATGAGCAAGAAAAATCAGATGGCATCTTGTATTACATTGTACAAAAGGTCTTCTTTACCAATTATGCCACTGCAAAGACCCTGACTACTAAAATAGCAACATACAAAAAAAGTCTCCTGATAGCCTAATTGGCAGAAATCATGATTCACAGCATATAAATAGATGCCAATAATATGCAACAAATCATACTTACAAATATTAGAGTCAACCTTGAGTCACAACAAAACAATGCATTGTGTTTCAGAACTTTTAGTTTGACTGATTTGAATTTGGATGTGTATTCACTCACTCTGGTAATTACAAGTTTCCATTACCTGAATGTCCTTTTATTTTACTCTTTAGCCTAGTAGGATAAAAGTATTTTTTTTTAATTTTATTATGTTATGTTAATAACCATACATTACATCATTAGTTTTTGACATAGTGTTCCATGATTCATTGTTTGCGTATAACACCCAGTGCTCCATTCAATACATGCCCTCTTTAATAACCATCACCAGGCTAACCTGTCCCCCAACCCCCTCCCCTCTAGAACCCTCAGGTTGTTTCTCAGAGTCCATAGTCTCTCATGGTTTGTCTCCCCCTCCGATTTCTCCCCTTCATTTTTCCCTTCCTATTATCTTCTTCTTTTTTTTAACATATAATGTATTATTTGTTTCAGAGGTACAGGTCTGTGATTCAACAGTCTTACACAAATCACAGCGCTCATCATAGCACATACCCTCCCCAATGTCTATTTTTAAAATAAGTGAATTATTTAGGAAACCGCCTGATGATGATGATGATGATGACAGCTTAAGTGGAGAACCTGATTGACATTAATCATTTCACGAAGTTCTTACAACTTCAGAGTTAGATACTGTTGCCCTTACTTTATAGATGAGGAAACAAAGACTTTGAGACCATAGATAACTTGTGCCAAGCTGTGGAGCCTGAACTGGAACTGTTGTCTTTTTGATTGCACATTCCAAGCTCTGAACTACTAAGCTAACCCACCTCTGTCTTTTGAATGTAACAATTCTTCCATTGGAAGAGAGATCACAGCTTCAAAAAATTCAACAGCATCTTCTCTTCCACAGAAGAATTAAGATTTCAGTATTGAAAAAGAAAATTAGAGAAAACAATTCCTCTGGCCAAAAGGCTAGTAAATATTTTATTTCAATTGAGAATGTTTTGCTTGTGTTTAAGACCATGAGGATTATGTTACTACCTACTGCATAAAAGAGCAGCCATTACTGTTTTTTTTTTTAATATTTTTATTTATTTATTTGACAGAGAGAGAGACAGTGAGAGAGGGAACACAAGCGGGGGGAGTGGGAGAGGGAGAAGCAGGCTTCCTGCTGAGCAGGGAGCCCGATGCAGGGCTCGACCCCAGGACCCTGGGATCCTGACCTGAGCTGAAGGCAGACGCTTAATGACTGAGCCACCCAGGCGCCCCGCCATTACTGTTTCTAGTAAGCTGTTTGCAGCAAGACCTTTTAGAATATAAACATGCTATTATACAGCATTTTCTACCAATAGAATCATTGTTTCTCTCCATATGTTCTTCCTGTAGGTGTCTAATGAGTTCCCACACATGAAAAATGACAAGGGAATCTATCTGAGGAATAATTCCAGCAACCGTGACATATGGAGACATTGTTTTCGAGTCCCTTTGCCATGATTTCTAGGCAAAGCAGCAAGATTTCCCAGTCGTAGCAACTAGAAATATTGTCATCCTCCACTTACAAGTTTTACTGTGTGTTCTTTGCTGCAGATCTCGGGCTATTCTGACAGGCTTCAGGCTAAGAGTGATAATAGGAAACAAGGCAAATATTCTGTCAGACTTTGAGTATATACTTTGTGTCCTTGTCCATCCAATTGTGAATGCTTCTCTGCCACTCACCTCAATTCCACAGCTCCATGAAAGGAGTTGTTAGGACATTAGTACATGGTGCATTTAGCTCTGCATCATTTATGAAGCCCTCTCGTGTTTCTGAGTGGCTTGATGCTCCCGCAAATACTTCTGAGGATTTGCCAAACTGACTGGTTTTGTTTCAGTAAAGACATTTCCTAATCTGTAGCTGTTTTTTCCTCAAATGGAGAAGACCCTAACAACCTTTGATACAGGGTACTAGAGAGACATAGTGGAAAGTGACACTGTATCTCCTCTATCCTTCCAGATCCTTAAAGGTTGTGATTATACAGCTTATTTCTCCTGCATTTCAGTTATACATGCATATATTCACTCATCAATTCACTCATTCGCAAATATTACTGAGCACATTCCTGGATTGAGCAACTCAGTACTACTTTCCATCACACTTTTGTGTGTGCAGTGCTACTTAGCAGTACATAGGTTTACTTTGTCGATTACATGCCAGTTCCCAATTTGATCTTTGGTGTTTTGACATTCATAGAATTGACATAGTCCTTATTCAGGCCTATATTGTGATTCTGTATTGTGATTCAACTATTCAAGCAAGTGGCTGTTCTAGCCTTCCTTCCCCCACCCTTTCCTCTCTCTCTTTCTCCTGCTTGCTGCCTGCTTCACCATTTAAATAAACATGAATATGAGTGTCTGCTACCTGCCAGACACTGTTTTGGTATGAAGAAAATAAAAAAGATCTTACCTTTATGGGATTCACATTTGAATCAAATGAGGGAGGGAGGTATAAAGGCAATATATGAGTAAACTAAATAATATCATATTTTGATGAAAGCTTTAAGGAAAATGAAAAAGTTAACTGCTGGAGTGAATGGACAGAGTAAAGTGTTGCCTACTCTAGATAGGGTACTTAGGAAAGATGTCTGTTTAGGAGGAAACGTTTGAGAAGATACATGAGTGACAAGAAGACAACTAAGTGGAGATCTGGAGAAATACCTTTCCAGAGAGAGGGAACAGCTAGAGTAAGGAAAATGGAGTTTATTCTGTTTTATTTAAGTATGCTAGACCATTGGAGGGACTTATTCAGAAGAGTAATTTATACATTTTTAATAGAAATTTTTATTGAAACAATTGTAGATTCATATGCAATTTTAAGAAATAATGAAGAAAGATACCTTGACCTCTTATCTAGTTTTACCAAACATCTTGCAAAACTATAGTCAATATTACAACCAGAATACTGACAATGATAAAATCCACCCCACTCTTAACTTGCCACTGTCTTTCATTTTAGCTAGCCATATTAATATATGCATAATGATAGCTTATTGTGGTTTTAATTTCCCTAGTACTTAGAACATATTTTGTTTCCTATTTTGTCTTCAGTGAAATAGTATTCATGTCTTTTGCCCATTTTCTATAAATTGCTTGTTTTTTATTGTTGAGGTTTTGTTTGCTTGTTTATATATAATTGATGTAATTGATGTAAGATAGTATTGGTTTTATATGCACAAGAAAATGCTTTGATATATGTATGTGTTGCAAAATGATTATCACAATAAGTTTAGTTAACATCTATCACCACAGAGTTAGTTTTTTTCCTTGCAATGAGAACATTGAGGATTTACTCTTATCTCTTAGCAGTGTTCAAATATAAATGATATGATAATGTTAACTATAATTGACATGTTGTGTATTACATCCCCAGGACTTATATGTCTCATAATGGGAAGTTTGTACCTTTGGCAGCTTTCACCCATTAGTGCATGCACCCAAACCCCACTTTGGGCTATCATCTATGAATTTCGATTTTTGTTACATTCCATATAAAGGTGAAATCAGACAGTTTTTGTCTTTCTCTGTCAGACTTTTATCACTTAGCATAATACCCTCAAGGTGCATCCATGTTGTCACAAATGGCAGAATTTCTTTTTTGTGACTGAATATTTCATTATGTGCATGTGTGTATATATACATATATATACCAATTTTCTTATGTGTGTGTGTATATATATATATACACACACACACACCAATTTTCTTTGTCTATTCATCAGTGGATACTTACATTGTTTCCATGTCTTTGCTATTTTAAATAATGCTACAGTGAACACAGGGTTGCAGATAGCTTTTTGAGATCATTTTGTTTCCTTTGGATATATACTGAGAAATGGGATTGCTGGATCACATAGTACTATTTTTTTTTAAGTAGGCTCCACTCCCAGTGTGGAGCCCAATGTGGGGCTTGAATTCACAACCCTGAGATCAAGACCTGAGCTGAGATCAAGAGTCAGATGCTCAACTGACTGAGCCACCGAGGCGCTCCATGGTAGTTCTATTTTTAATTTTCTGAGAAACCTCCATACATAATAAATGCATAATTTACATCCCACCAATGGTGCACAAAGAGTACATTGATTCCACATCCTCAACAACACTTGTTCTCTGTTGTCTTTTTGAATACAACCATTCTAACAGGTATAAGGTACTATCTCATTGCAGTTTTTTTTTGTTGGTTGGTTGGTTGGTTGGTTTTTCAACTTTTTTTTATTATTATTATGTTATGTTAATCCCCATACATTACATCATTAGTTTTTGATGTAGTGTTCCATGATTCATTGTTTGCATATAATACCTAGTGCTTCATGCAGTACGTGCCCTCTTTAATACCCATCACCAGGCTAACCCATCCCCCCACCCCCCTCCCCTCTAGAACCCTCAGGTTGTTTTTCAGAGTCCATCGTCTCTCATGGTTCGTCCCCCCCTCATTGCAGTTTTGATTTGAATTTTTCTGGTGATTAGTGATCCTGAGCACCTTTTCTTGTACCTATTGTCCATTTGTATGTCTTCCTTGGAAAAAAAAGTCTATTTAGTTTTTCTGTCCAGTTTTTAATCAGAGTGTTTATTTTTGTAGCTATTGAATTGTAGGAGTTGTTTTTAAATATATTTTGGATATTAACCCCTTATCAGACATGATTTACAAATATTTTCTCCCATTTAGTAGGTTGTATTGTCATTTTATGGATGGTTTCCTTTGCTGTACAGAAGCTTTTTAGTTTTATGTAGTCCCACTTACTTATTTTTACATTTATATCCTTTAATTATGGTGCCAAATAAAAAAAGATCAATGCCAAGGGCTATGTCAAGAACCTTACTAAGTATGTTTTTCTCGTAGAAGTTTTATCATTTCAGATCTTACACTGAAGTCTTTCATTCATTTTGAGTTGATTTTTGTTTATGATATAAGATAGTGGTCCAGTTTCATTCTTTTGCTTGTGGCTCTCCAGTTTTTCCAGCATCATTTATGGGAGAAACTATCTTTCCCCAAAGAGTTTTGGCTCATTTGTCTTAAGTTAATTGAGCATATATGCCTGGGTTTATTTCTGGGTTCTCTCTTCTCTTCTATTGATATATGTGTCTGTTTTGATTACTATAGCTTTGTAATATAGTTTGAAATCAGAAAGTGTGATGCCTACAACTCTGTTCTTTCTAAAGATGCTTTGTCTATTTGCAGTCTTTTCTGGTTCCATACAAATTTCAGGATTGTTCTATTTCCATGGAAAATACCATTGGAATTTTGATAGGTGTTGCACTGAATCTGTAGATAGCTTTGGGTGGTATGGACATTTTAACAATACTAATGTTTCCTATCCATGAGCACAAAACACCTCTCATTTAGGTCTTCAGTTTCTTCCATCAATGTCTTACAGTTTTGAGTGTATAGTTTTTTCACCTCTTTCTTTAAATTATCCTAGATATTTTATTCTCATACAATTGTGAATGAGATGTTTTCTTAATATCTCCTTATGATGGTTCATTATTGGTGCATAGAAACATATGGATTTTGTATCCAGTAACTTTACTATGTTTGTTAATTAGTTCTAACAGTTTTTGGTGAAGTCTTTAGGGTTTTTTACATACAATATCCTATCATTTGCAAATAGAGACAGTTTTACTTAATCCTTTCCAATTTGGATTATTTTTATTTCTTTTTCTGGCCTAATGCTTTGGCTAAGACTTTCAGTACTCTGTTGAATGAAAGAGGTGAGAGTGGGCAGGTCTGTTTGATTCTTGACCTTTGAAGACAAGTTTTCAGCTTTTCATCATTGAGAATGATGTTAGCTATGGACTTTTCATACATGTAAGACCTTTCTTATATTAAGGTACATTCATTCCTTTTATAGCCACTTTGTTGAGAGGTTATTTTTTTAAGATTTATTTATTTGACAGAGAGAGAAAGAGAGACAGCATAAGCAGGGGGAGTGGGAGAGGGAGAAGCAGACTCCCTGCTGAGCAGGGAGCCTGATGTGGGGCTCAATCCCAGGACCCTGGGATCATTACCTGAGCCGAAGTCAGACTCTTAACCTACTGAGCCAACCAGGAACCCTGTTGAGAGTTTTTATCATAAATCGATGTTGAATTTTTTTTTTAAAGATTTTATTTTTTATTTATTTATTTGACAGAGAATGAGAGAGAGAGCACATGAGAGGGGGGAGGGTCAGAGGGAGAAGCAGACTCCCCGCCGAGCAGGGAGCCCGATGCGGGACTCGATCCCAGGACTCCAGGATCATGACCTGAGCCGAAGGCAGTCGCTTAACCGACTGAGCCACCTAGGCGCCCCTCGATGTTGAATTTTATCAGATGCTTTTTCTGTTATATTAAGATATTACTTTTATCCTTCATTTTGTTAATGAGATTGATGTAGCACATTGATTCATTTGTGGATGTGGAAAGTTCCTTGCATCTCTGGAATAAGTCCCATTTGATTATGATTTATGATCCTTTTAATTTATTGTTGAATTTGGTTTGCTATTAATTTTTTTATTTTAAAAATTTTCAACTGTGATTTAATTTTGGTTACTACATTTAGCATTGCAGCATGGTTGGAAAATCTTCAAATACCAGTGTTTTACATAACAATTGTACAGTTATCAAAATTGACAAATTAATATTGATACATTAATATATTGGTACAATAAACACCTTTTCCCAATTTTATAAGCTTTTCCACTAATGTTAATTTTATGTTTTAGGATCCAATATAAGATCCTACAGTGCATTTTGTTATCATGTCTACTTAGTGCTTTCCACTACTGTGAGAAATCTTCAGTCTCTCCCTGTCTTTCTTAAGTTCAGCATTTTTAAACAATACCAGTTATTTTGTAGGAAAGTTTATACTTTATGATAGACAACTCTATGGGATTTGACAAATGCATAGAGTTATATTTCCACTACAACTCATTATACACAAAATTTTATCACTCAAAAAATTCCCTCATGTCTCTCCTTTGTAGGTTACCATTCCCTGGTTTGCTATTATTTTAAAGGTTTTTGCATTTGTGGTCACCAGGGATATTGGCCTGTAATTTTCTTTTATCATAGTATCCTAGTCTGGTTTTGGTATCAGGGTAATGACGGCCTGGTAAAATGAGTTTGAAAGTGTTTCCTCTTCTGTTTTTTTTGGAAGAGTTTGAGAAGAATTGGTGTTCTGTTTAAAGTGTTTGGTAGAATTCAACAGTGAAGCCACCTGGTCCTGGATTTGTTTTTTTTAGGAAGTTTTCGATTACTGATTCAATCTCCTTACTAGTTATTGGTCTTTTCAGGTTTTTATCTTGATGAGGTCCCAATAGTTCATTTTTGCCCTTGCTTTCCTTGCCTTTGGCGGTGTGTCTAGGAAGAAGTTGCTGTGGCTGAGGTCGAAGAGGTTGCTGCCTGTGTTCTCCTTTAGGATTTTGAGGGATTCCTGTCTCACATTTAGGTCTTTCAACCATTTTGAGTCCCTTTTTGTGTGTGGTGTAAGGAAATGGTCCAGTTTCATTCTTCTGCATGTGGCTGTCCAATTTCCCAACACCATTTGTTGAAGAGACTGTCTTTTTGCCATTGGACATTCTTTCCTGCTTTGTCAAAGATTAGTTGACCATAGACTTGTGGGTCCATTTCTGGGCTCTCTTTTCTGTTCCATTGATCTATGTGTCTGTTTTTGTGCCAGTACCATACTGTCTTGATGATGACAGCTTTGTAATAGAGCTGGAAGTCCAGAATTGGATGCCACCAGCTTTGCTTTTCTTTTTCAACATTCCCCTGGCTATTCGGGGTCTTTTCTAGTTCCATACAAATTTTAGGATTATTTGCTCCATTTCTTTGAAAAAAGTTGATGGTATTTTGTTAGGGATTGCATTGAATGTGTAGATTGCTCTATGTAGCATTGACATCTTCACAATATTTGTTCTTCCAGTCCATGAGCATGGAACATTTTTCCATTTCTTTGTGTCTTCCTCAATTTCTTCCATGAGTATTTTATAGTTTTCTGAGTACAGATCCTTTGTCTCTTTGGTTAGATTTATTCCTAGGTATCTTATGGTTTTGGGTGCAATTATAAATGGGATCAACTCCTTAATTTCTCTTTCTTCTGTCTTGTTGTTGGTATATAGGAATGCCACTGACTTCTGTGCATTGATTTTATATCCTGCCACTTTACTGAATTCCTGTATGAGTTCTAGCAGTTTTGGGGTGGAGTCTTTTGGGTTTTCCACGTAAGGTATCATATCATCTGCAAAGAGTGAAAGTTTGACTTCTTCTTTGCCAATTTGGATGCCTTTGATTTCTTTTTGTTGTCTGACTGCTGTGGCTAGGACTTCTAGTACTATGTTGCATAGTAGTGGTGATAGTGGACTTCCCTGCCGTGTTCCTGACCTTAGGGGGAAAGCTCTCAGTTTTTCCCCATTGAGAATGATATTCGCTGTGGGTTTTTCATAGATGGCTTTTATGATATGGAGGTATGTACCCTCTACCCTATACTCTGAAGAGTTTTGATCAAGAAAGGATGCTGTACTTTGTCAAATGCTTTTTCTGCATCTATTGAGAGGATCATATGGTTCTTGTTCTTTCATTTATTAATATATTGTATCACATGGATTGATTTGTGGATGTTGAACCAACCTTGCAGCCCAGGGATAAATCCCACTTGGTCGTGGTGAATAATCCTTTAAATGTACTGTTGGATCCTATTGGCTAGTATTTTGGTGAGAGTTTTTGCATCCATGTTCATCAGGGATATTGGTCTGTAATTCTCCTTTTTGATGGGGTCTTTGTCTGGTTTTGGGATCAAGGTAATGGTGGCCTCATAAAATGAGTTTGGAAGTTTTCCTTCCATTTCTATTTTTTGGAACAGATTCAGAAGAATAGGTATTAATTCTTCTTGAAATGTTTGGTAGAATTCCCCTGGGAAGCCATCTGGCCCTGGGCTCTTGTTTGTTGGGAGATTTTTGATGACTGCTTCAATTTCCTTAGTGGTTATAGGTCTGTTCAGGTTTTCTATTTCTTCCTGGTTCAGTTTTGGTAGTTTACACATCTCTAGGAATGCATCCATTTCTTCCAGATTATCTAATTGCTGGCATATAGTTGCTCATAATACGTTCTTTTTTTTTTTTTTTTAAAGATTTTATTTATTTGACAGAGAGAGACACAGCGAGAGAGGGAACACAAGCGGGGGGAGCGGGAGAGGGAGAAGCAGGCTTCCTGCGGAGCAGGGAGCCCGATGCAGGGCTCGATCCCAGGACCCTGGGATCATGACCTGGGCCAAAGGCAGACGCTTAACGACTGAGCCACCCAGGCACCCCTCATAATATGTTCTTATAATTGTTTGTATTTCTTTGGTGTTGGTTGTGCTCTCTCCTCTTTCATTCATGGTTTTACTTATTTGGGTCCTTTCTCTTTTCTTTTTTATAAGTCTGGCCAGGGGTTTATCAATCTTATTTATTCTTTCAAAGAACCAGCTCCTAGTTTCGTGGATCTGTTCTACTGTTCTTTTGGTTTCTATTTCATTGATTTCTGCTCTGATCTCTATTATTTCTCTTCTCCTGCTGGGGTAGCCTTTATTTGCTGTTCTTTCTCCAGCTCCTTTAGGTGTAGGGTTAGGTTGTATATTTGAGACCTTTCTTGTTTCTTGAGAAAGGCTTGTATTGCTAAATACTTTGCTCTTAGGACGGCCTTTGCTGCATCCCAAAGATTTTGAACAGTTGTGTTTCATTATCATTTGTTTCCATGAATTTTTTAAATTCTTCTTTAATTTCCTGGTTGACCCATTCATTCTTTAGTACGATGCTCTTTAGCCTCCATGTATTTGAGTTCTTCCCGACTTTCCTCTTGTGATTGAGGAAAGCATTGTGGTCTGAAAATAGGCAGGGAATGATCCCAGTCTTTTCGTACCAGTTGAGACCTGATTTGTGACCTGGGATGTGATCTATTCTGGAGAATGTTCCATGGGCACTAGAGAAGAATGTGTATTCCGTTGTTTTGGGATGGAATGTTCTGAATATATCTGTGAAGTCCATCTGGTCCAGTGTGTCATTTAAAGCATTTATTTCCTTGTTGATCTTTTGCTTAGATGATCTGTCCATTTCAGTGAGGGGGGTGTTAAAGTCCCCCACTATTATTGTATTGTTGTCGATGTGTTTCTCTGCTTTTGTTATTAATTGCCTTATATAATTGGCTGCTCCCATGTTAGGGGCATAGATATTTACAATTGTTAGATCTTCTTGTTGGATAGACCCTCTAAGTATGATATAGTGTCCTTCCTCATCTCTTATTGTAGTTTTTGGTTTAAAATCTAATTTGTCTGATATAAGGATTGCCACTCCAGCTTTCTTTTGGTGTCCATTAGCATGGTAAATGGTTTTCCACCCCCTCACTTTGAATCTGGAGGTATCTTTGGGTCTAAAATGAGTCTCTTGCAGACAGCATATCGATGGGTCTTGTTTTTCAATCCAATCTGATAGCCTGTGTCTTTTGATTGGGGCATTTAGCCCATTTACATTCAGGGTAACTATTGAAAGATATGAATTTAGTGCCATTGTATTGCCTGTAAGGTGACTGTTACTGTATATTGTCTCTGTTCTTTTCTGGTCTATGTTACTTTTAGGCTCTCCCTTTGCTTAGAGGACCCCTTTCAATATTTCTTGTAGGGCTGGTTTCGTGTTTACAAATTCTTTTAGTTTTTGTTTGTCCTGGAAGCTTTTTATCTCTCCTTCTATTTTCAATGACTAGCTGGATATAGTATTCTTGGCTGCATATTTTTCTCATTTAGTGCTCTGAATATATCATGCCAGTCCTTTCTGGCCTGCCAGGTCTCTGTGGATAGGTCTGTTGCCAATCTAATGTTTCTACCATTGTAGGTTACAGATCTCTTGTCCCGAGCTGCTTTCAGGATTTTCTCTTTGTCTCTGAGACTCATAAGTTTTACTATTGTATTGATTAGGTCCCTGGCAGTCGGTACTGCCTCTTGTTCTTTTTTTTGAGGTGATTTTTTTCTGTCATTTTGTCCAGAGGAGAATAGATGAATGAGAGAACAAAATGCTAAAAGGGTAACAACGACCCCAGAAAAATATACACTAAACAAATCAGAAGTGATCTGAAATGGGGGGAAAAGAAGGGAAAGAAAGAAAAAAGAAAAAAAAGAAAGAAAAAGAAAAGATAAAAAAACCCAAAAAAACAGAATATGATCAAATATCAGGCTGGTGCATAGATCAGTGCCACACACTAGATTTTGGGCGTATTTTTTTGTCTGTTAGAAGAAAGTGTCTCCCAAAATTTTAAAGAAAGAAAAACTTATATATGTACAAAAATAAGGGTAAATATGATGAAGGGATGGAATAGGACTGTAAAGATGAAAATTATAAAATATTTTATAAAAGAAATTGATAAGAAGTTGGTTTAAAAAAGAAAGACGAGGATTTTTAAAAAAAAAGGGGGAGAGAATGTGATCACACAGGAGACTAAAACAAAGCCATACACTAGAGATTTAGGGTATATTTTGGTCTGTTAGAAGAAACTGTATCCCAAAATTTTAAAGACAGAACAACTTTATATATATATATAAAATAAGGTTAATTACTATGAAGGGATAGAATATGACTCTGAGAATGAAAAATAAAAAAGATTTTTTTAAAAGGGATTGATAAGATGTCTGAAAAAAGGAAAAAGAAAAATTCAAAAAAAAAAGTAAGTTAAAAAAATTAACTTTAGGGACGCCTGGGTGGCTCAGTCGGTTAAGCGTCTGCCTTCAGCTCAGGTCAGGATCCCAGGGTCCTGGGATTGAGCCCCGCATCGGGCTCCCTGCTCAGCGGGGAGCCTGCTTCTTCCTCTCCCACTCCCTCTGCTTGTGTTCCCTCTCTCGCTATGTCTCTCTGTCTCTGTCAAATAAATAAATAAAATCTTTAAAAAAAAAAATTAACTTCGAAAGACTAAAGGATCATGGGGAAAAAGCCATGAATTCTATGTGCAGTATTCCCCTAGCCTGGGGTTCTGCTGTTCTCATTGATCGGTAAACTTGGTCTTGGCTGGCTGTTCTTGCTGATCTTCTGGGGGAGGGGCCTGTTGCCATGGCTCCTAAACATCTTTGCTGGAGGTGGAATTGCCCCACCCTTGCTGGGGGCCATGCTAAATAATCTGCTCGGGTTTGCTCTCGGGAGTTTTTGTTCCCTGAAAGCTTTCCGTACAGCTTTGAAGGATGAGAGTGAAAATGGTGGCCTCCCAATCTCTGTCGCGGAGGAGCAGAGAACTTGGGGCCCCACTCAGTGCACCCACAGAGAAAAGCAGTCAATCACTCCCATCTCCCCGCTCTCTGACCGTATGCCATGCTCACCCAACCTGTGACCAAGCATTTCTATCTCTGACACACGACCCCATATGGAGTCTCCAAACCCAGTAGATCCCTGAAGTGTGCTCTCGTGCCACTCCTCTCTGGGGAGGAGGGGGAGTCTCCCCGGTTCTGCCGCTTGTTAGGTCCCTGCTGGAAGAGCAGTGGCCCGACTGTGCCAGGGATCACGGTTTATGGCAACCCCAAGCTGAGAGCCCACTCCTCGGCTCCATCTCTGCAGCCGGCTTCCCCACTCCGATGCCTGGGAGCTCTGCCACACTCAGGCACCCCCGGTCTTCCTGTGACTCCGAGGATCCTGAGACCACACTGTCCCAGTGAGGGTCCCATCCCCTGCTTAGCCACTGGAGCGACATCCCTCAGCAGAGCCGACTTCTAAAAGATCCGATTTTGTGCTCCACTGCTCTATCACTTGCTGGTAGCGGCTGACAGAGGCCCCCTCCCCCACTATCTATCTTCCCGAATATTGCCTTGGATTCACTTCACACATCCTACCTTCCAGAAAGTGGTCGCTTTTCTGTTCAGAGTTGCTGCTGTTCTTTTCTTCGATCTCCTGTTGAGTTCGTAGGTGTTCAGAATGGTTTGATCCCTATCTAGCTGAATTCCTGGGACCAGACGAAATTTAGGTCTCCTACTCCTCTGCCATCTTGCTCCTCCCCCTCTTTTTTCTTAATGTATGCATTTTTCACTATAAAATTCCCTCTTAGCGTTGCATTTGCTACATCTCATAAATGTTGGTGTATTTCCATTTTCTTTTGTCTTGATTTTTTTTCTTTTGATTTTTTTTGCTAACCCATTGGTTGTTCAGTAGCATGTGTTTAATCCCCATATATTTTTGAATTTTCCAGTTTTCTTCTTGTAATTTCTAGTTTCATACCATTATGGTTGGAGAAGATGCTTGATATTTCATTCTTTTTTAATTTATTATTACTTGTTTTGTGGCCTAACGTTTTCTCTTATCCTGGAGAATGTTCCATGTGCCCATGAGAAGAATGTATATGCGATGTTCTGTAAAAGTCTAAGGCCTACCGAGTCTATCATGTCATTTAAGTCCCGTGTTTCTTTATTGATTTTCTGTCTGGCCACTCTATCCATTGATAAAAATGAGATATTGAAGTCCTCTCGTATTATTGGATTGCTGTCTTTTTCTCCCTTTATGTCAGTTAATATTTGCCTTATATATTTAGGTGCTCTTATGTTGGGTGCATAAATTTTTTTTAAAGATTTTATTTATTTGTCAGAGAGAGAGCATGCACGAGCAGAGAGGAGGGGCCTAGGCAGAGGGAGAAGCAGCCTCCCTGCTTAGCAGGGAGCCTGACAGGGGACTCGATCCCAGTAATGGGATCATGACCTGAGCCAAAGGCAGTTGCTTAACCGACTGAGCCTGGGTGTATAAATTTTTATAAATGTTATATCCTCTTGTTAATTTCACCCTTTTATCATTATATAAAAATCTTCTTTGTTTCTTATTACAGTCTTTGTCTTAAGGTACCATTTGTCTGATATAAATATAGCTACCTTAGCTCTCTTTTGGTGTCTACTTGCATAAAGTCTTTTTCCTTCCCATCACTTTCATTTTCTTTGAGTTTCTTCTAGGCCACTTATAGTTGGGTCTTTTTTTTAATCCATTCTACATTACAATGTCTAGTAGACAATCCATCACAATCCTTTTGATTTTAGAATTTAGTCCATTTACATTTAAAGTAATTATCAATAGGTATGTACTTATTGCTATTTCATTCATTGTTTTCTGGCTGTTTTATAATTCCTTTGTTTCAGTCACCTGCCCCTGTGCTGGGTGCTAGGGGAATAGTCAAGGTAAGTAAGTTAGAGTCTGTGAAGAATTCTTTCTTAATTCTCTCCCAGTTGTCACTGTGCTGGGGTTTATGGCAAGACTGTATGTCACTATGTTGGGGTTTATGGTGAGGTTGTGTCTGAACCTCTCCTACCCATTTTGATGTGGGTTTTTTCTCATTCATTTGCGTAGGAGTCATTCAGCTAGATTTTGGATTTCTTTCAAAGGGAATTGTTCCATATGTAGCTGTAGATTCGATGTGTCCATGGGAGGAGGTGAGTTCAGGATCCTTGTATTTTCAATCTTGAATCAGAACTTGTACTGTTGAGTTTTGAGAGTCCTTTGTATATTCTAGGTACTAGTCATCTGTTGGATACATGGTTTGTAAATATTTTCTCCACATCTGTAGTCTCTCTTCAGCCTTTTCACATGGTCTTCTACAAAGCAAAAGGTTTAATTTTGATGAGATCGCAGTTGTGAATTTTTTCTTTCATGGATCATGTTTTAGACCAAATCTAAGATTTCTTTGCCTAAATCAAAATCCCAAATATTTCTCCTACTTTAAAAAAAAATTCTATTGCTTTACATTTTACACTTAAGTGCATAATCTGTTTTAAATTTTGTATAAGGTATGAAGTTTAGGTTAAGGTGTTTTTTTGTTTGTTTTATCTGTTTTTGTTGGTTTGTTTGTCTTTGAGTGTACAATTGCCCCAGCACAATTTGTTGAAAGGTAGATCTATTCTTTTAAAAGTTTATTCTGGCTGTTGTGTGCAGAATGGATTATAGTCAGGGGTCTGTATAGGAGTGGGGTGACCAATTAAGAAATTTTTCATTTACCTAAGTAAGAGATGATGGTGAATTGGACCAGTATGATGGCATAAGAGATAAAGAAAAATAGATTCAGGGTATTTGGAGTTGTAGAATGAATAGCACTTGCTGATGGAATAGGAGAGGAAATGAGAGAAGAATTAAAGATGGCTAAGTATTTAACATTAGAAACTGGATATATGGTGATTATAATATTAGAGGAGACTTAAGGAAGAAGAAAGAATGGTCTGTTTTGCTCATGTTGTGTTTAAAATACCAATTAGATAGCTGGGTGAGAATGTCTAGTAGGTTGTTGGAGTAATGATCTTAGAAGTCAAGGGCACTATCTGGGCTAAAAACACACACATTTGAAGAGTCATCAGCATGGATCATATTGTTTAGGGAGAAAGTCTAAACTGAAAAATTTTCATCATTGTCATGGATCAAGAAATTAAATCTCCTGAAATACTCATATATAGAGTTCCTAAAAGTAATTAAGTTGGGATAACTACTAATCTAATTTAGAAAATCTCTAATTCTATGTATTTATACTGGGCATTAATCTTTGAATAAATATTTTAATATATTTTATTGTATACACTTATGTAAGAAATACGATCTAAATGAAATGACAGCTGTTTTGGGGTTAAAATCTTGTATGTGCTTCATTGCACCTACAAAATCAGAATCCAGTAATGTAAAGGGACTTAGCCTGTCTTGAGTGATAGTTTATCTTTTGAAGATAGCCTCCATAAAATAAACAAAATATACTGGCATAAATTACCATTGACCAAACATTATAAATTTTCAACCTTAATAACTATGATTCTAAGTGAAGGCAACCCTCACAATTACAATCGATCTTCACTTTTTATGTATTCAAAGGAATCTTGAATGAATGGATTAGTTCTATATAGTAAAAATACTTGTGGCTGTTTTTGAGTGGATTGAAGTTTATTTCTAGGAATTCTTAGAGATATTGATGGATTCCTATAAACTGAAAGAAAAGTTTGTTCAAGAGTGACTGAGAAACTGAAAATGGAGTAGGAAAATTTACCTAAAAATACTGGCAGAACTACACAGAGAACTCTATAATGAGCTCCAAATTACTTAAAAAACAAATGTGCAAAAGATGAGAGCACTTTAAAGATAGATTTGTATAAATATTAACTGGAAGTCAAGAACTGAGACATGTGGGAAATTCTTGTAAAACTAAACAGTCTCTTTAATTTCTCTAAAAACCCCAATCCCTGTGTTTTGGCTAGTTGCTTACATGTTAAATGGTGGTTGAGAGAGAATTGCAAAATAAAATAGAAAGTTTGGAGTTTGGGGAGATTTAGATTTGATATTTAGTGATTTACTTACTGGTTTTATAGCCCTCAGATAGTTACTTATATCTCTGAATCAATGTCCTCTGTAAACTTAGTGATTATATATATTCCCACATGACTCCAGTAAATATCAAATTAAATAAGTCAAAGGTCCAATATTGCAGTAGGTGTGTTTTCAAATACCATATATCTCTTTAATTTCTGTTTTACATTTGCCTGCTCTTCCAAAAGGAATAGTCTCTATTGTAGAGGTGTAATTAACATTAGGAATAAGGTTATCAGGCACATATATGAGGGTGGAGATTGTTTTAATGGATTCATAACTCCATTTGACATGGACTGTCTCTCAAAATTATTGAAAGAATGCCTAGATTCCAGTGCCAAACCCTGGAAGGGTAATTATTGACTCATCATGGATGATGTGGAAGCACTGGAAGACCAGGGCTAGTAAATGTAGTTTTGATTTCCAAAGATTGAAATAATAATAATGGATGGATAATGGCACAAAGAGTAGGTGTACCCTATTCTAAGTTACAAAATAATTTCAAGTTATATAGAATTCCTTTGACAATAGTGTTAACATAGCTACAGTGAAACATGACTAAGCTACATATTAAAAAAAAAAAAAAAGACGCGTAAACCTCCATATGGTACTTTGTTCTAATTTGATGGAAATTTTGCCTCCTAATAATAAGACATTTGTTTAGGAATATTAAACTGGATGTGGAAAAACCTCAGCTTGCAATAGCATCCCATATGCTATCATAGTTTTGTGACTATTCAAATATGACATCTGGTCAGCAGTGGGGAACGCATGATGATTCACTGGGGATGTTGGATAATTGCCCATCTCTTCTTTTACTTTTCAGAATCCACAGGAGACATTACCTGCATAAACAAATAGTGTTGATCTACATGGAAAGTTCTCCATGAAAATATGGCCTTTAACCTTAGCCTTATTTGTACAGCACTCAAATCAACTGACCTTGAAATTATATGTATCTCTGCATATTACCCATATGATTTATAGTGTTTTCCTGTACACAACTAAAGGAGACACCATGATTGATAACAAGTCCATGCTTAGGAGCCACAGACTTTGTAGCCAGATAGATATCTAGGATTTGAATCCTGCTCTACCATTTACTAGCTATGTGATCTATGCAAATTACTTAACCTCTGCTGCTTTAATTTCCCATCAGCAAAATGCAGACAATAATAGTACCTACTTCATGAAGTGGTTGTAAGCAGTGAGTGAGTGAAAATTTGTAGAAGAAAATTTGTAGAAGGCTTAAAACCATATATGACATGTAGTCACCTTCTAATAAATGTTTGTACATACTTAAGTTACTATTTAAATTTTGTCTTTAAATTGAGGCTGCTAACTGACATAAAGATGGCCTTTGGAAGAAAAATAATCATTTCTAATTAGGAGTGAGAAAATAAAATATAATGTGACTCAATCTTAGAATAGCATAAGAAGGCCATACACCTACCATATTTATTTAAATCTATAAATGTTTAAAAGATAACATGCTTCTAATCATTACAATATGAAAACCTTGTAAGAACCACGGCATATAACCTTGTTTTAATTAACAATGTACTGTAAATAGCTCTCACTGGTAGAAAATATTATACAGATTTCACCAAGATCATTAAGTGTCCCATGTCTTCTCTGGCACATTCTCATAATGATAATAATATTAGAACACATTTGCCTAGCACTTTTAACTTTGCAGAGAATTAACCAATCTCTCACTTAATCTTCACAATGGCTCCGGGTAGCAGAGAAAACAAGATATTATTATTTATCTTTCACGGATAAGAAAATTGAGGCCTGAAGAAGTAAAGTCATTTGCTTGCCAAGGGTCACAATTTATCAGTTTATGGCCCAGATTCCCTTAAAGAAAATGCTTAAAACACTAATTGAAAATCTCTGTCACTCTTATTCTTTTCATTCCTTTGAAACAAAACAGGAGGCAGTACCTCTTTTATGATGGAGAAACTTAGCAGAGATTCTGTTTACAGTTATGCAAAGTGGACACTGCACAATTCCTAGGGACTGACATCCCCATAATGATATATGTAATGGTGCTCCTTGGATTTGTCAGTGCCCAACCTATATGACCACACGAGAGCAACTAGTTTCACCGATCCAAAAGCCTGAGTCAGAAGCAGCAGGCAACAGTAGACTTGACATTCTGGCTTCCATTTCATTGTGTGGTTTCACAGCAAAGAAAAAAAAAATAAAATCAAACAAAAGTAACTTTAAGAGAAAAATCTGTCACTCAGGTTGAATTTTCTCTTACTTGAAATTCACCCTGTCTATATTCAATTGAATAGAATGACATTTGATTGAACTGACTGGGAAAAAAAGTGACAAGATACATCCGGATTCAGGCTCTCAAATTCGGTTTATTGTTTAGTGCAGCAACCCCTGAAATTAAATGAACACATACAGGAGATTCATCATAATGCTATCTGTGTAATCCTGTTATAGGAAGACGGTGCTATCACAAAGTCTTCCCACAGTTAAACTCCCAGGATGGACTCGATAGTCTGCAAAATACCACACTGCACTTAAGTGAGCCTGAAAATTTTCTTTTTTTTTTTTTTAATTTTTCTACTTAAATAAGAAATCTTGTAATTGTATTTTAAAAAGCTCCTTGTGAAGTAACTGTCTATAATCCATTCCCAAGTATTCTTTTGCAGTAAACCTGTTAGAGATGCTAAGAGATATCACATACTTCCCCTTTCACAACTGCCACAAGGTTCTCATCCAAACTAGTTCTGATAATGAGTCTTTTGAAAGAGAAAATGGACCACTTTAACTTTTTAAAACTAGGAATCATAAGACAAGAAAGGGATCTACTGTTAAGCCAGGGGTGAAATGAGGAAGGGTTCAATGAGTTTCACATAGTATCATGAGGAGTGCTACCAGAAATAATTAAGGCAACAAAAATATTTAAGCTTCCACTAGTGTTTAGAGATGCTGGCAACATGCATCATTAGGTCATTATAAAACAATATAAAATTTTGAAATTTCTAGAATCATCTTGATAAAAGTTTAGCGTAAAAGAAGCTCACAAAAAGAGCACTGAAGGTGAAAATAAACAGTGACCAGTGCCGGTGACAATTTTAGTAAAACATTTGAGATGACTGACAATGAAATAGCAACAGATTGTATACTCCAGAGCAGACAACTCTTAAATTGCAATTTGAGTGTGTTTCTTAATGCCTTCAAACTAAAAAAATGAAGTGCTTTCTATGTGAACTCACCAGCGAAGACTGAAAACAGTGGCTAGGTAATATCTTTCTGCCATTTAGCAGCAGGGAAATTATAAGGAACCATTTAATCCCTCAGATTGTTTAGCTGTGACATTTTTGATGCCTAGTACAAGAGATTTAACTATCAGCCAGAAAAACAAAAAGAATTAACGTGACATTTGCACTGCAAATCACAATCATGCTTCATTTGCCAGAATCTTTCCTAACAGCTGATACTCAGCATTTTGAATAAGGAACAAGTTAGTCAATCAACAAGGAGCAAACTCAGTTATTACTAAATGGGCTTATGTAGTGTACATTAAATCATGCAATGGTTCACTTAATAAGCAATGTCTTGTCTGTCTGCTGCATCCCAGGCACTGTTAATGCAATAAGATTATCAAGAGGAAAAGACTAGGATCACAGGAGTTAGCCAGACAGACAAAGAAACACTGCAGCAGAAAGCAACGGGACCATGCAGAAAAGGCACTTACATCTGCTTTTGGGGATGAGAGAGTCTTGGTGGAGTTACACACTGTAAAGGAAAGCTCTACAGTATTTTTTTTCTGTCTCATATGAAAATCATTTTACCAAAAAAAAGAGGATTTGAAAATGGGTTGCAGATAATTACCTCACAAGCACTCTAGAAAAAAATCTTATGTAAAATATTTTCAATACAAATTATAAAACATCAATAGAAAAAAAACAAAAAAATAAGATTATTTAATACAACCTACCTTTTGTAGAATCCTGAATTAAGTCCTTATTGAAAGTCTAGTTCTAGGAAGACTTTGTTTCAAAACTATTTTACCAATACTAATCTTGTGATAACATCTCAATTTTTGTCCACTTAATTTTATGATGGAAATATTAATTATCAACAGAATTTTTTTTGAAGATTTTATTTATTTATTTGACAGAGACAGACACAGTGAGAGAGGGAACACAAGCAGGGGGAGTGGGAGAGGGAGAAGCAGGCTCCCCGCTGAGCAGGGAGCCCAATGCAGGGCTCAGTCGCAGGACCCTGGGATCATGACCTGAGTCAAAGGCAGACGCTTAATGACTGAGCCACCCAGGCACCCCTATCAACAGAATTTGATAATTTAAACTTACAGATATGACAAAGAGCTAACTGGAAACGGCTGGAGGGGATTGGAGAGTCCAGCTGTGGGGGCAAAATGAGTGTTTGTAGGAGCAGATGTGTTCTAAGAAGTACATACAAGAACGTGGGTGTGGCAGAATTAGTTGTATGGGGGGGTAAGAAGAAGTAGGAAGGGGCCGGATAATGGGATGCCATTTATGTTTGATAGAGTACAGATTTCATATCAGGACAGTGGGGAGCCATTGAAGAATTTAAAGTTGATGTGTACCAAAATCACTTTAGGCTGGAAATGATTACTCAGATGAGCAAGCAAAGTTGGCATTGAAGTCTAGCATGAAGCCACTAATGGTGATCAAAAAAAAAATGGCTCCAATTCTTCATCCTTTCCTGTATCTAGCCTTGCATTGTGACTTTGCAGCAACCTTCACCAGGAGGTGGAGTCTTTATCTCCACCGCCAGAATATGAGCTACCTTTGTGACGTGCTTTGGACATAGAATATAACCAAAGCGAGTGTCCCAGTCCTGAGCCTTTGCCTGTTATCTCAAAACCTTGCTTTCTCTGCCATGAGAACAGGCCAAGCTAAGCTGGTGAAAGGTGGGAAACCACTTGGAAGTAACCCAGTTGTTCCAGCTAAGATAATGGTAGGTTAGGTACATAGAGCCAGATACCCCCAACACATGTGAGAATCCAGACAAACTCAGCACTGCTTGTCCATCCACAGCTCCCAGCAGTCACAAGTGTGAGCCCAACCAAGACCCGCAGAATCTTGCAGCTGACCCATAGAATTGGGAGCAATAATTGAGGGTTGTTATTTTATGCTGCCCTGTTTTGTAGTTGTATATTACACAGCAGTGGATAACTGATACATCACTCTAACAGATCGCCCTTTGATGCATGACAGTTGGACACAATAATAGGAAACCTCACTTCCAATTAAGAAAGGTAAACCTTTTAAAAAAAGAATAAAAGGTAAACCTTTAATAAAAAGAATAAAAGGTAAACCTTTAATATAGAATACAAACTGTTAGTCTTCTGTAAAATACTCAGGCATTGCTGAGGTTTCCAATTATTAATACATGCCTATCCTCATCAAAACAATGGGCTTCTTTCTAAAATATTGTATCTCTCTGCTCTTCATTTTCCCATTTTGCATTCAGCTGTTTCTCTCTCTCCAGTGCTGCTATGTAACCTCAGTGCTCACAGAATCTATCTGAAGATTCTTAAACTAAGTTGCTTCAAATTCTGTTTATTATCCCTCCAAGGAGGGAGGGGATATCATTTGAAAAAGAAGGTAAAGCTTACTACATTTGACCCTTGAACAATGCAGAGGTTAGAGGCACCAACCCCAGGTGCAGTCAAAAACCAATGTATAACTTTTTTTTTTTAATTGAAGTATAGTTGGCATATTGTTACATTAGGGTCAGGTGAAAAACAGTGATTCAGCAACTCTGGACATTATGTTATGTTCACAATTGTAGCTACCATCTGTCACCATACAGCACTGCTCTAACACCACTGACTCTTTCCCGATGCTGTACCTTTCACACTTGTGAATTAAACATCCTAAAAATGGAAGCCTGTACCCCCCACCCCCCTCCCCTCGGCAATCACTAGGTTGTTGTCTGTGTTTATGGGTCTTTTTCTGCTTTTGTTTTTCATTTTTTATAGTCCACATATAAGTGAAATCATATGGCATTCATCTTTTTCTGTCTGACTTATTTCACTTAGCATAATATCCTCTAAGTCATTCATGTTGTCGCAAATGGCAAGATCTCATTCATTCTTATGGCTAAGCAGTATTCCTGTGTGTGTGTGTGTATTTACATATATATTTACATACTACATCTTCTTCATCCATTCATCTTTCAATGGACACTTAAGTTGCTTCCATATCTTAGCTATTGTAAATAATACTGCAGTAAACACAGGGGTGCATATATCTTTTCAAATCAGTGTTTTTGTTTCCTTTGGGTAAATAGCCAATGGTGGAATTGCTGGATAATATGGTATTTCTATTTTTAATTTTTGAGGAACCCCCATACTGTTTTCCTCAGTGGCTGTGCCAATTTATATTCATACCAGCAAGGTACATAGGTTTCTTTTTGTCTACATCCTCGCCAACACTTTATTATTTCTTGTCTTTTGGGTACTAGCTGTTCTGACTGGTGTAAAGTAATATTTCATCATGGTTTTGATTTGCATTTCCCTGATGATTAGTGATGTTGAACATCTTTGCATGTGTCTGTTGGCCATCTATATGTCACCTTTGGAAAAATGTTTATTCAGGTCCTCTGCCCATTTTTTAATTGGACTGTTTGTGGGTTTTGGTGTTTAGTTATAAAAGTTCTTTATATTTTTTGGATTTAACTCCTTATCTGATAAATGATTTGAAAATATCTTCTCCCATTTAGTTGGTTGCCTTTTTGTTTTATTGGTGGTTTCCTTTGCTATGCAAGTTATTTTAGTATAGGCCAATAGTTTGGTTTTGCTTTTGCTTTTCTTACCTAAAGAAACATATCTAGAAAAATATTGGTAAGGCTGATGTCCAAGAAATTATTGCCTATGTTTTCTTTTTAAGGATTTTATTTATTTATTTGAGAGAGAGAGAGAGAGGCAGATAGAGCATGAGTTGGGGAGGGGCAAAGGGAGAGGGAGAAGCAGACTCCTCGCTGAGCAGAGAGCCCGACATGGGGCTTGATCCCAGGACCTTGAGATCGTGACCTGAGCCGACGGCAGACACTTAACCGACTGAGCCACCCAGGTACTTGACTATGTTTTCTTTTAGGAGTTTTATGGTTTCAGGCCTCACATTTAGGTCTTTAATCCATTTTTTTAATTTTTGTGTATGGTATAAGAAAGTACTCCAGTTTCATTCTTTTGCATATAGCTTTTGGGTTTTCCCAGCACCATTTATTGAAGAGATTGTCTTTTCCCCATTGTATATTCTTCCCTCCTTTGTCATATATTAATTAACCATATAAGCATCGGTTTATTTCTGAGCTCTCTATTCTGTTCTATTGATATATGTGTCTGTTTTTATACAAATACCATACTGTTTTGATTATTATAGCCTTGTAGTATATCTTAAAATCTGGGATTGTGATACCTCCAGCTTTGTTTTTCTTTCTCATAATTGCTTTGGCTATTTGAAGTCTTGTGGTTCCACACAAATTTTAGTTATTATTTATTTGTTCCAGTTCTATGAAAAATGCTGTTGTTATTTTGATGGGGATTGCGTTGAATCTGTAGATTTCTTTGGGTAGTATGGACATTTTAACAGTATCAATTCATCCAATGCATGAACATGTTAGATCTTTGCATTTATTTGTGTTGCTTTCAGTTGTTTTTTTTTTTTCATCAATGTTTTATGTTTTTTAGAGTATGGGTATTTTACCTCCTTGGTTGATTTTTAGGTATTTTATTTTTTCTGTGCACTTGTAAATGGAATGGCTTCTTAATTTCTTTTTCTGCTACTTGGTTATCAGTGTACAGAAATGCAACAAATTTATGTATATTAATTTTGTATCCTGCAAATTTACCAAATTTGTTATTCTAATAGTTTCTTGGTAGAGTCTTTAGAGTTTTCTCTGTACAGTATCATGTCATCTGTAAGTAATGACAGTTGTATTTTTACCTTACCAATTTGGATGTCTTTTATTTCTTTTTCTTGTCTGATTACTATGGCTAGGACTTCCAATACTATATTGAATAAAAGTGGTGAGGGTGGACATTCTTGTCTTGTTCCTGATCTAAGAGGAAAACCTATCAGGTTTTCACCATTGAGTATGATGTTATGTGTGGGCTTGTCATATATGGCCTATCTTATGTTGAGGTATGTTCCTCTAAACCCACTTTGTTCAGAGTTTTTATCACGAATGGATGTTGAATTTTGTCAAATGCTTTTTCTGCATCTCTTGAGATGATCATATGATTTTTATCCTTCATTTTGTTAATGTGGTGTATCACATTGATTGATTTGCAAATAATGAACCATCTTTGTATCTCCAGAATAAATCCCACATGATTGTTGTGAACAGTCCTTTTAATGCATTGTCAAATTCGGTTTGCTAATATTTTGTTGAGGATTTTTGCATCTGTGGTCATTAGGGATATTGGCCTGTTCTGTTCTTTTCTTTTTGTTTTTCTTTTCTTTCTTTTTTTTTTTTGTACAGTTTTTATCTGGTTTTGGTATCAGGGTAATGCTGGATGCATAGACTACCTTTGGAACATTTCCTTCCTCCTTTATGTTTTGGAATAGTTTGAGAAGAATAGGTATTAACTCTTTTTAAAATGTTCGGTAGAATTCATGTGTGGTGCCATCTGGTTTCAGTCTTTTGTCAGGATTTTATTGATTACCAATTAAGTTTTGTTATTAGTAATTAGTATGTTCAAATTTTCTATTTCTTCTGATTTAGTTTTGGAAGATTGTATGTTTCTATCCATTTCTTCTAGGTTTTTAAGTTATTTGGCATACAATTTTTCATAGCAGTGTCATAATTCTTTGTGTTTCTGTGGTACCATTGTTATTTTCCCTCTTTCATTTCTGATTTTACTTATTTGGATCCTCTTTTTGTTCTTGATGAGATTGACTAAAGATTTATCAGTTTTATCTTTTCATAGAACCAGCTCTTGGTTTCATTGATCTTTTCTCTTGTGTTTTTCCTCTATTTTTATTTATTTTCACTCTGATCTTTATTATTTCCTTCCTTATACTTACTTTGAGCTTTGTTCTTGTTCAAGTTCCTTTAGGTGTGAAGTTAAATTGTTTATCTGAGATTTTTCTCATTTCTTGAGATAGGCATGCATTGCTATAAATTTCCCTCTTAGAACTGCTTTTGCTGTGTCTCAAAAATTTTGTACCATTGTGTTTCATTTTTGTCTCAGATATTTTTTTTACTTCCTCTTTGAGGTTTTCATTGACCGATTGGTTGTTTAGTAGCATATTGTTTAGCCTTTATTTGATTGTGTTTTATCCAGTTTTTTTCATGTAATTGATTCTCGTTTCATACAGTTGTGGTTGGGAAAGATACTTTGTATTATTTCAGCCTTCTTAAATGTATAGACATTTGTTTTATGGCCTAGTGTGTACTCTGTCCTGGAGAATGTTCCATGTGCACTGGAAAATAATGTGTATTCTGTTGTTTTTCAATAGGATGTTCTGTATATATCTCGTAGGTATACCTGGTCTAATGTGTCATTCAAAGACTGTTTTCTTGTTGATTTTATGCCTGGATGACGTATCTATTGCTGTAAGTGGGGTGTTAAAGTCCCCTACTATTATTGTATTACTATCAATTTCTCCCTTCATGTATGTTAATATTTGCTGTATGTTTTAGGTGCTGCTATGTTGGATGCATATTTACAATTGCTGTGTCCTCTTGTTTTATTGATCCATTATTATTATGTAGTGCCCTTCTTTGTCTCTTATTACAGTCTTTGTTTTAAAATCTATTTTGTCTGATATATGTATTGCTTCTCTGCCTTTTTTTTTTTTACTTTCATTTGCATGTATTATCTTTTTCCATCCTTTCACTTTCAGTCTGTAGATCTGAAGTGAGTCTCTTATAGGCACCATATAGATGTATCTTGTTTTTAAATCTATTTTGCCACTCTATGTCTTTTGATTGGAACATTTAGACCATTTACATTTAAAGTAATTATTGATAGGTATGTACTTATTGCCATTTTGTCCATTGTTTCTGGTTGTTTTTGTAGTTCTTTATTCCTTCTCTTGTTCTCTTTCCTTGTGATTGATGAGTCTCAATAACATTATGCTTGACTTTCTTACTCTTTATTTTTTTATCTGTTATAGGTTCCTGGTTTGTGGTTACCATGAGGTTCATATATAATATCCTAAGTGTATAGCAATCTGTATTAAGTTGATGGTCACATAAGTTCAAACGCATTCTAAAACAACTTTATTTTTTTCCTCCCTCCACATTTTATGTATATGTGGTTGTATTTTACATCTTCTGTGAGTCCCCTTTCCTTTCATCATTTTCTTCTAATTATGACCTTTTCCACTGAGAGAAGTCCCTTTAACAAATTTCTTGTAAGGCCAATTTAGTGGTGATAAACTCTTTTATTTGTCTGGTAAACTCTTTGTCTCGTCTTCAATTATGAATGATGTCATTGTTGGATAGAGTCTTCCTGATTTTTTTTTTTTAAATTTCAGCACTTTGAATATATCATGCCACTCCCTTCTGGTCTTTAAAGTTTTTGCTGAAAATTCAGCTATAACTTTATAGAATTTACCTTGTATGTAAGTAGTTGCTTCTCTCTTTCTACTTATAAAATTCTCTCTTTATCTTTAATCTTTGATGTTTTAATTATTATATGTTATAGTCTGGACCTCCTTGGGTACATCTTGATTGTAACTCTCTGTGCCTCTTGAACCTGGATGTCTGTTTCCTTCCCCAGGTTAGGGAAGTTTTTCAGCTATATTTCTTCAAATACATTTTTTTTTTTTTTGCCCCTTTCTCTCTCTCTCTTCCCCTTCTGGGACCCCTATAATACAAATGTTTGTTTGCTTGATATTGTCCAAGATACCCCTTAACCTAGTATCATTTTTTAAAATTCTGTTTTCTTTTTGCTGTTCAGCCTGGATGCTTTTCATTACCCATTCTTGAAGATCGCTGATCTCTTCTTCTTCATCCTCTGATCTACTGTTGATTCCCTCTAGTGTATTTTTCATTTCAGTTACTGCATTTTTCAACTCATTGGTTCTTTATTATATTTCTGTCTCTTTGTTGAAGTTCTCATTGAGTTTAGCTGCTCTTCTCTCCAGTCTAGTGAGCATCTCTATGACCATTACTTTCTTTTTTAAGATTTTATTTATTCATTACAGAGAGAGAGTGAGAGAAAGAGCATGAGCAGGGTAAAGGGCAGAGAGAGATCAAGCTCTCCACTGAGCAGGGAGCCTGATGCGGGGCTTGATCCCGGGACTCTGGGATCATGACCTGAGCCGAAGGCAGATGCTCAACTGACTGAGCCACCCCAGATCCCACTATGACCATGACTTTGAACTCTTTATCAGGCATATTGCTTATCTCTGTTTCATTTACTTTTTTTTTTTTTTGAGGTTTTGTCTTGCTCTTTCATTTGGAGCATATTCTCTGTCTCTTCATTTCAATTGACTTTCTTTGCTTGTTTCTATGAATTAGGCAGAACAGATACTTCTCCTAAACTTGAAGGAATAAGCTTCTTATGATCACCCCCTATGTAGACTGTGTATGCCTGGTTGACAGACGGGGGTGGTTCCTGAAGCAGTCTGTGTTGGAATCACACTTGTAGGATGGCTAGAGTTGAAATGGGTGCAGGCTGGGGCAGTCCTGGGGTTCTCCATGCAGAGGGCACCCTGGTGAGATGGCTGAAGCTAGAGTGGGTGTAAGCCAGGGGGTCCCAGGGCTCTGTGTGTGTGGGTGGAGGGGTGCCCTGGCAGGGTGGCTGGAACTGAGATGGGACATGGGCCAGGGAGTCCCCAGGTGCTGTACATGGGGTGCCCTGGTGGGGCAGCTGGAGCTGAGACATGCATGAGCCAGAGATCATGGGGCACTTTGTGCAGGGGTTGCCCTGGCAAGTTGTTTGGAACCAAAAGGGTGCAGGTCTGGAGTGTTCCAGGGTCCTTTGCACCTTTGTCACCTTGGCAAGATTACCTGGAGCTGCAGTGAGCACTGCCCATGGATGTCTCGTTGTGCACCACCTTGATGAAATAGATGGCTGGGGCTTGTGTGGGCTAGGGGCCCAGGGCTCACTGAGGTGGTCCACCTCAGTCACTGGATCTTGCTCTTGTCCACACTATCAAGGTGGAGGAAGAACATAAACTGTTGAGCTCACCAGCAAGAGTTTCAGCAGCTTTCCCCTTCCATTTGGTGGAGTTCTGGACCTGCATCTTGTATATTGTAGTTGGTCTTTTAAAACATGGCTTTTTTTTTTTCCTGTGCCCCAGGGCCTCCAGGGCTGGTATCTACTAGGGGCCTGGGGCTCACTAAGGCAGCAGGCCAGCTATGGTGCCTGGACCCTCTTATCAAGGACCCATGCTATCAAGATGGAGTGGGAATGTAAACCATGGTACTTGCCAGCCCCTCAGACCTGAAGTGAGTTCTAGCAGTTACCCTGCCATTTGGCAGGGTTTTGGGGCTCATTCCTTTGTATTCAAGTTGCCCTTTTAAGTCATGGCCCTTTCTGTGAGCCACAGGGTAAATGAATCTGCTCATGTCTATCAGTACTATCCGCCCCCACTGCAGTGGGGTTTTCCTTTGTTACCGTGCCTCTGTCTCTCTTCCCATTTTGTACATGGTCTCTCTGTCTTTTGTTGTATAGAAGCTGTTCAGTCAGCTTTCAGTTTTTCCTCAGGAGGAATTACTGTATAAACAGGTGTATATTTGGTGTGTCCATGGAGGAAGTGAGTTCAGGGTCTTCCTGTGTTACCAGTTTGGACCTGAAGTCTCATGTATAACTTTTGACTCACCCAAAACTTAACTACTAATAGCTTATTGTTGACCAGAAGCCTTATCAATAACATAAAGAGTCAATCAACACATACTTCATATGTTATATGTATTATATACTATATTCTTACAATAAATAAAACTAGAGAAAAATAAATGTTATGAAAATCATAAGAGTTCTTAAAACTTTTGGCACAGAGTAAGGACTCAAGAGATGCTAGCCTTTTAACCTTGCCTGTTTTCATCCAAAGATGATCCAACTACTCATTTACTTGTTTTTTGTCCAGGCTGCATTACACTAATGGAAAAGTCACATATCTCTACAAATTAAGTGCCCTATATTATGACTTTATTGCTTTTTGAGGTTTGAGTATCTAAAAACACCAAAATTTGCTTCAAATATTTTCTGTTCGCCTTGATTTCAAACCAAACTCTGTATCTTGTATACTCAGCAGATAAATCTCATCTACTTAAAACCTGTATGTGCTGCTGTTTCCTCAGCCCAGAGGCCCCTAGGCATTATTTCCTTTAACCTCACTTTTAAATTTCTCCCTAGCTTCATCTGTTGTTGTTCATTTATCTAACAGCAAAAACATAGATTCCTCTCATACTAACCCTTCCCTTTGATATTCCCAGACTATTCCCAATAAATCCTTCTTTTATCAATTTCTCCTTCTCTACTTCCTCTTTTGCTCAACTTCTCAGCCCTTCTGGTCTCTGTCAAAGAAAATGTATTTTCACTTAGTCTGCCACTGGTTGTTATTTAACCTTCTTTGGCTTCTTTGCAGCCACACAATTCCTGAAAAAAAAAGGTGGTTTAAATGCCATGCCTCTACATCTTCCCATTCTATTTAGCACAAATACCAGCAGGCCCCAAGACTTTTTATATCATATATGATATGGTTTTATTATTTTCTGTCAACACAGTTTTTACACCAATTGCAGGGTTAACAGAACTGACCTCTTTCACAAACGAAGAACCACCATTTAGCAAATACTATGCATTACATACTGCACTTTGCATATATCAACTCACTGAATCTTCACAACCATCCTGTGAGACAAAAAGTATTTTCACTTTATAAATAAGAATATTGCGACTTAGCTAATTTCTCATTAATCTATTTATGATCTTGGAGTCATTAACTTTCTAACTCTCAGTAGCCCAGGTATAAGCTGAAACTCACCCATGGGCTTATCAACCCTGATGATTGCTCTTTGATGCGTGGTCTGTCACACTATTGACACTGTTGTGTGGGAGGTCGCCAAAGACCGAAGCACCGATTGCGTCTTCACTGTTCACCCCATTAGATTTTCTGTGGGATTTGGTTCTATTTCGTCCTTACACGTTGACTTTCTTTCCCTGTAAATATGATACCCCCTGCCATCATTTCCTATTTATTTTCAGTTCTAGGTTCTTAACACACTGCTCCCCCTCTTCCCTCCCTCTTTTGCAGCATATATAAACACACTCTTATTTCTCCCATATTTAAAAAAAATGCACTTTTTGGATTCTGCCTCCCCTTGATAAACACTGCCATACTTTGCCTTTTCATTTCCCACTCAAAGAGAAGTCTATGCGTGCTATTTCCACTTTCAAATCTCTTATTCATTCTCCATCCCAATGAAAGCTCAGTTCTACAATAAGCACTTCATTGAAACTGCTCTTTCCAAGACTAACAATAATCTCTAATTACAAATCCAATAAAACCTGTTCAGTTCCTATCTGACATGACATTTCTGAATGTTTCATTGGTACTTTAAACTCCGTAGGCTTGAAAAAATGAACTCATTGTCTCTACCTGCCGCTTGGCTTGTTTTTCCTCAAGTTTTTCTGCCATATTTAACTGAGCCTCATTTGTCCCATTTTAGTAAGCCCAGGATCTTCTGGAGTTCTCTTTCAGGTCTCCCTTTTACTTGTCCAATCATTTCACCCAACTCATCACTTCCACCTTGAGCAAAACCCTTTATTAGTGGTTCTTAACCCTGAATTCTCATTAGAATCACCTGGGGAGCTTTTAAAAATAATAATAATTGGTCTAGGATTAAAGCCTAGGCACAAGTAAGAGCATATCAGAGAGTAGGGTCAAGCATGGGTAATTGTTAGGATCCTCAAGTAATTTAAATTGCAACTGTTTCACATTCTTCTCAGTGTAATAGTCCAAGTTCAGGCTTCATTCCCTCTCCCCCAGATTATTTTAGTCCTTTGTCACTTCTCTTCAAGTCCATAATCTCTCTTCTTTAAGATTCTCAATCACATTTTTGCTAAAATCTGTAAAACACAACTATGGACATGCACTGTCCTGCTTACCTAACTTCTAGAATAAAGTTCAAAAATAAAGTTCAGTCACTTTCAATAACAGGATTTGCAGACAAATGTTTAGGGCATAATGCATCCTATTTAGTAATTTGCAATATATTGAAAACAGATATGAAAAAATTGAAAACAAATATGAAACACTCAAGTCTTTTGTGTACCCATTTTCCCATAGGTTAGCATAGTGCTATGCGTAAGTAGAGCATTGAAAAATTACCTTGTGAACTGATTTTAAAAGTATTTTTTAAAGGTTAAAGGTGAAACTTTAGCTAACCCCAAAATGTAATCTAGCCAGATAAACCTAGTAGGAATTTAGTAACTGTCTGTTAAATGCCAGATAATTATAATGTCTACACTACTTTTCAGTCTCACACAGTGCAAATAAAAACAATGAAGAAGAAATCTGCTATCTCTACTCTTTTTCAAAGCATTCTATATATATATATATATATATATAAAACCCTTACCTTGATAAAGATAGTAATGTGCTATATACTCTGTGGGTATGTTCTCTGTGTGGGTAAGGGGCACGGGAGGCTGCCCAGTGTGTATGTCTCCTCTGACTTTTCTGTTTCTCCTAGCAGAGTGTCTGCTATCATTCTATTTCTCCCCACTTAAGTAAGTCAAAAGGAGAAAAGGCAGGATGATGAAAAATACTATTTGATTTCTTTGTATACATGGCTCTTTCAGATGGATGTATCACCTATGAATTGAGAAAATAAAACTTTATTAAGATCAAGTCCCATTTAATCATTGTGCTGTTAGCTATTGGGTATCATCAAAGGTCATAGCCCAATTGTACAACACAGGACTTGCTGAGGGAAATAAAGAACAGGATCAAATTCCTTTTTATTCCAATCTTAGATACAGATTCTCAGTTCTCCTCCTACCCATTCAAGTCAAAACCAAGTTTGAAATCACATGTGGTACTGTCTGGCATTAAAACTGGAAGCCTCCATTATGTTAAGGCAACAAGAGTATACAAAAAATAAAGAAAAATAAAGCTAAAGGATGTTATTCTAAAAATAGAGAACTTGAAAAAAGTTATTACAAATCAGTCACTCATTGACCATATTCTTATACTCTAATCCACACCACAGTAAAGTTTTACCAAGTTAGTTGAAAAGGATAAGATCTCTCTCTCTCTCTCTCTCTCTCTCTCTCTCACACGCACACACACACACACACACACACACACACACTGCATGTGAAACTGGTAAAATCCAAGTAAGGTCTGTATTTGAGTTAATAGTATTGTGCCAATGTCAGTTTCTTGGTTTTATAAGATTTTGTCATTGGAGGACAGTGGGAGAAAGGGCACACAGACATTCTCCACTCTTTTTTGTAACTTCTTGTGAATTTTAAACTATTTTAGAAGATTATTTTTAAAAAATTTGAAAGCTGAGTTATAACCGTATCTGATATTTTCATTAACATTTCCATATATAATGAATTTCAAAGGATAAGCAGTATATTTAGCAATTTGTATAATAAAAAGAATTTTGCATATTGCTAGCAAACATCAGTTGTGCTCATAGTCAAGATGTGGGCAAATAGCACAAGTGTAAATGTATCTCTTTCAGTTGTTTCCTAGGAAAGAAGCAAATCAAGTTTGGAACCTTGTGTAAATGGCAAGAGTTGCCGTGGATTTTTATTAAAAGTTAGATTGAAAAATTTATGTCAGCTTCCCCATGAATTCAGAGGCTTTTCTGGATAGTAACTGAAGTACTTTTAAAATAAAACACTAGAAAACAGATTCTCCAAATGTAACTCATGAAAGAGAGTCTATTTTGTATCCCAATTTTATTTACTTTTTCTGAATAGTCACAACATTAATCTACTAGGGATAATCTAGTTAGTATATTTGAAATTCCATTTATTTTTTTCTATTGATATGCTTGTGTTACACTTGTATATAATACAGAATTTCCAGTGTTGTTTTAAAGGACTCAGTTAAAAAAAATGAGAAGCATGATCTACAATTTCAGACAAACCTAGGACAAATTCATAATTTCCAAAATAATAGTTTTCTACTTTGTTCCAAAGAAATTAAATGCTGTTATAATGCAAAAATTCCAGGATAACTGTTATTTTTTTCTTTCTGAATTCATACATAATCTCGAACTATTGCAAAATCCACTCAGAGCCATCTAATTAGTTTTATGTATAATTAACAGGGAGGGAAGAAGTCATTTCATCCCATGGACTTGTGGGGCAGTACACTTTGGTTCAGTGTCCAAGGTATACTTCACAAATTTAATTTTTAACAAATTTTACACTTTTAATTTTTCTGCCCGGAAGACATTCTGGGTAATGTACTAGTCTTTGAAATTTGTTACCAACTAACAGGCCAAAACTCTCCAAGGTATGTCAGCCTCCATCCTGGAAACCAACATAGACTTAATTGACCATGTCAGTGAGTTTTAAAAATAGGAAAGATGGTCACACCTTTTCTAACATGATGGAACTTCTAATAGGACAATTTCTGAAGTACCTTCCTATTAGGCTAAGATGAGTAAACAAAGAAGTCTCTCCAGTTACATCTCTTCAACTATACATTTACACAATATTATTACAGATTGGCTATGCATTTTCAATTCTTCTCTACCTTCACATAACAAATGAAATAAAATAAATGTAGTATAAAATTATACATTCTGCAATAACTTAGAAAAAAAGTACATACATGTTTAAGGCCTTTAAATATTTGTAAGACTTTCCTGTAGAACTGAAGAACAAAAATGTTAAAATGACTACAAAACTGTGGACAGAAACTGACCTAAGAAATTGTTTGAATGGGACAACTATAAGCAAATATTTATAAATTCAAGACCAAGGAAAATGAACAATTCTATTAACGGACTGAACAAACAAATACATAAGCATTCAAACAGTCATTGGGAGCGAGCAAGGGACAGTCTATTAAAATGAAAGAAAGGACAGTTAAAAAAATTACTAGAAGAAATCTTAAGTGAATAACTCTCAAGCTAAGAAATCAGAAATCCACATGCATCCCTGTCGATTTTTTGAAACTGAAGGCTTCCTACATACTTGACTGCTCACTGCTGATTTCTGTGAAGGGAAAAAGTAAGTAAATGTAAACATGAAAGAAAAAGCCCACTTGAAAAAAAACAAAAACAAAAACCAGGGGGAACGTACCCTTAGAAGTACAAAATAGCATATAATGAAAATGGAAATTCAGTTCTAACTATTACCTATTTAACTGATAGAGAGCTGCAGTAGTATGTTAGCCTTGGGGAAACATGTCAGCTTGTCTATACATTCTTATATGATTGATGTAGTCAGATAACTATTACTTGCCAACAATAATTATTATCAATGGATATATATTTCCATTCCTTTAACAAAAGCAACTTTAAGACGTTAAAACATGTAGGCTTTCAGAGCTCCGAGAATAGGATACAAATAAAATTGTCTCAGTCTACACCATGCCAGAGAAGTTCGCAAAGGAAATGTCAGTAAAGGTGGGTGCAGTCCCACCAGCCAATGAACACAGGACCGGACCCAGGAACATATCCATGGCAGAAGGCCGGTGCACTTGGCAGACTTTCAGAAACAAGAAAAGCAGTCCCATTTGAGGCCAAGAACCCGAAAGGTGAGTGTCTCTGACATCACCTGGAAACACCAACTCTTCAGACGGCAACTTCAAATTCTCTTAGCAAGTGCAATATTACAAGTTGAACACAGTTCAAATCTGACAAAATCTTCATGACACAGAAGTTCATGTCTGACTTTTTAAAAGTCTTGGTTTCAAGAAGAGGCTGATGACGAGCCATGAAATCCCTTGGACATAAGACTCTGCAGCGCCTCCTGTGAGCGATATAAAAATCTCCCTTCAAGATCACCTCAGGAATTAAGTTTCTGTGCATATGTTCAATGTAATCAGGCTTGAGGATGACTTGATTTATCCTTGGTTAATGGGTCACCTACAAAGGAAGAAGAAAACAATAATTTTATAACAAGGCTATGATCTTCAAGCTCCAAACACAATTTAGTATTAGAAATTAATAACTCAAAATGGTGGTATTTGCTATATCAAATAAATTGTTGAATTTTAAAGGACTACCATATTCACATTTTGCCACCTATAAAAATACACCAGTTGTTTTTTTTTTTTTTCTCTTTATACTTTCACAGGATTTTTAGAGCCACCTGAACAACTATCCAAATGACTGCAGCTCTGACCAGGAAGATCTTAACTGGTGACACTACCCGTCTCAAATCCAAAGAATGATTCTGGAATCTTTGTTCTTGGTACAGGCTTGGAAGATAGAAGCCGCAGATCATAAACACTTTATGCCAGGCCTCAGTAAAGAAAGACCTTTGTTCACAGGAACACAATCAGACCACATCTTCAAGAAAGTCCTTGGGCATTGGCTCCATAAAGTCCATTCTTGAAATAGTTTAAAACTTGAGTGCTTATTTGACTCAATTAGGTTTCAGAAAAATTAACTATTCATGAGGAGAAAAGAAATACCTGGGGAGAAAAACAATGATTGCACGATATTTTACCAAGTTTTAAGAGTGTCCAAAAATTCTCAAAAAATTGACCAGTATTATTAATGCTATTATAAATATTATTAAGGGAGATCCCCACTGGCTTTTCACACCTACTTAAGTCCAAAGAATGTGTACAGGAAAAAATAATAAACATCTAGAATACTTGATACCTATATATCTCTCTCTATATATGCATACATGTAGATGATAGATGGATATAGAGAAAGACACAGATTTCTGCTGTCTCAGTGAATTCCTAGTTATACTCTAATACCAAGGTACTTAGAGTTGCATAACTATTCTTTTCAAGCAATGGTTATAACAAAAAGTGAATTCTTGAAATTTGGTGTGGATACTTTGGTTTTATTCCATTATATAATTACTCATCCCTTCATAAAATATTTATGGAAAGGCTGTTTTTTGTTTGTTTTGTTGTTTTTTGATCAACTCTGAAAAAGAGAAACGTTAAGCAAAATAACCTAGCTCTGGCTCTACCACCTCTGGTCTCAAGTTACACTACAAAAGGAAGCTATACATTCAAAAACAAGTATTTTCTGTGTGGAGGCAGCCATCTTATTTATGTCTCTTTGGTCAGCTATCCTGCCCAAGAAGGAGCCTCTGCTTGTATATTTAAAGCTTCTTACTCCCATGCACAGAGGAACTATGGGAGGAATTGAACTGGGGATAGAAGGACACAAATACAGAAAGGGCCTGCTCACCTCCAGAGATGCTGGGAGCAAGGGCTCTCTTAGGTAGGGCAGCAATCTCACTTTCAATTTGTCTTCCACTTAGTGGTCATTTTATAGAAGTTCTGTGAATGGCTCCCTGTTTGAGTGTGAGTGTACTTTACCGTGGAAAGTAAATATGAATGTTTCTACACACATTATGTCACAGGTGGTCAATGGAGGTAGCTGATCATTGTGAAAAATACAAACTCTTTATGATAAACTTTTTTATAAATACTGATTTAACACAATCTTTGATGGCCATTGCCTGAGCAAGATCCACTTGCCTTTTCTGGAGATTCTCCTCTTAGTAGCATGATAAGGGACTGTATTTCCAAAACTAGTGCGAGGAAAAAAGAGGAATTGAGAGAGACTGAGAGAGAACAAATGGGTGCGCCTCAGCAGGGATTCAGCATAGGCAACTGGAAGGACATGATGCCGTGACCGCACAAGAGTGAGTGGCCTGCCCTGTGTCATTTCAAGCCCTGGTTCTTAGTAATTTGTGTGGGTATGGTAGATGCATTCTTCTATCTTCATTCCAAGCTAAGTATGTCATCCTGCTAGTTTATATAAAGCTGGGGAGTGATTCTTTCAACTCTATGTTAAAGCTTTGTTTTTACATAATTTTAAAAATAGACACTCAGATTTACAGTACAATACCAAAGGTTTATGGACGTAGAACAAATTTTTCGTCCATCTCAGTAAACATAACATGTATACACATAAACACATATATACAATGCACATTCTAAGAAATCATAAATCTACATTTTTATTCTATCAGCTAAAATAATTGCTAGAAAATAAAAATGTAAACATGACTAAAAGAATTGTCTAAGTAAGCATAGATCAAAACATGATTAAAATGACTTTTTTCCTCCAGTTTTACACAATATTCCTAGTTTATTAATCCTAAAAATATGCTAGCACATTTTATGAGATGAAGATAGGGCCTAAGTGGACTATTTGTTTTAGATTTCATTTTTTGTAAATTACTCTGATCAAGTAATTGTTGTTTGGTGTGTGGAGTTCAAGGTACAGTCAGGGTGGTAGTACTCGCAGGCACAGTGGATGCATCATGCCACCTCTCGGACCCTCAGTTTTCCAGTATGTAGAAAGGGGATAATCCTGTTAACCTCACAGGGTTGCAGTGAGGATCAAATATAATAATGCTTATGAAAACATATATTCTGAAGTAGTATAATAAAAGTTCAGAGTTTTTTGTAATGCACAAATCTTTAACAAGAGAACCACTAAAAGTACAATGAGAGGTTCAGACTACCAGACACTTAAGTCAAATTAGAGGAACTCTTAAGGAATCCAAACAAAGGTTAAGTAATTACTTGTCCTTTTCAAGGTAGTACAGATATGAACATGTGTGAGCATGCCTCAGCACCTTCCTTGACAACCTCCAGATTTGTACCAAATGAAATGGCAAAACCAAAGATTTAAAAACATTAAGGATGATTTTGAATGTAGGTACATTATCACCAATTTTAATCACCTAATACACAAGACACAGTAATATTTAAAATGAAATTGCCTAAAATATAACACAAAAAAACAACCCTTTGATAATTTACATGCTTATTAAACAAGTCCAAGTTATTCAAGTCAGAATTCTGGCATGCTAGTTGGAAAACAAGTGCCATTTGACCCTTTCCTGATATGCAAGCGTTGTTTAAGCAATATTAATACAATCTAACATTTAAAAACGTTGCTCTTATTTTAATTTTTTAATACACCACATTAAGCATTGCCTTATTTTTAGAACTTAAATATAGCTCTCTCTCTCTCACTCCAGCCATATCTTTTGGAAGAGGCCAAGTAGTAAAAAGTGGTAGCTTGTAAAGAGGATTTTCAGCAAGTTTTCAGTAACTAGAAGCAGGACGTTGCAATAAAACCATCTTTACAGGGTAGGAAATATCATTTGCTACCATGAACGTACTGTATTTTGGTTCTGAGGGCAGTAGATATAAAATACCGCATGAGGGAGAGAAATGGTCCTACCATCATTACACTTGTGCCTTGAGCTTCGTATGTTTTAATCACCACCTCAGTGAATTTACCTTTCCAAAGGCAGTGTTTCACACAGCTGTTCCTTTTTATGTACATCTTATTTGTGTGTGCTGCACACCAGCCAATTCAGCAAGTAAAAATACTTGACCACTGAATACATGCAAAAGGTAATGATAATAATTAGTAGTAGTAGTAGTAATAGTAATGGCAGCTTTTCTAGTCACAAGCACAAAGCTATCTCGGTAGTGACCCACCAGGATGGAGCTAACCTGCTAACATTAAACAAAAAGCACTAATTCTTTAAGAATTATCCCCTTTTTAAAAAACCCATCCCATTTATTTCTCTCAGTCTAACAAATGTATTATAGGATTCTGATTATCTCAAAAATTTGTGCTAAAATCACATCCTTTAAGTCTGTTCGCCAATTTAATCAGAGAAAACAAAACCAGGTCATGGCATACATGATGTTAGTTAAATATGAAATTAAGTCAGCTATTTTATACTGTTTTTATTTTATGTTTTGAACATTATGCAGTATCCTCTGCCTATCTTCTAGTGAAGATAAATTAGAAAGGCTAAAAAGGAAATTCAAGAATCTATCCTGTCCCCAAGTGTAAAAGATGATTTTATAAAGTTCTTAAAATAATCCTATTCATGGAGCCTGTAATTCCTTTCCCCACTCAAGGCCTGCCGCCTGAGTTATCAGTGGGAGGCAACACACTATGATGAGAGGTATGACAGTGCAGCCTGGGTTCAGATCTCTTCCTTAGCATTTTCTCACACTGTGGGGCTGAATAAGTTATTTGAACTCCCTGAGCCTCGTCTTCCCCAAGGATAATATGAGAATGGTATTACCAGACCCCATGCATTTGCTATTGTGGTTAAATCACATAATCCTTCCAAAGTGTCCAGGTAAATGCTTTTTTTTTTTTTAAGATTTTATTTATTTGACAGAGCGACAGAACACAAGCAGAGGGAGCAGCAGAGGGAGAGGGAGAAGCAGGCTCCCCGCTGAGCAGGGAACCCGACGTGGGGCTCGATCCCAGGACCCTGAGATCATGACCTGAGCAGAAGGCAGATGCTTAACCATCTGAGCCACCCAGGGGCCCTGGTAAAAAATAACTGGTGGTAGCAGTAGTAATTCCCAAACATGACACAAAAGGCGATACATAGGATAATTACTGGAGGGGGCATTACTGCTGCTTTCTCTGTAAGTATTGATTTAATTTTCAGTGTCTTATAGAAACTGACCTTGCAGTTACTCATTTCGTATTCTTAATAGTCATAAAGTCATATCAAGAGGGAAGCGCCACTGTTTGGGCCTACTTTGGGAGTGAGACACTTTTCAGATGAGGTGATATGGAGTAGTGGTTACAAAGAGTGTACCTGAAGCCAGGCTTCCTAGGTTCAGTGCTCAGTTCTGCTGATAACTCAGTGTGTGACCTTGAGTAAAACAGGGATAATATTAGTACCTACATCGTAGGGTTGTATGAGCTGAGGAGCAAACAAGCTAATAGGTCAAGTGCTTAGAACAGTGCCAGGCATGTAATAAACACTATGTAAATGGTAATTATTATTATATATTATATATAAACACACATACACTTCTAGCCCTCTGAATGCACTGAATTCCTAGTTTTTGCCCTTGATTATTTCTGATCATTCATTACTAGTGTTTATAGACACATAATCCATTCTTTTTCATTCTTTTTTTGTCTTTTTAATGGACCAGCTGCCATCAGACTTTGCGTACAGAATATTTAGGAAATTAGCACTATATTTTAGCCATCTAGCCTTAAAAAATAAATGTGGTAAAATTATGCCAAAACAAAATGCAGATTTGTAAATTTTCTTATTACTGATGATTCCTCTGATATTGTTCTACTCTGAGTTCTAACCCATACTCCAGATTTTTTTAAATCCCAGTTGTTCAGTTTGCCAGTCTACACAAAGTTGTGAAATCCTGCCAAATTTCCACAGCATCGATGTGAATCTTATCATTTTAGCTTAATTCAAAAAAATAATCTTTTCTCCAGTGTGGTCGTTAAAATCTTGTTATGAGAAACTATTGAACAGTATTTACATTCCTGTGAATATAAAATGGGTCATATACACACAATAATAGAAAGACAATGCATTATGAACATTACAAGTCAATTTCATAAAAACATGTTGAATTTACAGTAAATACCCAAGTTATTAGAGAAACATTTATTTTTGACTGATGAACAATATTTAAACAGTTGGAAGGCAAGGAATAAATATGTGGCAATATTTCCAAAAGGAGGTGGTAGGTTTAAATGCAGTGCATGTTCAATCTTTATAATACAGCTACTTCATGACATCACAACAGGCAGCAAGTCAAACTAACATTCTGATAAGTAAATTTAACTTATTTGATAAAAGGAAAAGGAAAACTAGAAAATCTTGATAATCCTAAAAGCTGATTTGAATGAACTTTCCCTTGCTTGGAATATAATTGCTGCTTCGCTGCAGATGTATTTTTTTAATGTAGCTCTTACAAGTACATGAATTAAGCTCTTGCCTTAGTTTTTGTGTACTGAAGGTGCAATTAAAACATCTTTACTCTGCAGTAGCAGGTTTTCTCATTTAAACTAGAGAAAAGCTGCCATCGAGCTGGTCATAATTGTACGTGAATGCACTCGTCCTGTCTTAAAGCACCTTATATAATGAGGTATTACAAAATGAAAGAACCTGTCGGTCTAGAATAATCCTTCAAGAGTAAGCTGACCAGACAGCATTTACGTATAGATGAAACACTGTAAGGCAATGACATATGAATCATCTTCATAAATCTACCCACCTATATAAAAAAACTAAGGCTGTATTTTATTTTCTTGGCAATGGAGGTGATTCCTATAGCCATGAAAACTGTTGGATTTTCATGCCACAGTTTAATTTTCCTTCCTTAAGAATGTCCAGTGCTGGCTTGGCCTGAACATTTATTTTAACATTTGAGGCACCAAAAGCCAGCTGCATAATACTTCTGCTAGGGTGAGCATTTCTACTAAATGACCTTGTTATCTGTCTTATAAATTCTCTAAAAATTTAACAGCCTTGGGTGATTGGAAGGATAGTCCTTTCAAACAACAGAGAGCATTGCCCTAGCTAACTGGTGTAACACAGTGTGTGGAAGCAGAAAATGTCATATAATCTAACTACACTGCTGGAGAGAACCAAAACACCAAGCGTAATGGAAGAGGGGTGGCCTTATCCTGATGAGTTTTATACTACTGTTACTACCTGCTAGTCTGAGCACATTGGACAAGTCACTTAAAAATCTCTGAATTTCCAGGGTTTCTACCGGCTGAGTGAGTCTGTTGGACCCAGTGAACTTCTCATTCCCTTCTATCCCCAAACTACTCTGACATTTTTAAGAAGCACTAATTCCAAATGGGATAAAACTTTATCCAGATTACCTAAATTCAGTGGTGGTATAACCACTGGGTAGACTTCATTTTTCTAAGAAGCCTACTCATTATATTAGAATGCAAAACTAGTAAGCTTTTATCACAAACACAACATCTGTCAATGGCTTGCAGCTTCCTATGCTGTGCAAATGAAGATCTTGACTGGAAATGAATCTTTTGAACAGATGGACTTGCACTATTTCTTGGAACTTTGAAAGCTGTAAGGGGCGCCTGCCATGAACTCTTCTATGTGACTCATGAAAGCAGATGACTGTTTGCTTTGCCATTTATGCACATTCATCTACTCACAAGCAGATCAACTGATTCTGTCTGGATGACATTCACTGCTAGCGCACACACAAAAAAACATTCCCTGATTTCTCTTTGGGTAGTTAGTAAATTCCTTTGGGACATTAAGGAAATGTAAGACTTTCCTTCTCCTGGCCCCTGTTCACACCTTGTGTTTATTCCAGGTGGAAAATGACCCCCAAAATTAAGATCATTCTGAAAGAAACAGATAATGGGATCCAGTTATATTTCACTTAAAAACATTGAAAAGTTCTTAAAAGGGGAAAACAATTATATTTGAATACTTGGAGGTAATCTGAGTAGACTTAAAAAAATATTATTTCATATACCAGCATAGTTCACACATTTTTAGAGACAGTTGAGATTTTGAACTCAATTGGAAGGTACTTTACCTGCCAAATTTGATATTAGGTTCATTTTTCTAGACTCCCCTCTAATTTATAAAGGTGTAATTTGAATTGATAGTTTTTATCCACTTTCTGACTTAAAGCCTTACTTGAGAAGTTTAAATTTATCTGCTCAAGTATGGCACTTCTCAAGAACTTCAGCCTCACTGCATATGAGGGCTAGCAGAAATAAGCAGTATGAATTGTACTCAAAAGGTGAAGTTAAGATAAGTGGAGTTGGGGAGAAGGGCTGAAACATGGAAGAAATTCTTCTTAGTAGCCTGGAGATTACTAAGAGCAACATTTTCTCTGAACTTCCAGGATAGGTTGAGTTACAAATACGAATGGCTCTTAGTTACAACCTTTCCTTGAGATACCTGTCTGAATAAAGAATATGTTGCTGTCACTTGGAGAAGAACTTGGTGGAACTTGTTGTACCAAGCTAGTATCATGCCTGAAGTAACACATACGCCCTCCTCCCCTCCCTATCCTTTTCAGTAATATTACATTTAGAGATGATCCTTCCATCTATGGTAGATCTTTGGAAAAAAATTCATCTTCTGTAAGTTGCAAAACTAGAATGTATTTTCTGAAAAACAGTGTTATATAGTGCATGATGTTTAATATACTGGGTGCTTTGCTTTTTCCTTTCTATTTCTCAGTTATATAGTTCCCTGGGTTGTTTTTGTTTTTTGGTTTTACAATACCAGTCACAATTCTGTAGCTTCAAATTCCTAAAGTTGGTCAAAATGTGAATCTTTAGCTATTTCTCATTGTTTAGATGCTAGTTTGACATAGCTGAATCAATTATAGGGCAATGTAAATATATGAAGATTGGACCATTAGATAAGAACACAACCTTCACTTGGTTTATGGAGATTCAGTGAAAGCCTGATGGCTCAGTACTTTTCATGCTAATTTCCACATTAATAGGCAGGTTGAACACTGACAGAGGTCCACTAATACACCCAATTTTGTATTATCCATTTCCTATTCTTGGAAAAACAGTATCAACTGCAGGGCCATTGTAGGTGACATTATTAGGTTCACCTCTTTGTGGCAGTTTTAATTTGTGGTTCTCATTAGTTCAAAGAGTGATGCCCCCTTAGTTCTATAAAAGATAGTTCAGTGCCTTTCTTTACTGACCACTGAGACAGTTCTTTGCCTTCTGATCCCTAAAGCTGTGTACCAAGTTCATCTTTCCCTCTGAAATCAGGAGCACCTGGAATGCTAATGGTAACTATAAGAAAGAGTAGGTTACAGTTAGTCCTGTAACACAATGTACACACCTGCTGCTCTGGGAGAAATAAACCAAGACGAGAGCTCATTTCGGGAGATGTTTTGAATCTTTACTCCTCAACGAAACTTCTGTCCCTTCCTTAGAATCCGACCAACACTAGGATTCGCCACACTAGTGCTCCAACGTGGAGCCACAATTTTTTTGAGTGTGGAAAAATCAAAAATTGTCATCAGGCACAGCAGAAACCTTCTCTTTCTACTTCTCCATTCGAACTTGAAGAGTTTTACACGTTTGCCTAAGGAATAAACACACGTCAGGTACTCCACTGTTCAACAGATGATTACAAGAAGCAAACCTGGGAGAAAGGGAACATTTCAACAAACATAAAGGGACAGAGAGACAATAACTTCCTTTATGTCCATAAAAGTCACAATGGAGATAGGATTGCATCTCTCCTTGGAGGATTATAAACTCTTAGAACATTTTTTTCTTTAATTTCAGAAAAACACATACTCATAAATGGGACCTAAAATAAAAAGCTATTGCAAGAAATTGATACAAAAGTCATAAGAATTTCTTGTTAATACTTTGGGAAGCATTCTGCACAAACTTAATAAAAAAGTTCATTAAAATCAAGGGAGAAAGAATATAGAAATCTATACACAACCATTTTGACATAAAAGGTTAAAAGAATTATACAAATAGTATTATGTAGTAATATTCAGGTACAATTCAAATATTTAATATTTGCTACCTTAACCATTCATAGGCTTTCCTGGACATCCATGTCTACAGTAATTTGTGATTTTGCTCCAGCATGAACCTGAATCATACACTTACACATACATTTAATGCTGGTAAATGGGGCCAAGTCATTTAACCAATGTATAGTATAGGTCTAGCCACCCACAAGCCAGCTTTGTTAGTCTCTGCTCATCAACTATGTAATCCTCATTAACAGCCTGAATGAGATCCATGACATTTTTCAGTTGTAATTTATGACATTTTCTAGATTGAGATTTTCAAAGCTTTTCTTTATCATCTCTTTTCCAAAGTACTCCAGAGATATAAAACAAATACTGTTTGATTTTCAAATATTTGAATAATTTACTATTTGAGAGCATAACATGAATAACAATAATAAATAATAAAATCATATGAAGGAGTGGCTAGTAATTTCGAATTAGACAATGGAAGGTTTTGGTAATATGAATCAAAGTAAAACATTTCCTACATAAATTTGAGAGCTGAGGATAGTTAAAACCAATAACAGAAAAAAATTAATCATGTTATAATATAAAGTATTTCTCAAGTTTGAAAAAACAGATTGAGTCTTTGAGTAGTAAGAACCAATCCCCTGTCCCCGTCATGCCTAGATCTCTCCCTACCTCACTGGAAAATGTAAGACTAAAATAGGGCCTGAGAAAGAATGAAGCTTTTGAGTTCCGGTCACCATGATCACTTGATTTTATCCACACAGGTCAGAGCCAGTGCAGTCCTACAGTAGGTCGGTGTCATGACTTGCCAAAGACACATGTGACAAAGGATGAAGCTGCAGAAAATTTAGAGGAGCTTCATATCAACATACCCACCTTCCTCTCTCCACCTTCCCAACCTCTTCAGAGAGACACAGGCTCAACTCTAGTCATAACTAATACTCATAGGACTTGATATGCCCATTCATAGCTCCTTATCTGTATATATATTTTAGCTTTGCCTGAAATACTTTTCTTTCAAGTCTCAGAAGAAATGTTACCACTTCATAATTCATAAACCTTTGTGATTCATCCAGTCAGCCCTCTGTCCATACATCTAAGACATATCTCATCATATTTTGATTATTTATTAATCTCCTTGTTTCTCGCACTAAACTATGATGTATTAGAAAAAAGATGTTAGCATACATTTTGCTTCGTCCTTGCTAAGCAGCTTTCCAGGCACATATGTGATGCCTAGTATTTATTAAATTGCAAAACTGAAATGATGGGTGGGTGGGCGGATAGATAAAAGGACAAATGAAGGAATGAATATAAGAGGAAAGTGATAGTAATTTCACAAGAAGGAAACCTAGAGCTACTATTTGGATTCTCTGTGAATAGCTAAGGGAACGATTAAGTAACCCAAAAGGTCAGTTCCTCCATTCTATTTTTTTAGAATTATTCCCATGATTCTCTGGTTTCAGAATTTGAAATTATAGATATGTATGGGTCCTGACATCAGTTTCACATTCGCAGCTTGGATATTTAAATTTATTCTCATTTGGAAAAGGTCTGATATTTAAAACAAAATTAATTCATGAAAATAATAATGCAAGAAGATAATATCAATGTGTGATGCTTTAATTGGTATTAGACTAACCACTTGGGATGTGGAATATGTCCAAATAGATACATCAAGGTTGATTCTGGCATACTCATTAGAGTTAACATTTCAGTTAGAAATTATCCTGATTTTTTTTAATGCACTTCTCTCTTGAGGAATTTCCATACTGCTGCTTAACACTGTCAGGAAAATTTTCTCATGAAATATTCCGTGGTGACAATTATCCTACACCTAAGTATTACATGCTCACTTGACATCAGGTGTGGTGGTATAAATGAAATACCATCAAATTTCTTATAATAGAACAAAGTAAATAAATACCACAATGATGGATTCACCCCCAAAATAATACTGTGCATACCATCTCTCTCTCTTATACACTGATTATATGCTCTATATTTAGTTCAGGATCCCTGACCCCTCCCTCCATTTTTTTCCAAATACAGAGGCTAGTATTTTAAGGCAGAGAGAAGTTAATTTTTGCTTAGCAAAATGCAGCAGACTCCATTTTCTGGTCTAGACTAGAATGCCAAAGACAGCTGATCCTTCTCCTCAGGGAAACCTGGAACCCTCCTCACGCTTTCTTTTGCCTCCAACTCTCAGATCATAATTGCTGGTATCAATAGACAACTTAGGGCACATTTGTTTTCTCTTGTAATCCTCAGAGTTATTCTTCAAGACTATCCCCATTTACTACTTACAGATCTTAGGCCTTTTTATTAATTACTATTATCTTCAACTTACAGTTGAAGAAACTGAAGTTCAGATAAATTAAGTGAAACTTCTGGAAGATGTATCTAAGGAGCAAGTGATAGCCTGGGGACTGAGATCCTCATTCTGGGGCTTCAAACCTAGTGAAATAGGTCCTGCATGTCTGGTTCTTCCATTCATTCACTTGACCAATACTGATTGAGCACATACTCAGTAGCAGACACTGTCCTAGGTGTGAAAAAAATCACTACGCCATGAACCGACAATCTAGAGAGGCAGACAAACAACAGACACAATAATTAAAATTTTCAAATATGTTAGGCCATGCCAGGAGAAAAGTAGAGTCAAGAGGAAGAGAGGGATTTTTGTGGTAGTTAGCTTAGACAGGGAAGATTTGCTGAGAAATGAGACCAGTAAAAGCCTACAGCAGTGAGGGTCAGTCAAGCTAATGGTTGGGGGAAGAGCATTTCAAACAGAGGGAACATGTGTAAATGACCTGAGACAAGAAAGGAGGGTGGTGTGGTGTCAATGGAGTACACAAGGAGAGAGTAGTAGGAGATGAGGTTGCAGACGTTATTCACTCATCAGTTTCTTTGTTCAACAAATGTTGTTGCTTCTATGTTACCTACTGAGGATGGGGCAAAAGCGGATATGGTCCTTGTTCTCATGTGGGCACACAAAAAAGGAACTAGAAACACACATGCTGCATACCTTCCTCCTTCCAAAAGTCTCATTCCTAGAAGTCAGAACTGGATAGAACCCGAGTGAACACAGGAGACCTCAATGATGACTTTTTTTTTAAGCCCTGTGGAAGCCACTGTTCTTTCTTTTCAGACAGTGAGATTTACAGAGTTTTATAGGAGAGGGGAGTAAGGCAGTCTGTGTGTGTACAGGAAGCAAAAGTTTTTTTCTGGCACATGTTTTCAGCTGACCATTGGCAAAGAATTCCTCAATGCATGACTTAAATTCCCTTATAATCAAGCTAGATTGAGACATCTCCTAGTATAGAAAAACAATCTAGAAAAAGAAGGGCACTCTTCCTTCACTCTGCCCTTCCATTTAGCTTTTCCTTTGAAGGGATGTCTCCTCCCCAAACTCTTCAGCTTATAGGTTGGAGACTAGACTGCCTGGGTTTAATCCCCACTCCATTGCTTATTAGCTATGTAATTTTGGGCAACCTCCTTATTTCTCATGCTCCTGTGGAAAAATACCTCATGTATAAAATGAAGATAATAATAAGTTTATCTCCGGGGGTGGTTGTGAGGATCAAGTAAAGTAATATGTGTTCAGTGCTTATAATACTGCTTGACCACAGTGAAAACTCATTTTTACTAATTCTAATAAAAATGGAAGTAAATGCAAGCACTAATGTAAGCAGAAAGTCACTTATCATGTGGTCTCTTCATGAGGAATTAAACCCTTCATCATTAGGAAATGCTTCTCCTTAGCAATAATTTTTGCCACATTCTTCTTTACTATTAATATCATTATATCAGCTTTCTTTAGGTTAGTGTTTGCATAAATGTATGTTTTCTATTTTCATATTTTCAGTTTTTCTTTATTATAATTTAGATGCGTCCCTGCTAAGCAGCATATATTTGTGTTTTGATCTTTTGATCCAGAGTAACAATCCTTGCACTTATTTGCCTTTTAAGTGGATCATTTAAGCCATTTACATTCAGTATAGTCACTGATAAATTTGCATTAAAATCTACCAAGTACTGGGGGCGCCTGGGTGGCTCAGTTGGTTAAGCGACTGCCTTCGGCTCAGGTCATGATCCCGGAGTCCTGGGATCGAGTCCCACATCGGGCTCCCGGCTCAGCGGGGAGCCTGCTTCTCCCTCTGAACCTCTCCCCTCTCATGCTGTTTCTCTCTCGCTCGCTCTCTCAAGTAAATAAATAAATAAAATCTTAAAAAAAAAAATCTACCAAGTACTTTCTATTTGTTCTACTTGTTCTTGATCTCTTTTGCATCTCCTCTTTTGCCACCTTTTGTACTCCCTCTAACATTGACAATTACCTTCATGGGTCAAGTAACTCCTAAAACTGGACAAATCTCTCTTGATCTTCATCCAACCCAAATCCTGGACCAGAAACTCTTCTCTTTCTTGTTGGCTTCCAATGCCTCCAAGTCTACCATCTTATATTTTGTTAAGCTCTTCAGTCTCCTTTTGGAGAAGGGGAAGGTGGAGTAGTTTGACAATACTACTAAACAACCATTACTAAAAGTGAAAGTCAAGTTTCAGGAGTTCAGTTTTACTGATGAACTTGGTATTGATCATCCACTAAATTAGGTAACATTTGAAATTTACCTTTGGTATTCTACCTGCATAGTACCTCTGCATAACAATCATATTTAGTTTGAGTCTTATTTCCAAACTGACTTGCATCTAATGCTCAAAACATAAGTTGTTACTTATACTTGGGGCTACTGTATTTTTCAGTTTGAGTAATAGTCCTGATTTACACCTATTGTCCTGACTTCCAGTTGGGTTTATCTTGGAAATATGTTCTATTACGGACAATAAATTATATCTTCCTCCATATAGAATAATTATCCTTATTGTGGAAATTTCAATTTTAGTAAACAACTCCTGAATGTTAAAATCTTTTTTTTTAATTTTATTTTATGTTATGAATGTTAAAATCTTAACTCTATGAATGATTCTCTAATACAGGAATTTCAGTCACTGTGATCGGCAAAAAAAAAACCGGAACATTTCTTGAAGCATAAAACATTTCTGAAACCCATTAAAACACATCAAGTTGCTAATAAATTTTTAAGGCTGGCATTGAGAAAGGGTTCCGAGATATAGCTCTGTACTAACTTCTTCAACTTTTCTATCATAAAAATGAGACATTGAGGTTGTAATGTTAAAGACTGACTATAATGTTATCAGTTACTATTGTAATCCAAGGTCATGAACTCAGAATCCAATTAAAGCCATGGCACATATTACTACCTTTGAGATAGAAGATTCATTGTAACAAAGAGGTCAAAATAGGCTTCTTACAAAATCTAGATCTATTTTAAAACACTAATACTCTCTTAAGTGTAGTGTTCATTTGCTGATATATTTTCTTATTTCTATTACATCAAAATGAAAAGTTATAATGGCATTTTCCTGCTTTTGCCTAAAATTGAAAAATGATCATTGTGAATTTCAATTTCCCCTAATTTTTTTCTTCTCTTTACCATGAATAATTAAAAGTTGGCTAAGAGGTAGTGTGTCCTACATATATTGAATGTTCATCTACTGATGATGATAAAGAAAATGATGAATTTAAGATTTTCAGAGAATCAGGCAGGCAGTAATTAATAAGTAATGGTTAAGAGCATGGGTTAAGAGTATCATCCAGCCATGGGCTTATTCTGACTTGGGTATTTATTAAGTGTGTGGCCCTGTTATTCCACTACAAAAAAACCTGTTTCCTTTCCTATACGTGGAGGTGGTCCCTATCTCATCACACTGCTATGCAGGTTAACTGCAATAATGCCTATAATGAGAATACAATAAATGCCAACTCTTAAACACTTACAAACAATACTTTGAAATATTTTCAAAAACAGAGGTTTATATATTTAATATTCTCATTATTCCATTGTTATAAAATATGAACTCTAATTGTATAATAAGGCATTAAGTATGGATGCATTTCTGACTCTCTGATACTATAGTTGTCCTTTCCAAAGCTAAGCATTTCCTGTGCCAAATCTGTTTTATTTTAATGTTATACTAGAGTCAGGATAAGTGATAAAGAGGGTATATTATGCACATAAGGTCTAACACAATTTTTTTCTTTCCTAAGAGCAAAAACTTATATATAACACATTTTGTTTGAAATGTACTGAGGTTAAAAAAAATCACTTAGGTTTTATTTGTTATTCCATAAATAGGAATTATTAGCCTCTGCTAATTGCTGAATATCTATAAACACTTTCAGCATCAGTTTCTACTGGGTGTTTTTGTGATTTAGTAAGAACATTAATATTGTATTAGTAATAGCAAAATAGGTAGGGGCAGCTCAGCATTCAATAAAATAGTCCTTAACTGCCGTGCCAACTACTCCAAGCTAACCTCATCTTAAATTGCCATAGGCAAACAAGTACAAAAAAAAACTTAAAAAAAAAAATAATAACCCACAAACCTAGCACATAAACCCTAGCATAACATTTCTTTCTCTCAAGTGAATGGAACCTTTTAACCATAGAAGGAAGCTTTTTTGTGAGACTGTCTTTGAATTATACCAATGGATGTAGAAATATCAGTTGCGTAAATGACAATAATTGCAATGTTCAGGAAAAAAAAAATTGTCTCCTTCACTTGGTAGCTCTGATAAGTCCTCAAGAGTCCTCGCCATTTTCTGGTGGCTGTAAAGGAGAGTGTTTCTGCTTCTGCAGCATAAACCTGCCTTTACAGTTTTTCACCAGGCACATGTGAAGTAGGTAACTGGAATGGCCCAGATCCTGTTACCATTACAGACACTAGAATCCACATACTCGACTCTGTGGTTCCCTTCTGGCATGATCTTTTTGTAGCTAATCCAAAAGGGAATAGGCGCACAGACCAAACTTTGAAGAATTTGTGCTTTTTAAAGTCCATGTTTAAATGTGAATGGAAGGGAGGGAAAAATAAAACAAGACGTAGTCAGAGAGGGAGACAAACCATAAGAGACTCTTAACTACAGGAAACAAACTGAGGGTTGGTGGAGGGGAGAGGGTGGGGGGATGGGGTAACTGGGTGACGGGCATCAAGGAGGTCATGTGATGGGATGAGCACTGGGTGTTATGTACAACTGATGAATCACTGAACTCTACCTCTGAAACTAATAGTACACTATGTTAATTGAATTTAAATTAAAAAAAAGATAGTTGAAAAAAATGTAAATGGAGGTGGTAAGGGAAGTCTTGAGATATCTCTATGTTAGTGCTTATTTAATAAGACTTACTACTTGGAATAATAATGTTCATGTTTCAGTTTTGAAAAAGTTGGCCCATTTTATGAGCCTATAAACAACTTCCTTGATTAATGTAGTTTACTTAACAAGTACATATAGCCAGCCCTTACCCTTGAACAGGAACTGTTTTAAGTGCTTTACAAATATTAACTCATTTACTCTATATAGGGAACCTATGTGGTGGATATACTATTATCGTGATCTCTCAGATGTGCAAACTGAGGAGCACAGACGTAAAGTAACTTGCCCAAGGCTATCAGCTACTAAGTGACAGAGTCGGGATGTGAACCCAAGTAATCTGTCTCCAGAGACTGGTTTCTTAATCATTACACCATCCTTGAAGACATTCTCAAGAGATCACAGCAGCCATTTCTCATTGAGGCAAATAGGACCCATTGTAAAAATAGACAGACAGCTCCTGGCAATGCATCCATTGTGAGTGATAAAGGCAAAGCTAATACAACTCTTGGAAACATTCTGGAGTCTTAGAGCAATTTTTTTTTTCATGTAAAAGTCATCTTAAATTAAACACAGATTATTATTCCCTTCCCAAGGAACAACATTTTCTTGCTTATATATTACACTAAATCACTAGGCATACTGGCTCTAAGATATGTTTCTGACTACTATGTTTCTTAGCTTTTTGTATGTGGTATGACTAAAGAATGAGGTTATTTTCTTTGGTGTAATAATGGTTTCTCTTGTTGTTGTTCTTAAAAAAATGCATCCTTTATGCATGGATGATTTAGAATGACAGTTTTTTAAATTACTTGCTTGCCTTACCTATCTTCTCAAAAGACTGCCCTCTCTTTCCTAACTAACCTGGTATCTCATAATAAGGGGTATGTAACCTGAGGAGGTAGGTCAGAAAAAATATGTCAAACTTCCACTTATATGGGACAAGACAATGTGCATAAGAAGTGGTACCTGTATTCAGCAGAAAGATTTGTGACTATACCTGTCTTTGGATATCTAGTTCCTAATATAATGACTGGCACTGAATAGATGTTCAATAAAGCTTAGCAAATTCAGATTCAGGTATGATTTTGTTCTATCTCCATCGACAGGTACAACACACAGAGTTAAATAAAACCTCCAAATTTACACATAGAGTGCCAAACTTGCATGCATTAAAAAAAAAATCCCATAGGCATATAAAAAGATTTTTTTATAAAATTTTAATTCTTTTTTCTTACTGAGATATAATTGACATAACATACCAGTTTCAGGTGCACAACATGATTCAATATTTGTATACATTGCAAAATAATTTCAAGGATCTAGTTAACATCCATCACCACATAGTTAGAAAATTTTTTTGCATGGGATGAGAATTTTTAAGATTTACTCTCTTAGCAATTTTCAAATATGCAATACAGTATTGTAAACTGTAGTCACCGTGCTGTACTTAATGTCCAAATGACTTGATTATTTTATAACTGGGAGGTTGTGCTTTTTGAATCCTTCACCCATTTGGCCCACCCCCATCCTCCAACCTCTGGCAATCACCAATCTGTTCTCTGTAAGCTTGGTGTTCTGGGGGTACTTTTGGTTTCTTTTGTTTGGATTCCACCTGTAAGAGATACTCTATGCTATTTGGCTTTCTATGTCTGACTTATTCCACTTAACATAATGCCCTCTCTAGGTCCATCCATGTTGCTGCAGATGGCAAGAATTCCTTCTTTTCTCTGGCTGAAAATATTCCATTGTATATATACATAACACATTGTCTTTTTTTTAAGTTTTTATTTTAATTCCAGTTAACATAATGTTATATTAGTTTCAGGGGTACAATATACTGATTCAACACTTCCATGCATCACCTGGTGCTTGTCACGGCAAGTGCATTCCTTAATCCCCATCACCTATTTCACCCTTCTCCCTACCCACCTCCTCTCTGGTAACCATCAGTTTGTTCTCTAAATATAATTAAGAGTCTGTTTCTTGGTTTGTCTCTCTCTCTCGTTTTTTCCCTTTGCTTATTTTTTTTGTTTCTTAAATTCCATATGAGCTACTATGTTGTTGAGAATTTTTGCATCCATGTTCATCAGGGATATTGGCCTGTAGTTCTCTTTTTTAGTGCTGTCTGGTTTTGGTAGCAGGATAAATGCTGGTGTCATAGAATGAATTTGGAGGTTTTCTTTCCTTTTCTTTTTCTTTTTTTTCTTTTTTTCTTTTTCTTTTTTTTCTTTCTTTCTTTTTTTTTTTTGGAACAGTTTAAGAATAGGTATTAACTCTTCTTTGGATGTTTGGTAGAATTCACCTGTGAAACCATCTGGTCCTGGACATTTGTTTGTTGGGAGATTTTTGATTACTGAGTCAATTTCTTTGCTGGTCATCTGTCTATTCAAATTTTCTACTTCTTCCTGTTTGTTTTTGTATGTTTCTATGAATTTACCCATTTCTTTCAGGTTGTCTGATTTGTTGGCATATAGTTTTCCACAAAATTCTCTTATAATTTCTTGTATTTCTGTGGGTATTTCTGTGGGTATCGGTTGTTATTTCTCCTCTCTCATTTGTGATTTTGAGTCCTTTCTCTTTTTTTCTTGATGAGTCTGGCTAGCAGTTTATCAAATTTATTGATTTTTCTTCCCAAAGAAACAGCTCCTGGTTTTATTGATCTGTTCTATTTTTTCCTTCCTTCTGCTAATTTTAGGTTTTGTTTGTTGTTCTTTTTCTGGTTCCTTTAGGTGTAAGGTTAGGTTGTTTGAGACTTTTCTTCTTGAGGTAGGCCTGTATTGCTATAAACTTCCCTCCTAGAACCAGTTTTGCTGTATCCCAAAGGTTTTGCACCATTATGTTTTCATTTTCATTTCTTCTATATACTGTTTTATTTCTTCTTTTATTTCCTGATTGACCCATTCATTGTTTAGTAGCACATTATTTAACCTCTATGTTATTTGTGGTTTTTCCAAGGTTTTTGTCATGATTGACTTCTAGTTTCACAGCCTCATGGTCAGAAAACATACATGGTATGACTTTGATCTTTTTGAATTTTGAGGCTTATTTGGTGGGCTAATGTGTGATCTACTCTGGAGAATGTTCCATGTGCACTTGAAAAGAATGTATTCTGTTTTAGGATGGAATGTTCTGGATATATCTGTTAATCCATCTGGTCCAGTGTGTCGCTCAAAGCCATGTTTCCTTGTTGATTTTCTGTTTAGATGATCTGTCCAATGATGTAAAGTCCCCTACTATTACTGTGTTCTTATCAGTAGTTCCTTTGTGTTTGTTATTAACAGTTTTATGTATTTGGATGATCCTATGTTGGGTGCATAAATATTTACAATTGTTCTATCTTCTTGTTGGATAGTCCCCTTTATTATTATATAGTGCCTTTGTCTCTTGTTACAGTCTTTGTTTTAGTCTATTTTGTCCAATATAAGTATTGCTACTCCAGCTTTCTTTTGACATCCACTTGCATGATAAATGTTTCTCCATTCCCTCACTTTCAATCTGCAGGTGTCTTTAGGTCTAAAATAAGTCTACCTTAAATTGATGGAAACTTAAATTTTAATGAATTATAAAAATTTTATATTTTTGCCCCCACTACACATTTTATGTTTTTGATATCATATTTTGCATCTTTTTATTTTGTGTATCCTCTAATTATTGTAGTTAATTTTACTACTTTTGTCTTTTAACCTCTATACTAGCTTTGTAAGTATTTAATCCACTACATTTACTATATATTTTCCTTCACCCGTGAGATTTTTACTTTTTTTTTTTAATTTTATTATGTTATATTAGTCACCATACAATACATCATTAGTTTTTGATGTGGTGATCCACGATCCATTCTTTTAGTATAACACCCACTGCTCCATGCAGTATGTGCCCTCCTTAATACCCATCACTGGGCTAACCAATCCCCCTCCCCCCTCCCCTCTAAAGCCCTCTTTGTTTCTCAGAGTCCATAGTCTCTCATGGTTCATCTCTCCCTCCGATTTCCTTCCCTTCATTTTTCCCTTCCTTCTCCTAATGTCCTCTATGCTATTCCTTATGTTCCACACATAAGTGAAACCATATGATAATTGACTTTCTCTGCTTGACTTATTTCACTTAGCATAATCTCCTCCAGTCCCATCCATGTTGATGTAAAAGTTGGGTATTCATCTTTTCTGATGGCTGAGTAATATTCCATTGTATATATGGACCACATCTTCTTTATCCATTCATCTGTTGAAGGGCATCTCAGTGCTTTCCACAGTTTGGCTATTGCGAACATTGCTGCTATGAACATTGGGGTGCATATGGCCCTTCTTTTCACTACATCTGTGTCTTTGGGGTAAATACCCAGGAGTGCAATTGCTGGGTCATAGGGTAGCTCTATTTTTAAATTTTTGAGGCACCTCCACACTGTTTTCCAAAGTGGCTGTACCAACTTGCCTTCCCACCAACAGTGTAAGAGGATTCCCCTTTCTCCACAACCTCTCCAACATTTGTTGTTTCTTTCCCTGTCCATTTTTGCCATTCTAACTGGTGTAAGGTGGTATCTCAGTGTGGTTTTGATTTGAATTTCCCTGATGGCTAATGATGATGAACATTTTTTTCATGTGTCTGTTACCCATTTGTATGTCTTCTTCAGAGAAGTGTCTTTTCATATCTTCTGCCCACTTTTTGACTTGATTGTTTGTTTTTTGGGTGTTGAGTTTGAGAAGTTCTTTATAGATTTTGGATACCAGCCCTTTATCTGTAGTATCGTTTGCAAATATCTTCTCCCATTCTGTGGGTTACCTCGTTGTTTTGTTGACTGTTTCCTTTGCTGTGCAGAAGCTTTTTATCTTGATGAAGTCTCAAAAGTTCATTTTTGCTTTTGTTTCACTAGCTTTTGGAGATGTATCTTGAAAGAAGTTGCTGTGGCCGATGTCAAAGAGGTTACTGCCTATGTTCTCCTCTAGGATTTTGATGGATTCCTGTCTCACATTGAGGTCTTTCATCCACTTTGAGTTTATCTTTGTGAATGGTGTTAGAGAATGGCCGAGTTTCATTCTCCTGCATGTGGCTGTCCCATTTTCCCAGCACCATTTATTGAAGAGACTGTCTTTTTTCCATTGCATGTTTTTTCCTGCTTTGTCAAAGATTATTTGTCCAGGGAGTTGAGGGTCCATCTCTGGGTTCTCTATTCTGTTCCATTGGTCTATATGTCTGTTTTTGTGCCAGTACCATGCTGTCTTGGTGATCACAGCTTTGTAATATAGCTTGAAATCGGGCAACGTGATGCCCCCAGCTTTGCTTTTCTTTTTCAACATTTCCTTGGCGATTTGCGGTCTTCTCTGATTCCATACAAATTTTAGGATTGTTTGTTCCAGCACTTTGAAAAATGTCATTGGAATTTTGATCGGGATCGCATTGAAGGTATAGATTGCTCTGGGTAGCATAGACATTTTAACAATGTTTATTCTTCCGATCCATGAGCATGGAATATTTTTCCATCTTTTTGTGTCTTCTTCAATTTCTTTCATGAGTGTTCTGTAGTTCCTAGAGTATAGATCCTTTACCTCTTTGGTTAGGTTTATTCCGAGGTATCTTATGGTTTTTGGTGCTATTGTAAATAGAATCGTTTCTCTAATTTCTCTTTCTACAGTTGCATTGTTAGTGTATAAGAAAGCAACTGATTTCTGTGGATTGATTTTGTATCCTGCCACATTACTGAATTGCTGTATGAGTTCTAGTAATTTGGGGGTGGAGTCTTTTGGGTTTTCCACATAAAGTATCATGTCATCTGCGAAAAGAGAGAGTTTGACTTTTTCTTTGCCAATTTGAATACCTTTTATTTCTTTTTGTTGTCTGATTGCTGTTGCTAGGACTTCTAGTACTATGTTGAACAATAGTGGCGAGACTGGGAATCCTTGACGTGTTCCTGATCTTAAGGGGAAGGCTCTCAGCTTTTCCCCATTGAGGATGATATTTGCTGTGGGTTTTTCATAGATGGATTTTATGAACTTGAGGAATGTTCCCTCTATCCCTATACTCAGAAGAGTTTTAATCAGGAAAGGATGTTGTGTTTTGTCAAATGCTTTTTCTGCATCAATTGATAGGACCATATGGTTCTTCTCCCTCCTCTTATTAATGTGTTCTATCACATTGATTGATTTGTGAATATTGAACCACCCTTGCATCCCAGGGATAAATGCCACTTGGTCGTGATGAATGATCCTTTTAATGTATTGTTGGATCCTATTAGCTAGGATTTTGTTGAGGATTTTGGAACCCATGTTCATCAGGGATATCGGTCTGAAATTCTCCTTTTTGATGGGGTCTTTGCCTGGTTTGGGGATTAAAGTAATGCTGGCCTCATAGAATGAGTTTGGAAGTTTTCCTTCTGTTTCTATTTTTGAAACAGCTTCAGTAGAATAGGTATTATCTCTTCTTTGAATGTTTGGTAGAATTCCCCAGGGAGTCCATCAGGCCCTGGACTCTTTTTGGGAGGTTTTTGATCACTGCCTCAATCTCGTTACTGGTTACTGGCCTATTCAGTTTGTCAGTTTCTTCCTGTTTCAGTCTTGGCAGCTTATAGGTTTTCCAGGAAGGCCTCCAATTCATCCAGATTGCTCAGTTTATTGGCATATAGTTGTTGATAAAATTTCTAATAATTGTTTCTATTTCCTTGGTGTTAGTCATGATATCTCCCCTTTCATTCATAATTTTATTAATTTGGGTCCTTTCTCTTTTCTTTTGGATATCTAGCCAGTGGTTTATCGATCTTATTAATTCTTTCAAAGAACCAACTTCTAGCTTCGTTGATCTGATCTACTGTGTTTCTGGTTTCTAATTCATTGATTTCTGCTCTAATTTTAATTATTTCTCTTCTAATGCGTGGCTTAGGCATCATTTGTTGCTTTTTCTCTAGTTCTTTAAGGTGTAGAGTTAGTTGGTGAATTCAGGATTTTTCTCTTTTTTTGAGTGAGGCTTGGATGGCTATGTATCTCCCCCTTAGGACCGCCTTTGCAGTATCCCACAGGTTTTGGACCAATGTGTTTTCCTTCTCATTGATTTCTGTGAATTGTTTAAGTTCTTCTTTGATTTCCTGGTTGACCCAAACATTCTTGAGCAGCGTGGTCTTTAGCTTCCAAGTGTTTGAATTTCTGCCAAATTTTTCTTGTGATTGAGTTCCAGTTTTAAAGCATTGTGGTCTGAGAATATGCAGGGAATAATCTCAATCTTTTTGTATCGGTTGAGACCTGATTTGTGACCCAGTATGTGGTCTATTCTGGAGAAAGTTCCATGTGCGCTCAAGAAGAATGAGTATTCTGTTGTTTTAGGGTGGAATGTTCTATAAATATTTTTGAGGTCCATCTGATCCAGTGTATCATTCAAAGCTCTTGTTTCCTTGTTGATTTTCTGCTTAGATGATCTGTCCATTGCTGAGAGTGGAGTATTGAGGTCTCCTGCAATTAATGTATTGTTATCAATATGACTCTTTATTTTGGTTAACAGTTGGCTTATGTAAATGGCTGCTCCCATGTTGGGGGCATAGATATTTACAATTGTTAGATCCTCTTGTTGGATAGACCCTTTAAGAATGATATAGTGTCCTTCTGTGTCTCTAATTACAGACTTTAGTTTAAAATCTAATTTGTCTGATATAAGAATTGCTACTCCAGCTTTCTTTTGAGGTCCACTGGCATGGAAGATGGATCTCCATCCCTTCACTTTCAGTCTGGATGTATCTTTAGGTTCAAAATGAGTCTCTTATAGGCAGCATATGGATGGGTCCTGTCTTTTCATCCAATCTGCAACCCTGTGCCATTTTATGGGAGCATTTAGGCCATTCACGTTGAGAGTGATTATTGGAAGATATGAATTGTCATCATGTTGCCTGTGAAGACGTTTTTATAGATTGTCCCTGTAAATTTCTGTTGTAGATCACGCTTAGGGTCTTTCTTCTTTTATAGAAACCCCCTTAATATTTCTTGCAGGGCCGGCTTAGTGGTCACATATTCTTTCAGTTTCTGCCGGTCGTGGAAGCTCTGCATCTCTCCATCCATTCTAAATGACAGCCTTGCCAGATAAAGTATTCTTGGCTGCATGTTCTTCTCATTTAGTACCCTGAATATGTCTTGCCAGGCCTTTCTGGCTTGCCAGGTCTCTGTGGATAGGTCTGACGTTATTCTGATGCTCCTCCGTCTGTACGTAAGGAATCTCTTCCCCCTAACTGCCCTTAAGATGGTTTCCTTGGTTCTAAGATTTGCAAGTTTTACTATTACATGCCAGGGTGTTGGCCTGTTTTCCTTGATCTTGGGAGGGGTCCTCCCTGCCTCTAGGATGCGAATGTTTGTTCCATTCCCCAGATTAGGGAAGTTCTCAGCTACGATTTGCTCAAATACATCTTCTAGTCCTCTCTCTCTCTCCACTCCCTCCAGGATTCCAATTATTCTGACACTGGAACACTTCATGGTGTCACTTATTTCTCTGATTCTATTTTCATGGATTCTGAGTTGTTTTTCTCTGGCCTCCTCTTTTCCCTTTTTATCTATTATATTGTCTTCCAGGTTGCTTATTCGTTCTTCTGCATCATTTACCCTAGCTGTTAGATTATCTAGATTGGATTGGATCTCATTGATAGCATTTTTAAGTTCTGCCAATTCAACTTTCATTTCTGCCCTTAGAGACTCTATGTTGTCATTAATTGATATCTCCATTCTAGCCATCGTCTTCACGATTGCTAGCCTGAATTCCATCTCCGACATCTTGGTTATATCTGCATCCATTTGTAAATCTGCAGCATAAGTCATAATTTCTGAGTCTTTTCTATTTTGGGGGCTCTTCCTCCTAGTCATTCTGTTGATGGGTATTTGAGGGAATGTATAGAGTCCAAATTATTGACCAGAACCCAAGCAAGATGCACCTGTTTTCTTGGGACCTTAGGGTTGCTGGCCTCTTGTTTTCCCAGCCTGTCTTCTGAGGGAGGGGCCTGCCGCACTGTTACTCAGGCAACCCTGTTTGGGCGGAGTTGCCCTGCCCCCCTGTGGCGGGGGATGGGCTCAGCGGGAATCAGTTTGGGGGGCTTTTGTTCTCTGGCGGCTTTCCCTGGCATCTTTCCGCGTCTCTTCTGTGAGTCAGAGCAGAAGAGATGGTTTCCAACCCTCTGCCTCAGAGTGGAGAGACTGCAGTCTGTTCTTCAGTGAGCTCTCCAGGCCCTACCATCTCCGTTTCTCTCTGTGCTGCTATAAACTGCAGCATCCTGGGTTGTGCACCCCTCCACAGGGCCCCCAGTCCTGCCTCCAGGTCGGGGCACGTCTCTGCCCTTTGTGCTTCTAAAACTGCCAGCCGTTCCCATTTTGCACATGCGACCCCACATCTCTGGGTTTCTGTCCCGGGGGCTGCAGTTCTCAGGTGCTGGGGTTTCCGCCCTGGGGGCTGCAGTTCTCTCGTGTGACCCTGCGCGGGTTTCTGCCCCGGGGGTTGCCCTAAAGTCCTTTCCCTGCCGCTACCGGTCTGCGAGTCTGTGTCCCGTCCCCAGCGTGCAAGGCTGTCGCTCACCGGCGGTGTAGGATCCCCACGGCCAGGAACCCTCCCGCTGCCGTTTATCCTCTGATATCTGCCCGCGGAATCACGGCTCCCTGCTTCGTACCTCGAAACCAACCGCCTGCGATATTCTGTTTATGGAGATCCAGATCTTCTTACATCTCAGGCTGGTTTCGAGGGTGCTCAGAGTGGTCTGGTAGATATCCAGCTCAATTCCGGGCACCATTTGCAATAGGGTCCCCTACTCCTCCACCATCTTTCCTTCTCCCAAGATTTTTACTCTTGTATGTTTTCTTGTTATTAGTATCTTTTTAGCTTAAAGAATTATCTTTAACATTTCTTAAAAAGCTGGTTTAGTGTTGAACTCCTTTAGCTTTTGCTTATCTAGAAAACTCTTCCAATTCTGATTGATAACCTTGCGGAGTATTCCTTTTTTTTTTTTTTTAGACAGCTCAGGCTGAGCCCCCAGACCCACTACCAGACAAGATGCACCAGTCAGTGTGTGAGGTCCTACACTCTGACCTGCAGTATTCTTTATAATTTTTGGTTTTTTTCTAGAGCATATAGATGGGTCTTTGTTTTTATCCTTCTGTCACCCTATGTCTTTTGATTGGAGCATTTAGTTCATTTGCATTCAAAGTAATTACTGATAGATACATATTTACTGACATTTTATTACTTGTCTTATAGTTGTTTCTAGAGCTTTTCTCTGATCCTTTCTTGTCTTTCTCTAATGTTTTGCTGATTTTCTTTAGGGATGTATTTGGATTTCTTTCTATTTACACTTTGCACACTTAGTTTTTTTGACATATGGTTACCATTAGGTTTGTATATAATCTCCTCTGCATATAGCAGTCTGTATCATATTTTAAGTGGAACCTATCCTTTACTCCTCTTCTCCGCATGTTGTAGGTATATGTTATTTTATTTTATATCCTTTTTTTGAGTTCCTTAACTGATTTTTACAAAAATATTCATTTTTATTGCTTTTGTTTCCCATCTTTATGCTGTCACTTTTGGTCTCTCGATTCCGCTCAAAGAGTCCTTTTTAATATTTCTTAGAGAACTGGTTTACTGCTCACAAACTCCTTTAGTTTTTGTTTGTCTGGGAAACTCTTTATCTCTCCTTCTGTTCTGAATAATAGTCTTGCTCAATAGAGTATTCTTGGCTGCAGGTTTTTCCCATTCAGCACTTTGAATATATCATGCCACTTACTTCTGTCTTGGAAAGTTTCTGCTAAAAAAATCCCTTGCTGGCCCCATGAGGCTTCCCTTCTATGTAACCATCTTCTTTTATATTGCTGCTTTTAAAACTTTTTCTTTATCACTATAGTTTGCCAATTACATCAAGCTTGTTTCTCATTTTGTTTATTGAGCCCTTTATCTCTGCTATGTTATTCCTTATCTCTTTGTTAAGGATCTCATTTATGTGTTCCACTCTTTTCTCAAGTCCAGTGAGTATCCTTATGATCATTGCTTTAAATACTCTATCAGGCATGTCACTTATATCTGCTTCACTTAGATCTCTGGCCATGGCCTTGTCCTGTTCTTTAATTTGGGATAAATTTCTCCACCTTCTCCTTTTTGTCTAAGTTTCTGTGCATGTTTATCTGTGTTAGGAAACTCAGCAAAGTCTCCTGTTCTTGAGAGTGATGGCCTTATGAAGAAGGGGTCCTGTAGTGCCCTGCAGTGTAGTGTCCCCTGTTGTCCAGGGCCTGGTGCTTCTGGGAGTATCTCTGATGTGTGCTGTGTTCTGCTCTTTTGTCCTGGCTACTATATCCTTCAAACCAGCCATCTGCAGAGGCTCCCTTTGCCTGTTGTGAGCAGTGTTTGGTCCCTGGCCTGAAGGTGGTGCTTTAACTAGGTGTGCTCTGGTCTGCTTGTGAAATGAGACCTGTTGCCACCACCACTCAAACTGAGGCTCTGCAAAACTTCCATGTTGAGAGATGGCAGTGTGAGCAGGGGTTTGGGGCCAGTCTTCAGTGGAAGGGGGCCTATGAAGCTGGGACTGAGGCAAGCATGACTGTGAAGGGTAGTTCCAGTGGAGTTGGGGGTGGGGCTTGGTTTAAGCAAATTAGTTAGCAAGCATCTGCTCTATACTTGTTATCACAGGTGTCCCTGTGGTTATGCTAAAGGGTGAGAGAAGGAAATGGTGCCATATAGTTATTTGTTCCCAGAAGGGTCTCTCTGTGAATGGTGCTTCTCTAGGACATGCTCTGAGAAGAGCAAATCATCTCCCCTCTGTTTGCCTCAGGTGCTCTTCAGATTGTTATGTCTGCCCTGTATGTCTATGGGTTCTTTGCCTGCCTCCTCTCTAGGATCAGCACAATGCCTTCTAGGCTCTATCCTAGCCAAGCCTGCTGACCTTTAAAACTCTAGGCTTTAAGCCCCACTGGTTGCCTGAAGTCACAAAATCCAGCCCCTCACTTTCCAAGCTGGAGATTCATTAATAGAGATTCATTAACCCTGTGCACCCTCCTGTGTGTCAGTCTGTCTCTCACCCTTTTCTGCAACTGTGGGTCCTTGCCCACTGCAGCAGCCACAGTCTGTTTCTCTCCTAAACCACATCTCCACTCTTTCATGTGGCCCCTTCTTTACTTTTAGTTGTGGAGTTCTGCCAGACTTCAGGTCAACTTCTGGGGTATTTAGGATGATTTGATAGTTATCTAGTTGTATTTGTGGGATGAGGCAAGCCTAGGGTCCTCTTACTCTGCCACCGTATCCCTACACCTTAACACATTTTCTTTATTCATTCACCCATTGATGCTCACTTCGGTTGTTTCCAAGTCTTGGGTACCATAAATAATGCTGCAGTCAACATAGGGATACATATGTCTTTTAAAGTTAGTATTTTTGTTCAGATAAATACCTAGAAGTAGATTGCTGGATCATATGGTAGTTTTACTTTAATTTTTTGAGGAACTTCCATACTGTTTCCCATAGTGGATGTACCAGTGTACATTTCTACCAACAGTGCACAAGGGTTCCCTTTTCTCCACATTCTTACCAACACTTTTTTTTTTATAATAGCCATTCTAATGTGTGTGAAGTGATATCTCATTGTGCTTATGACATGCATTTTCCTGATGATTAATGATGAGCTCTTTTCACGTGTCTGTTGGCCATCTGTATGTCATCTTTGGAAAAATGTTTCAATCAGATTTTTTTGGCTATTGTTTGTGTTCTTAATATATTTTGGATATTATCCACTTATCATTTGCAAATATCTTCTCCCATTCTGTAGGTGGCCTTTTCATTTTGTTGACAGTTTCTTTTGCTGTGCAGAAGCTTTTTAGGTTGTAGTAGCCCTAATTGTTTTTCTTTCATCGATGTCTTACAGCTTTGAGTGTGCAGATCTCTCACCTCCTTGGTTAAATTTATTCCTATGTATCTTATTCTTTTATAAACGGGATTTTTTTCTTAAAATTTCTTCCTGAAAATTTATTAGTGTATAGAAACAACAGATTTTTGTACATTGATTTTGTATTCTGCAACTTTACTGTATTAGTTCTAAGAGTTTTGGTGGAGTCTTTAGAGTTTCTAAATATGTCATGTGTAAATAGTGACAGTTTTACTCCTCCTTTCCATTTTTTTTTTTTTTTTTTGCCTAATTGCTCTGCCAAGGACTTCCAATATTATGTTGAATATAAGTGGCAAGAGTGGGCATCCTTGTCTTGTTTCTAATCTTAGGGGAAAAACATTCAGCTTTTCATCACTGAGTTTGATGTTAGCTGTGGGTTTGTCATATATGGTCTTTACTAAGCTGAGAGTTTCTATCATAAATGGTTGATTTTATCAAAAGCTTTTTCTGCCTCTGTTGAGACAATCATATAATTTTTATTCATCATTTTGTTAATGTGGTGTATCACGTTGATTGATTTGCAGATGTTGAATTATCCTTGCCTCCTTAGAATAAATCCCTCTTAATCATAGCATATGATCCTTTAATGTACAGTTGAATTATGTTGCCTGACATTTTATTCCAGCTATGTTCATCAGGGATGTTGGCCTGTAATTTTCTTTTCTTGTGGACCAGTGAAGCTGTCTGGTCCTGAACTTTTGTTCACAGGGAATTTTTGATTACTGATTCAGTCTTCTTACCAATAATCAGACTGTTCAGGTTTTTCATTTTTTCATGATTCAGTCTTGGTAGGTTATATGTTTTTAAAAATTCATCTCTTCTAAGTTGTCCAATTTATTGGTATATAATTGTTCATAGTAGTCTCTTATTATCCTTTGTATTTCTGTGGTTTCATTTGTAACTTCTCTTTCATTTCTGATTTTATTTGGGTCCTCTCTTTATTCTTGGTAATACTAGCTAACGGTTTGTTAATTTTATCTTTTCAAAGAAACATCTCTTAGTTTCATTGATCTTTTCTATTGTCTTTTTATTTTATTCTAACTTTGGGCTTCATTTGATATTTTTTCCTCTAGTTCTTGAGGTGTACAGTTAGGTTGCTTACTTGATATCTTGCTTGTTAATGTAGGCGTTAATTGCTATGACCTTCCCTCTAGGAACTGCTTTTACTGTGTTCCATAAGGTTTGGTATGTTGTATTTCCATTTTCATTTGTCTCGAAGTATTTCTCCTTTGACTTCTTCTTTGACCCATTGGTTGTTCAGGAGCATGTTGTTTAATCTCCACATACTGTTGAATTTCCAGTTTTATTTTTATAAGTTTCAGTTGTATTCCATTGTGGTCAGAAAAGATGCTTGATAGAATTTCAGTCTTAAATTCATTAAGATTTGTTTTGTGGTCTAACAAATCATCTATCCTAGAGAATGTTTATGTGTTTGAGAAAAATGTGTATTCTGTTGGTTTTGAATAGAATGTTCTGTAAATATGTGTTATGACCATCTGGTCTAACGTGTAGGTTAAGTTTAATGTTTATTTTCTATGGGTGATCTATTGGTAAAAGTGGGGTATTAAAATCTCCTACTTACTGTGTCACTGTTGATTTCTCCTTTTAGGTCTATTAATTTTTGCTTTATATTTTTAGGTACTTCTTTGTTGGGTGCATAAATACTTCCAAATGTTATATCTTTCATTTGATTGACCCTTTATCACTATGTGATGCTCATCTTTGTCTCTAATATCAGACAAAATAGACCTTCAAACAAAGACTGTAATAAGCATAGCTACCTCAGCTTTTTGTTGGTTCCCATCCAATTTAAGTCTGTGTCTCCCCTTACATCTCAAGTGAGTCTGTTTTAGGCCATGTATAGATAGGTCTTGTTTTTTTTATTTCATTCAGCCACTCTGTCTTCTGATTTTAGAATTTAGCTCATTTATAATTAGTTATTGATAGGTATGGACTTTTTGCCATTTTGTTATTTGCTTTATGGCTGCTTTTTAGTTCCTTTCTTCTCTTGCTCTCTTCCTTTGTGATTTGGTGAGTTTATTGAGTGGTATGTTTATACCTTCTTCTATTTTGTGGTTACCATGAGACTTACATACTTGTAACAGTCTATTATAAGCTTATCTAAAGCTCTACATTTTTACTCTTCCATCTGTTCTATGTTTTTGATGTCACATTTTACATCTTGTGTGTTCCTTAACTAATTATTGTACTTATTTTTACTACTTTGTCTTTTACCCTTCATACTGGCTTTATAAGTGATTAATGCACTACCTTTTCTTTATATTTACCTTTACCAGTGAGATTTATACTTTCATATGTTTTCTTGTTCCTAATTAGTGCCCTTTCTTTTCAACTTAAAGAAGTCCCTTTAACATTTTTTTGAAGAGCCAGCTTAGTGATGATGAACTCCTTTAGTTTTTGCATGTCTGGAAAACTTTATCACTCCTTCAATTCTGAATACTTGCTGGGTAGAGTATTCTTGGTTAGCAGGGTTTTTTTGTTGTTGTTTTTTCCTTTCGGCACTTTGATTATGTTATGCCACTCCCTCTGGCTTCAGTTTCTGCTGAAAATTTGATAGTTTTATGGGGGTTCCCTGTACATAAGTTATTTTTCTCTTGTTCCTTTTAAGATTTTCTCCTTGCATTTAACTTTTTACATTTTAATTAGAATGTGTTGGGTTGTGTCCTTTTGAGTTCATCTTATTAGAAACTTTCTGGGCTTTCTAGATGTATGTTTCCTTCCTCAGGTTAGGAGAGTTTTCAGCCATTATTTCTTCAAAGAGGCTTTCTTCTCTCTTCACTTCTCCTTGGGTACCCCTATAATGTGAATGGTAGTCCACTTGATGTTGTTCCATCAGTCTCTTTTTAAAATTTTTTTTTCTTGTTGCTGCTCTGATGGGATTATGTCCAATGTGAGGTTCAAACCATTTGCTCCTCAGGGAGAAGCTCCAGGCTTTGAGTTCTCTCCCAATTGTGGGTTGCTGGGCCAGGGATGGGGTTTATAGTGAGATTGTGTCCCAGTCTCTCTTATCCACTTTAATGTGTTGGAGTTGCTTAGCCAGCCTTGAGATTTTGTTTTAAAAACTGCTCCATAAAAAATAAGATGAAAACAGAGAGGGAGGCAAATCATGAGAGACTCTTAACTGTAGGAAATAAACTGAGGGTTGCTGGATGGGGGATAGGGTAATTGGGTGATGGGCATTAAGGAGGACACTTGAAGTAATGAGCACTGGGTGTTGAATGCAACTGATAAATCAGTATATGTTAAATTGAATTTAAATAAAACATTTAAAAAAGAAACTGTACCATATATAGCTACAGACTTGATGTGTCCATGGAAAGATCTTCCTGTGTTGCCATCTTGAGCCCAGAACCCCTAAAGAAAGAGTCCACTTTTCAACCCACTGCAGTTGGATGTATCCAGAATAGTTTTGACCAAGAATTGTGGTCAGATTTGTTGCTTTGGGGCTGATTATATAATTGCTAGTGCAAACCCCTCTAGAATTATCTTTCACCATGGCAACCAACAATATATCAGACCATGTCTGCACTTCAGTCTTGGTTATGGAAAGAGGAAGACCCAGAATTGACACCTTAAGGCCACCTATGATGAGGATACAGCCTGAGTAAGACATAAATCTTTGTTGTTTTAAATTACTGAAGCTTTTTTTTTTTTTTTCCTTTTTAGGCTAGTTTAACATAGAGTCTATCCCATCAGATCATGAATGGGAACATCTCCTGGGCAAAGACTATGTCTTACTCATATATGTATCCCCAGGGTTTAGTATGGACCCTGACATATAGTAGGAATTCAATATTATTTTAATAACCGAAAAAAAAATCTTTATCAAAGCAACATCAAAATGAAGTACAATACCTAAAATTTTAGGAAACAGTTTATAAACAGCACTGGAAAATTCTGTAATTCACAGAAATTGAGTCAGATGTTTAACTTAGAAACCTGATCAAAAGGGGTTATTATATGGGTGCCTAAAACAGATTCAATGAATTACAATTACAAATTTTGTATAGACCATCCATTAAGCAAATACAGCAGTTGGCAATTGAAAGTGCTAGAGAAAAGGTTACTTAAGTGATTTACAATGCATTTCTGGTATCCAGAGATTCTCACTTTAATATTGGTGCAGTGGTTATAATTTTGCATCCCTGTCTTGTTCAAGAAGTCTTTGCTTCATCAGATACATAAGACTTTTTTCCTTGTTTTCATCTTAGTACAAAAGTTCTTCCCTGTGAATGTGTATAACAGATGGATCTTGACGAATGGTATTGTTTCCCTCATGAAAGTTGCCAATTCCTCACAATAATACCTTGTGAAAACTACTATCATCAGTTTATTTGGCTTCTAACTATAGAAATATCTGACCTTTTATTGGTGACCCTAGTTCTTTAGCCCTTATAACTATACATGGATGATTATACATGCACATAGTGTTGAACATTCACAGTATTTCTTCTGAGAACATCAACTATGCAGTCATAACATTTGTAGAACAGATGATAGTCATGTCAATATTAGGCAGAACTTTCTGAGAAAATATTACCGAAGATATATTTACATTGTAATGGTTACGTGGCACCTAGAGTTTTTCTACTTCTTATGAAACAATATATTTAATTGGAAAGCGTATACTCTTTGGAATCAGATTTGTGTTTGACCTTTGTCACTTACTAATTATGTAGCTTTAAGAAAGTTAATTTCCTTGAGCCTCTTTTTCTCATCTGTACTAAGGAATAATAAGACTTATAATGCCAGGGTGGTAATTATTAGAAATATTTTGTTGAGATGATACAGCACAGTACCTGGCAAAAGTTGTCACTCATCCAAAGACAGGTATTATCAGTGTAATTGCTGTCTTATATCTTCTATCCATTTCTGAATACTGTTGCAAATAAAATACCCAAGTGTATTAGTCAGGACATAGGAGGTCAGCCTTTTTTTTTCTATTCAGGACTTTGATTGGACAAGGTCTACCCACATCATGAAGGGCAAATTTAGTGAAATTTACTAAAATTTCACCAATTTACGTGTAAATCACATCTAAAAACACCCTCACAGAAATGTCTAAAATAATGTTTGACCAAGTATCTGGGCACTGTGGCCCAGACAAGTTGACACACAAGATTCCTATCACACCAACTAATTCTTGCCCTTGACTTTCTGAACATACAATTCCTATACTCTACCACCTTGTGAAGAAACAAGATTATCTGATGACTAAGCAACAGCTATACTTGTTGAACTGCTCTCTGGTGGAACTTGAAAGAGACTCCTAAGATGACCATTCCTCTTATAAAACCTTTTAAGAGGTAGTTGACATCTGCATTTTGAACAGGGATTAGTCTATTTTCATGATTGGTTTATAGAACTCCTATTTTACACTAGATAAAAAGAGAAAAAAAGGGAAATGCTTTGGAGAATCTGGTGTTCCTATTCCAAACCAAGAGATATGTGAAATCATTGCAAGACTTAACAGGAATGACATATCTAATTATGCATAAACACTGGATGCATCACTAATACCCTATCCTCATTTTAGCAGAACTCACCCAGGAGCACTCTGGAAGAGCACAGCATGCTCTGTAAAGCATTCATCATGAGACAGAGTTGGTATACATTTGTGAGGATGAGGCTGAGAGAATCACAGTGAAGAAAAAATTGAAGGAGGATATTAGGTTTATGAGGCCTGTGGGACCTTGACAACATCATCACAAAGCAACCATGAGTGGCTATGGTGAATTAAAAATCACCTGATCTAGCATGAGAGTGTCTTCATCTTTCTGTAATCTCAGTAACTTCAGTAAGGCTGAACCCTTAGTGAGAGGTTACTGGTACTACCAAAAATGATTCTACCCTAGATTTTTTTAGTCCACTGATAGGAACACTTCCATGTCATGATACCTTTGGTATCAAATAGCAATATGATATAGTTTCACTGAATAGGGTCTCCTTAAACCACTATATAGGTGAAATGTCAACTTGTCAAAAGTTAACATTAACAGCTTTTATCCTAAACCTGTTCATAAGGAATTCCTTTACAGGTCCTATAAGAAATCCTCAAAGTTAAAATGTGGAGGCAGATAATTCACATCTATGTTATATATGCAAGGGTGCTCTCAACAAGTTGATTTCACTTGTGAAATTTAATATCAAACAGTGGTTGACTATCTGCCAGACATTTGCCTTCAGTAATCTCATGAGTCAATCATATGTTGTAATTGAAGTTGGAGGTTGAGATTTCTAATCATGATACCTGTTTAAATTTTTCTGTCAGCCAAAGTGTCTGTGGAGAACATTCAATTTTATTTTTTTCAAGATAGAATAAAAGCATCTCAGTATACAAATCCTAGAAACAGTCTGACCAAATCAACTCTCCCCACAATTATTCCAGCATCCCTTTCAAGAATAGTTATTTTAAAGTTGCAAAGTAGAGATTGTATTCAGTTATTTTCAAACATCCTTTGAAAATGAATTTACACTGTCTGGTATTATCAAGTCTCTCTCTCTCTCATTCCTATTCTCTTCCCAGTCCTGTTAAAAGAAAACTAGGAGATTCAAGGGGAAGGTAAAATATGTTTGCCACCAGAATAGAATAAGCAATAAGATAGAGTAGTCAACAGTAAGCAGAACCTCAACAGAATAGCCCTTTATTGACTGTGGGCTAATCCCACCATAAATCATGGAAAGCCAATATTGCTACTTAATATAAGAGCAAAACCCAATAATACTAAACCACAAGAACTGAGGGTACATTCAACAGCTAAGTAACTCTGATCTTTAATATTAAAGTTCAGTATTAAACATCGTAAGAAATGGAATTCCCTGGTTTAGTATAAACAATAAAAATTCTTCTTTGTTTTAATTTGGTAATTTGAGTTTTATACCTTTTCAAATGAATGCCTGATTTTTAATATATATTATTTTGAAAGTATCCTATAAGCTTAAAGCATTAATAAATTTGCCAGTGTTATAAGGTTCCAGTATTCTTATTTGGTGGCCACAATTTTAAAGTATTTTTCATTTAATTAGTTATTACTGTGGCCCCGTACACAAAATCCTTCTTTCCCTCTCCTCTCTCTCATATTTTGTAACTGGTAGAAAACTTTAAAATGATTTAAAAGTCTAATCCAAAAAGCTTTGTTTTCTTATGATAGTATACCATCAGATACAATTCAAGTTCAGTCTTGGAACATCATATTTTGATTGTGCTTAGACAATATATATTAAGGAGATCAATTGAGTTTGGGGAGGGCTATGGACCATGCAGGATTAAACTGCCAGTGTACTCTTAACACCAGTACAAATCTCTGTTCTACCGCTTCTGTACATGACAGTCATTTACTGACTTTGTCTCCAACTGACTGTGAACTCTTGGACATTAAAGAGCCATGATTTTCCAAAATTTGCCTCCCCAGAGCCGACCACAATATCAAGCACATGGCTACATATCAGACATGCAATTTATCTTTAAATGAACAAATGAATGGACAAGCTCCCCTTGAATGGAGTTTAATTCTACCAGATTCTTATTTTATTTAAAGATTTATTATTTGAGGGAGAGAGAATCTGAAGCAAACTCCCTGCTGAGCATAGAGCCCAATAAAGGGCTTGATCTCAGGGCCCTAAAATCACCACCTGAGCCAAAACCAAGAGTCAGAAGCTTAAATGACTGAGCCACCCAGGTGTGCTATTCTTATTTTAAAAATATTTCTTATACTTCATTTTACTTTAAAGAGATGCACATTCTACAGTATTTTCAACGTGTTACCAATGACACCATCCAATGAGGAGGCAAGTTTTAAGATTATTCAACTAACGGATTGTGAACTTTAATATTTCTTATAAATGTCATGTTCAGAAAGTTTAAAGTCCACATTATCTGGTAGGTTCTATGTGTTTGTTGTATCAATCGACAGCCCTGGCTCCCTGGAACTCTCTCTGCGTTTTCTCAGACTCTAGGTTCTGTTGGTTTTCCAATCGCTCTGCCCACATTTCTTGTTCCTCAGCCAGCACCTTCTTCTACATTACCTGCTAAAATGTCTTTGATCCTCTTCTCTTTCAACACATTCCTTCTGAGACAGCCTTCTTAATCATTTCCCCATCATCTAGGGGGTAACTGTTCTCAAACTTCCGTTTTCATCTCATTGTGTCTTTATCAATATCACCATATAGGCTAGGCCAAAAGTAGGAGTCTTTGTGAAATTTTCCTTTAACATAATTATTATATTTAATTAATTACCAAGCCCTATTGATTCCACTTCCAGGGTGTCACTTTCCTATCTTAGTTCAGGCCTGTTTTCCCACATTCCTCTCAATTCCTTGCAATTGAGACATTGCAGACAAATAGATTTTCTAAAGTGTTAGCCAGACCCTTCTCTCTCCGCAAGGTTCTTTTGTAGTTTATAATTTCTTAGAGAATAACATCCAGGTCTTTTAGCATGGCATTTAAAAGACTGTTAAACTCAGTCGGCCATGACTCCCCTCACACACATGGTTACCCCATGAACTGATTTCTGTGAGCAAAGACATGATCTTCTATACCTCCATGCCTTTGCACAAGCTGTTGTTTGTTTGTTATGGTAAAGTGGACTAGCCAACTCTGAAGACTTCCAGAAATGAGGAATGTACTATTTCCCAAGGCAGCCCATTTAACATCATCTAGAACTGACACCACAAGAGTTATTCCTTGCCCTTAATTGTATTCCTTGTGGTCAAACAGAACAAGTCTAATTTTTTTCTTTTATATGATAGATCTTCCAATAATTTAAAACATGTTACTCCTAGTGCTTCTATTCTCTGAGGTAAATATCCACAAAGTCCTTTAGATAAGGCTCTCTTTATCCTAGCCTGCTAAAAGTTGGCATCAAGAACTTTCCTGGGTACCCCAGATGAGGTCTGACCATGATAGAGTGAAGCTTGACTCTGCCCTTTGTATTACACACACCTCCCAACCAGCTCTCCGTTATTCAGAGGTGGATTGCACAGCAAGGAGCTGGGATTCACTCTCATTGTAGAGAGAGTTGGGAATTAGGCCCCAGCTTTGTTTTCCTATACAATCTCAGCACCATTCAAAAAGCATTTGGAATTCTGAGTTTGTGGGAAAATTACTTTTTATTTCTCCACTGTACTTTCACCCTGTTGCCTAAAGTAAGAAAATCAAATTGGATCTGAAATCATTATGAGTTTTAGATTCCATAGAAAATGTATGAAGAGTAGAGGAGAGAAAGAGCCATGGGGGAATGTATACAGGGAAGGTTATCGATAGTTCTTCATAGGGCTGTCACCCACCATATGAAAAGGAGAAGGTGTACAACCCCCACCAGCTGGGGTTCCTTGAACTTTCCATTATCCTCTCCAAGTCCCATGAGGTACCTGGTATTAAGGCACTCCAGATGACCAAAAACAGATGACAGTGTTGCTTCTCCCAAGAGTAGTTACCTCTGAGCAAATACCAAGCTCTGCAGTGTTAAAAATAAATCCTTGACAGAATTTTAATCCTCAGCCCTCAGATAAGAGAGAGAGATGCTGTCCTCACCACTTAATTCCCAGGACATAAGCAAGAGCCTAAAGATGTACCTCATAGTTGCTAATGAAGTTCTGTCATCCCCAAACTAGATTCTATTACCATGTGTGAACATTCACAATTAATTATAAGATTATAATCACAATATTCAGAGTAACACCTAGAAATAAACACCTGGCTCAAAAACTATAGAAGCATTTAAATCTTAAAGGAATTTCAAAGTACTCGTATGTTGCCCATTTTTCATTTTAATTGTAAAACTATAGGCCAGGTTTTGGAAAAACCTAGCCATGATGATATATTTGTTTAAGTCTTTGCTTTAATTTCCAATAACTCTCTAAAGAAGTTATTGGAAACACTCTCAGGGAGACACTCCTGGCCCTATTAAATCATTAATTAAGCAGCTCTTAAATTTAAAACACCAGGTTTAAATGTTACTTTTACTAGTGCTACTACATGGACATCTAACTAACTTGTTCTACCTACCTACCTATGGACTCATTATCTAATTGAGAAAAAAATAAAAACGCTTCTGTATATTAATCCATTTCTATCCACCTCTCTTTAAAAAAAAAACTTGATGTTATCATAGTAATAATATAGGGCCTTAAATACTTTTCCAAAGTCCCCACCATTGGAGATTTTAAATCTTTTGTAATATCAATGTCACTCAATATCTGCATTGTTAACTATAGTAAAAACTTTTTACCTATTCTTCTTAATGAATATAAAGTTCAAGATGTTCTACTGTATTTAATTTTCCATTAAAGGACCTAGACTTAGTGGATATTAATGCAATACATAAAACATACTCTTCCCATGGTTATCTCCATTTCACCTGCTGGCAACTTCATCATTCTCTGTGCTCAGGACAAAAATTTAAGTCAGTTGTGATATGCCTCCTGTTACCCTTCCGATCCGAAATTCAACCAGTTGCCCATGCTCACTCCACTCCAGCCACACCAGCATCATTGCTGACCCTTGACTGTGATATTCCCACAGCAGTGCCCAGGGTAGGTCCTTTGTACCAGTTCTTCCCTTTACCTGGAGAGCCTGTCCTCTAGGTAGCCATGTGCCTCATCCCCTCATCCCCTGCAAGACCTCAGGCAAATACGCAAGCTCCCTTGCTCAGCGCTCTCCATTGCCCTCCAGCTTTCCTTTCTTCCATAGCACCTATCTACTTCACCTACTTATTTTTGTTTCCCTCTATGCCATAGGTAGAATTCTAGAGATTTCTGTCCCCTCATTATTAAAATAAACACTAATCTAAATACTGTTGTGAAGGGACTTTGCAAGGTCATTAAAGTTACTCAACAGCTGACCTTAACATAAGAAGATCATCATCTGGGTTCTCTGGGTGAAGCCAATGTAATTACCTGACCCTCAGAAGCAGAAGAGTAAGGCAGAAGAGAGATGGGGGAAGGGTGGTCAGAGAGGTTCAAGGTGTGGGAAAGACTCCACGTGTCATGGCTGGTTTGAAAATGAATGTGACCAGGAGAGCAGGCATTTTGACGGAGGTGAGAGAGTCTCCCTGATGCCAGCTACTAAAGAAATAGAAACCTCATTCCTGCCCTTACAAGGAACGGAATTCTGTCAACACACTGAATGAGCTTAGAAGCAGATTCTCCCCGTACAACCTCCAGCAAGAAACACAGCCCTGCTGTGAAAAGATGAAACAGCCCATGTTTTCGGCCTTGTGAAACCCGGAGCCGAGAGACCATGGAGCCGGGCTGGGGCCCAGTCTTACCTACAGAGAATAAATGAATGTTATGGTCAGTCCCAGAATTTGCAAAGGCAGCAAACGAAAACTAGTATATGCTCTATGAGGGCACGGATCCCCATCTCGGAGTTTTCTTCATGCTGTGTTGCAGAACCTAAAATAACACCTCACAACAACAGACAATAAATACTTGTTGAATGAATGAATATACACGGTATACGCATTCTTTCCCATGAAATCTATATTTTACGAGATGATAGAATTTTTTTACCCCAAAACATTGAATAAAAAATATTAAAAATGTAAAAGGTGAGTTGATTTGAAAACGGTCTAATCAGTAGTTTGTATCTTTGAAGTTAGTGGTGGTTGGCTACCACCTCCTAAAGTACTGGTTTTCAAAATGCATGTTGTAACATATTGGCAGGTCATAAAAACAATTTATGGGGTTGAGATAGGTAAGAAGGAAGGAAATAAAACAAAAAAAAACCCTTAGAATTTTAATTTTAGTGTGGGGTGTATGAGTGTGTGTGTACACTGGATCACACTGTAAGATGTATTTCTTACTCTAAGTACCATCAAAATAATTGGAAAACGGGCACCTGGGTGGCTCAGTTGGTTAAGCGACTGCCTTCGGCTCAGGTCATGATCCTGGAGTCCCGGGATCGAGTCCCACATCGGGCTCCCTGCTCAGCAGGGGGTCTGCTTCTCCCTCTGCCCTCTTCCCTCTCGTGCTCTCTGTCTCTCATTCTCTCTCTCTCAAATAAATAAATAAATCTTTAAAAAAAATAAATAAATAATTGGAAAACAAGGGCCCTAAAGGTCACCGTACTCTATGCTATGGACCAGGATGCAATTTAGGGCCTGACCAGAGGTGAGATGAAGACAAATGAATGGTGAATGTGTCTGTTAAGAAAGGGCTGATCAGGAAAGAACTACACTATCCCGCATCTGTGATTAAATTTGCAAGGCAAGAGAGAGCACTATGGTTGAAGAATTCACACAAATTGCACCATCTTAAGGTGAGGAAATGAACCTTTTTCCTCTTGCTTGCTTTCTTTTCTTTTCTTTTTTTTTTTTTTTGGCCTTGGGGCTGGAAGAGTGCCCCTGGACAGTGTTCAGAACCCCACCCCCCCCCCCCCTCACAGAACAGTCACTGAGTCTTGGTATAAAATCCAGCAACATCTGGAAGAGGATGACTTGAGGCTTTAATCAGCAAAGCATCCTAAAATGCTGTTTCTTTTCTCCCTTACAGGGAAAGGATTAAAAACCCAAATACTTACCCATCTTCTGAGATTAGCCAGTTATTAGTGTCATATAAATTTAGCTGGAGAGGAAGTTAGAAATGTCCTTGGCACGTGGAACCAAAAAATAAATCCTGGTTAAAGGAACTCGAAATTGAATCTAACTCAATATCCTCATTTATTTTGCAGATGAGGATGCTGAACTAAAGGCTTATACTATCCCCATTATTATAAAAATGTTACTCTTATATTTATCCATGATTCCAGTGTTTGTCAGTGGACTGCATATGGATGACTAGAATAATGCAACTTGTACACTATTCATTCCCCCACTCTAGGGCATACGCCTGGTTGGCAGGGACCATACCATACATCTTTGTACTCTCATTAGTGCCTACTGTGGTTTGGGAAATTAAGATAATACCTGCAATACACTTAGAGTGCCTCGTACACTCTAAGAGCTAAGTGAATGCCTTCATATATGCTTTTGTTGCTTTGATTGTAATAAGAGCATTGTTATTATTACAGGATGTTTATGCATGGGAAATTCTTCATACCTGCTGATTTTCTTTGCATTATTTGCCAAAATGAAATCATATTTTACGCACTTAAAATCCACTTATATTTGAAGAGACTTTAGAAAAAGAGTTCTTATCTGCTTGAGGCACTTTAAGTAAATTAGTAAAGATGAAAGAATTCCAGTTAGTTAAAAATTACCCAGAAAATGTGTCAAGTATCTGAAAAGTAAATAGACCTAGGATTTGTGATTCATAAAGATAATATTTCTAATGAAAATACAGAATCTTGTATACTCTGAAGGTCATCTTTCTTTAGGTAAGAACCAGACTTAAGAGCTGCATGACCATTGGTGTTTAGAACCCATACCCATGGCCTCGGACTGTGAATTCCAAGATCAAAATGTGACTTCCTTTAGGAGATGTTCCACAGAGAAGGAATATCACAACATTCAAAGAAATGAATCACAGTCTATTTTTTCTGAGGATCCAACAATGTTATCAAAGATTTTTTTTCTCAAATCTTACAAGCTCTACAGCACCTTTCCCCTTGCTACTTTTGTATTATATAATTAGAGTATAATTATGTGCTCTTTCACACTGGAAAGAGTATTCTTTTATTAATGACTCTTTGAAAAGTTCTTTATTATTTATCTTTGAAAGTGAGTTTGAAATCGAAGGGCTCTCATGACTTTTCCTTTCTTTCTTTTTAACTTTGGAGTTCTTAAAAGTAATACAATAGGTGGTTACAGAGGTCATAGGCAGTCATAAGTTTCCACCTTTAAGGTAAGAAATAGGGTTCAGGAAACAAAGGTTGCATCCTCCTTTTCCTCCAGATTAAGTGTTTGGGGTACTGAAGAACATGACTGCAAAATACTGATATTCCAACAGGGGTTGTCTATTCTTTGCCTTTTCTCCCTTGGTGGGACAAATAGAAAATGGATCAGAATAATAAGCTTCCTGAATCTGGTACAAAGACAGAGGGGGGTATAATTCACACTTACAGTAGGAATGTAAATTCCAAATTAGTCTTAAATGAGGAATTCACCCAGCCCATAATCTGTAGCCAATTCTGGAAAGTACCACCACGTCTCTGCTGAGGCTAAGCAAGTCTCATTGCTGTTTTTGGCTGACTGCTTTTTTTCTAACATTCGGCTTACCGGAGCGCTCCAGATTGAATATGGGCAATTAAAAGGAAGGGTGTACATTATTGCAAATTTTAATCATTTCTCGAGCCATTTTGCTTGCAGTCATAATCCCACAAGACCAACATATCTTGCATAAGAAACTCAGATGACTTTTGACTGCAAGCAACTCTTCGGTTACTTAACCTATTCATGCTTAATTTCTGGACTTTCCCCATTTGTGGCTGGAACCTGCCAAATCAGGACTGCAGTGGCTGCTTGGCTTCCCACAGCCATGGCTAACTTATTTAAGCCTGGCAAATGAACAGTAATGCCAATGAATCAAAAAACGATCAGAATTCTTCTCGATTCCACTGCTGCTATTTATGTATGGCAGGAGCTACCTCTGTCCAACACTTCCACGGTGTACAAAGTAATACTGGGCCAGAGCTATTTCAAAAATTGGTATCTCCTGTACTTTTTGTACTATTTCAGTGGAGACAGCAGAACAGTAATAACCTGATGACCTCGGAAACTTTGTTTTTTGAGGCCTCAGGGAAATGTAGCCAAATTGTTTTGGTAAACCAAAAAAACACTCAAAATTGCACATAATTTTGCCTAGCCATTTGGAATACCATGATGTCCCTTGAGTTGGAAATGTCTACATAGCTTCCTACTCACCAGCAGTCTTTTTCTTGTGAAGAAAAACAAAAGATAATCATTTACTTTAATTGTATTCAAGAAACTCCATCTTTCAGGAGGATCTAGATATGGTCTTCCTCACAAGTTCTCAGCCTCTCATCCATCTTGTTTAATTACAAGATGAAAACCAGTTAAATGTGAAGAATTGCGGAGACTGAATTTTAAGTTTGGACCGCTGAGAATATGGCACAGCCCGGAGGGAAGCAGCACTTCTAACACAATTTACTGTGGGAATTTAGATCGCATGGTCCTGACCTTTTCATTTCAACGATCCAGAAAGTTAAAGATAATTTTAAAGGTCTCCCTAATATGAATAGAACGGTAGGAAGCTTTCCTCACTATTACTTAAGAATAAGTTAAATTATCTAGTTTAAACTACAGGTTAAGAGATTAGGTTCTGGAATGAGACTGCTCGGTTTGAACCCTGGCTTCCCTGTTCATTAGCTGTGTGACCTTGGGAAGTCACTGAAGGTTTTGAAACTTTGGTTTACTCATCTGTAAAAAGGAGATAATAATATTATCTTCCTCACTGGGCTGTTAAGAGGATTAAATGTGCTCATTCACATGAAGTACTTTGTTCGGTTTATGGCATATGTTTTAAGTATCCAATAAATGTTAGCTTCCTCGTGTCCACTGAAGTAATAAAAAACAGAGTTTAGTCGTAGAGTGCTATTTTTTTTTTAATTTGCTTCAGAATCTCAAATCTTCAATGAATTTCCGTGAGTGCTATTTTGGACTAAGAATTTATAGTGTTAGGGAAGGAAATATTTTCATGCTATAAAAAACATAAGTAAATTTCATATTGCCAGGATGTTTTTAACAAATCAATATGGTTTATATCATGTGCTAACTGAATAATACAATTATTCTAATTAACTGATCATGCACTCTGTGGGTTTGGGAAAAGTATGTCAGCATTTAGCCAACAAAAAGAGTCATGAATAATTTGAAAAATATGAACTTATTATTTATGCTATTAGAAACTTACTTTTGTGTGTCTGAACAGACTGTGCACTAAACATATTATTCAACAGACTGAATTATATATCTGATAGGATTTAAAAATAATCCTCTTGAATATGTCCAGAGAGGTTTTAAAAAAAAAAAAAACAGAACTATTATTAAACAATGTGGTAAATTAACCAGTCTCTGGTTTTACGTTACTTTTTATAAAATATCATCTTATATCATTATTCTGTTCTAGTCCCCAATTATCCAATTCTGATCAATAGTCTGCTTTCCCCTAAAAGCAAATAGCAAAACAAGACAGAACTTTCATTTGCTGATTCTACAGGAAATTTAAATTCTGCCAATCCAGAATATCCATGGAGCTAATTAGGAAAGCAAAGAATAAAGCTAACCATTTTTCACTTCTCTCCCATGTCCCAGAAGTCAATCAGTGCAAGCTGAAAGACATCATTGTCTGAAGAGTATTCTTTTCATACTGACTCTGAGATTTAGAAACTGCTCTCAGTAACTCATTACAAAGTTAACCATTAGAAAACCATTTATTGACCCAGAAATCAGGGAGATCAAAATAATTACTTTCATAAAAATGAAAGACTCTTAGTTGTGAAATTGTATTGAGTCATATGTAAAATAAATTATTTTTTCCCAGAATATATTCAAATTATTGTCCATTAGAAGAATAAGGGATTGAGGTCACCTTCTCAGCATTTAACATGCATCCTTGGGAGGTTTCACATTACTATCAGTATCTCATGAAAGAACACACAACATTGATTTATTAAATAACATGACAGTTGATGGCAATCTATAGAAGATGCTATTCTGGGGAAAAAAATGTGCTATGAAAAAATGAATTAGGAAGAAAATGGGGGGGGGAATGTAGTATGGAAAACTATACTCTTCATTCTACAACCATCACTTAACGATGTTACTGCACATGTCCATGCTCTATAAATTCAGACATTTTTGCAATCCCAAGCTGGCAGTCCACTTACCCTAGTTGTTTTCACTTTATTCCCAGAGGAACAGCTCCATCCTTTCCGATCCGGAAGAACTTTACATTCCTCTCCCTCAAGACATGGCTGCATATGGCACCACCATTTCTGTTCCACTATTGAAGCTACAGGAGATTAAAAAAAAAAAAAAAATCAATTCAGTGTTTTCTATTTGGGCTAGTTAATTCTCCGGGTGCACATTTAAAGAGGAACAAAGGGCACCAATCTTTCCCACTATTAGGTAGAATGGGCTTTGAAGCATGCTTCTCTTTTTGTCCACAGAGGCTAAATCTTTCTAGATATTCTGACCAAAAGAATTTGTATTTTCTATTTTAGTTTATTGTGGTAAGAACACCTAACATGAGCTCTACCCTCGTAACAAATAGTATTGTTAATTAATTAAATGCACATTATGGAAGGATTTTTTTTTTCATGTGAACGTACAGGCTTCATGAAAACTAATATATTGGAAAGAAACTTATGTAAACATACGCATGCACTGATTTACCTAAACATATAAGAAAATCAACCTATGACCAGTTTAGAGTCAATGTAATACTTCCCACAAGTAGGCTAAAATTAGGAGGATACTAGAGTTAATGCAATTTTTTTAACTGTGGGCAGTAACCATCATCAAGGAATGAGCCATGCTAACAGGAATACTTAAATTATTATTTATGGTAACAGTAATTAAATAGATCTATACAAAGATGTATGTCCTATTGTAATTAGGTGAACCCTCCAATGAAGAAATTAATATTTTGATGGATCTCCATAAAAATCAATATTTCATGTGAATTCAAGGTACAATTACAAATTCACTCATTTGTATGGTGCTTATTATTTTTTCATTCTTAAGAATCATCCATGGGTTTAGGTCACCATACTGTTTAATCCTCTATTTTCATCTCTCCTTTCCCAATTAATTTACACACACATGCCCTCCACAGGTAAATCAGTATTTCATGGTATCAAAGTAAGAAGCACATGGACTTGTTGGAACCTCACTAGAATGCCTTTTGTTACAAAACTGCGTAAGGTCTTAGACCTTCTTCCAGAGGATTTTAGATTTCAGAATGCCCCCCTAAATAATCTCTCATCAACCACATGATTTATGGAATGGTCCCTCAGGACTGACCACAGTCAACAGCATTATAGTGGAGTTCCAATTCTAACCAGTCCCCAGCTACATGACCACCATGAGCAATGGAAGAAGTCGCACCATCCACACAAGATGGAGCAGCTCGCGTGGTGCCTGCCACCTGCCCAGGGAAGCAGGAGCACTTGACTGTCTGTGATCGCTCTTCTATCTTGTTCTTATTACAGCATCTGTGGAGTGCCACCACCTCGCAAGTGCCCGTTTTAACATGGTGAGCTGCACAAACAAAAGAGATAAGACAACATTGAGAAAGTTTTGGCTTCTCCCCCCTCTTTTTAATTAGAAGTACATTAAATATAGCTCTATAAGGGATCCACCATGCATGAAACTAGAAAGACAACGATGCTGACTCCATATGCAGATTTGATTTCTTTTCTGAATGTGCAAGGACCATTTCTGTCAGTAAATGCTTGGTGAAGCAGGAACAATTAGTGACCAGATTAGAATGAGCTGTTAGAACAGTCTGAAATATAGAGACAATATGTGGCTCCATCAAAAACATACTTATTTGCATATGACATTTTTGTCCAACATGTTAATCAAAGAAAGGCTAACCCCTTGACAAGACACCCTGCAATGGGGCTAAGAACAGACCTCAAAGTGGGGGAGGGCTAAGGTTACATTGTTCCTCTAGGGGTGAGTGCAAAGGCCAGACAGGGAACCTCTTTTAGGAAAGCAAGGAGGTAAAGGGTGGAACCCATCTCCTCAGTATTCCTCTGCCCAGTTTCCCTGGGAATGAGCTAATTGGGAATTCTTGAAATTGCTGCCATTTTCCTGAAAGTCCCAGCCAGTGTCAGTCCTAAAAATCTTTTTTTCCCATGTTGCCTTGAGGGAACAACTGCCACCAATAGCCAACAACTGTAGCCAGATTGTGGATAGATTTATATTTAGCCTGGGAGCCCCATCCAATAAGCTGTGGGGCTCCCCCCACCCAGCCCATTAACCTGGCAGAAAGGCGCCTGAATGCTTTGGGTGCTTGAGATTTGTGGACCTCACTTATCACATTATGATAGGGTTCTAGTTTGCCTTTACTTTTTTTTTTTTTTTTTTTTGGAACCATTTCATCTTCAGAGTATTAACCCTACTTTGAAACAATAAAGCAGAAGTTTCATCTGCTAAAAATAAAAAGTTTAAAATCAAACATTAGTTGAAACACTGCTTTCAGAAATTTAAAAAATGTCTTATAAAAACCAGATCTGAAACTGTTTAACGTTATAAACATATCAAGACCCATTTTGTAAATGAGATCAGTATATTATGTATTAATTTTCCCCTTGGGGATGAGTATCACTGTGCAGAACTCAGTTAGACAGCTTGCTTAGATTTTTCTTGCAAGAGAAAACAAATCACACATCATCCATCCCTCCATGCAAGACCAAGAAACTTGGGTGTGACATATGGCTTTGACATGTGATCCTCAAAAGAACTTTCAAGAAACAGATCCCATTTCCATTGCCACAAAGATTTTCCTGCCACTGTAGATACAAATGGGGATTTCTCTATGTTTAACTCAAACATAAGGCTATCTCTGTGGAAAGTTTAAAAACTTGAGAGCCAGACTTCTTACTTCTTCTGCTCTAGAAAATATTTTCTTAGCTAAGGATGATTCAGTTTGGTTTAATTTATTGAATACTTTGCATTATATCATACAAGTCAATATGCTAACTTTTTGTACTGCACTTCACTTAAGCACATTTTGATTGAGTCAATACCACACTTCAGGTATGGTTCTGAGTATTGGGGATATAATGATGAAAAGGAGGGACACAGAGCCTGCCCTCAGCTCATATTCCTGTGTAGAAAACAAATTATAAATACCTGTTAATGATTAAGACAATACTAGATTTTTAAGCTCTTGAAGGAACTGCAGTAGAGTAAGGGGAAAGTAATCAGGGAGGGAAAGTGTATTTTTGTGTCAGAGAGGACCCCTGTGAGATAATCAGAATGATGACCTGAGTGCTGAGAGGGAAGCATCTGTTATGAGGATCTAAGAAAGGAAGGGCATTCCAAAGAGAAGCAGCAGCAAATGGTGGGGAGCTGAAATGGGAAAATGTGTGATGTGTTCCCAGGACAGCAATATGACTAGTGTGGCAATAGTGCAGTTGAACAATTGGGAGATCTAGTGAACTGTGTCAGAAATGTGGGGAGAGCAGGGGAGTAGGAAAGATGGCAGAGGAGTAGGGGACCCTATTTCAACCGGTCCCCAGAATTGAGCTGGATGTCTACCAGACCACTCTGAGCACCCACGAAACCAGCCTGAGATGTAAGAAGATCTGGATCTCTACAAACAGAATATCACAGGCGGTTGGTTTCGAGGTACGAAGCGGGGAGCCGTGATTCCACGGGCAGATATCGGAGGATAAATGGCAGCGGAGGGTGCCTGGCCGTGGGGATCCTACACCGCCGGTGAGTGACAGCCTCGCGTGCTGCGGACAGGGCACAGACTTGCAGACTTGTAGCGGCGGGGAAAGGACTCTAGGGCAGCTCCCAGGGTGGAAACCTGGAGCAGTGGGGTCGCATGGGTGAACTGGGGGCAGCTGGCGATTTTAGAAGCACAAAGGGCAGAGACGTGCCCCGACCTGGAGGCAGGACTGGGAGCGCTGCGGAGGGGCGCACAACCCAGGACGCTGCAGTTTATAGCAGCACAGACAGAAACGGAGAGAGTGTGGCCTGGAGAGCTCACTGAAGAACAGACTGCGGTCTCTCTGCTCTGAGGCAGAGGGTTGGAAACCATCTCTTCTGCTCTGACTCACAGAAGAGACACGGAAAGACTCCAGGGAAAGCTGCCAGAGAATAAAAGCCCCAAACATTGATTCCCGCTGAGCCCATCCCCCGCCACAGGGGGGCAGGGCAACTCCACCCAAACAGGGTTGTCTGAGTATCAGTGCAGCAGGCCCCTCCCTCAGAAAACAGGCTGGGAAAACAAGAGGCCAGCAACCCTAAGGTCCCAAGAAAACAGGTGCATCTTGCTTGGGTTCTGGTCAATAATTTGGACTCTATACATTCCCTCAAACACCCACCAATAGAATGACTAGGAGGAAGAGCCCCCAAAATAGAAAAGACTCAGAAATTATGACTTATGCTGCAGATTTACAAATGGATGCAGATATAACCAAGATGTCGGAGATGGAATTCAGGCTAGCAATCGTGAAGACGATGGCTAGAATGGAGATATCAATTAATGGCAACATAGAGTCTCTAAGGGCAGAAATGAAAGTTGAACTGGCAGAACTTAAAAATGCTATCAATGAGATCCAATCCAATCTAGATAATCTAACAGCTAGGGTAAGTGATGCAGAAGAACGAATAAGCGACCTGGAAGACAATATAATAGATAAAAAGGGAAAAGAGGAGGCCAGAGAAAAACAACTCAGAATCCATGAAAACAGAATCAGAGAAATAAGTGACACCATGAAGCGTTCCAGTGTCAGAATAATTGGAATCCCAGAGGGAGTGGAGAGAGAGAGAGAGGACTAGAAGATGTATTTGAGCAAATCGTAGCTGAGAACTTCCCTAATCTGGGGAATGGAACAAACATTCGCATCCTAGAGGCAGGGAGGACCCCTCCCAAGATCAAGGAAAACAGGCCAACACCCTGGCATGTAATAGTAAAACTTGCAAATCTTAGAACCAAGGAAACCATCTTAAGGGCAGTTAGGGGGAAGAGATTCCTTACGTACAGAGGGAGGAACATCAGAATAACGTCAGACCTATCCACAGAGACCTGGCAAGCCAGAAAGGCCTGGCAAGACATATTCAGGGTACTAAATGAGAAGAACATGCAGCCAAGAATACTTTATCTGGCAAGGCTGTCATTTAGAATGGATGGAGAGATGCAGAGCTTCCACGACCGGCAGAAACTGAAAGAATATGTGACCACTAAGCCGGCCCTGCAAGAAATATTAAGGGGGTTTCTATAAAAGAAGAAAGACCCTAAGCGTGATCTACAACAGAAATTTACAGGGACAATCTATAAAAACGTCTTCACAGGCAACATGATGACAATTCATATCTTCCAATAATCACTCTCAACGTGAATGGCCTAAATGCTCCCATAAAATGGCACAGGGTTGCAGATTGGATGAAAAGACAGGACCCATCCATATGCTGCCTATAAGAGACTCATTTTGAACCTAAAGATACATCCAGACTGAAAGTGAAGGGATGGAGATCCATCTTCCATGCCAGTGGACCTCAAAAGAAAGCTGGAGTAGCAATTCTTATATCAGACAAATTAGATTTTAAACTAAGTCTGTAATTAGAGACACAGAAGGACACTATATCATTCTTAAAGGGTCTATCCAACAAGAGGATCTAACAATTGTAAATATCTATGCCCCCAACATGGGAGCAGCCATCTACATTAGCCAACTGTTAACCAAAATAAAGAGTCATATTGATAACAATACGTTAATTGTAGGAGACCTCAATACTCCACTCTCAGCAATGGACAGATCATCTAAGCAGAAAATCAACAAGGAAACAAGAGCTTTGAATGATACACTGGATCAGATGGACCTCAAAAATATTTATAGAACATTCCACCCTAAAACAACAGAATACTCATTCTTCTTGAGCGCACATGGAACTTTCTCCAGAATAGACCACATACTGGGTCACAAATCAGGTCTCAACCGATACAAAAAGATTGAGATTATTCCCTGCATATTCTCAGACCACAATGCTTTAAAACTGGAACTCAATCACAAGAAAAATTTGGCAGAAATTCAAACACTTGGAAGCTAAAGACCACGCTGCTCAAGAATGTTTGGGTCAACCAGGAAATCAAAGAAGAACTTAAACAATTCACAGAAATCAATGAGAAGGAAAACACATTGGTCCAAAACCTGTGGGATACTGCAAAGGCGGTCCTAAGGGGGAAATACATAGCCATCCAAGCCTCACTCAAAAAAATAGAAAAATCCCGAATTCACCAACTAACTCTACACCTTAAAGAACTAGAGAAAAAGCAACAAACGATGCCTAAGCCATGCATTAGAAGAGAAATAATTAAAATTAGAGCAGAAATCAATGAATTAGAAACCAGAAACACAGTAGATCAGATCAACGAAGCTAGAAGTTGGTTCTTTGAAAGAATTAATAAGATCGATAAACCACTGGC